>NC_045732.1:9997119-10322053 GCF_009834535.1 Camelus ferus
GATTTTGCCCAGTGACAACCAAGAAAGATGCTGTGTGCAGTCCATGAAGGCACAGGTTACACAGAACAAAATTATATCACTGGCAGATCAGTAAGGCCAAGTCAGAGGAGCACATGGTATCTGACTTAGAAGCTTTGTGACACGAGTGAAGTGACCAGTTGGGAGACAGATTCTGCAAATGCTAGAGATGGCTTTGATGGAGACGTTTAAGGAACTGTACCTATGCAAGACGTGTGATGGCTGAAACTAAAATGTATGGAAATAAACACGCTGCAGATAAAGTTCGTGGCTTTGTGTGACGCTCTTCCTTAGAGCAATCTTCCAGTTCTTCCCACCATTTCCTTTTGGACCCAGCCGCATGCCTGGCATGATGTTTTGCGTAGTGGCCACTCAGAAAATTGCAGTCAGTATTTAAGTATCGGATGGGGGGATGTCATCGACTGTAATGCTAGAAGCCATTTCAGCCCTCATCCTCTGACACAGCCTCCTCCAATTCAACAGAGTGCCACGCAGGGGGGAAAACTCGTCTTTTTCCTCTATTCCTTTAAATTATCAGCTGGGACCCCTGGAACAAGAGACAGGAAAACAAGAGAAAAGCATACACATTTATTTAGCATAAGTTTTACGTGACGCAGAAGCCTACGTCGGGAATGAAGATCTGAAGAAACGGCTAAACTTAAGTATTTCTGTGCCAGGTTTGATGAAGAGGGAAGGTCGTGGATCGAGACCATAGGACAGAGGTGACGGGACAGCAAGGAACGGGGGGAACCAGGCAAGGCCTGTGCCTTTGGATTCTGCTGCGTGTCCCTTCGTCTGCTGAGGTAGAGATGCTCCTCTCCTCCTGGTGTGAGGAGGGGACCTCCAGTTGAGGGCTTTCTGCAAGTGCCATTCCTCAGATTCTTTCAGCAGGGAATATTCATTTTGCCAAGGTGCCATATTTTGAAGTAGTGTGTCCTGAACCCCAGTGGCAGAAACCCAAACAAATCACGTGATTAAAACCCCTCTCTTACACTCAATCCAGTGCTCTCGACTCTGTGCAGTTCCGTGATCTGTAGTACATCTGTGCAATACCACTCTCCATAGTACATCTATGCAGTACCAACTTCCATTACTGCATCTGTGCGGTACCATCCTCCTAGCACTTCCGTGCGGTACCATCGTCCACAGCACGTCTGTGCCATACCATCGTCCACTAGTACATCTGTGCGGTACCGTTTTGTACGTTGTTTGCATTCCGTGACTTGACTATTGAATATGTTAAGTTGGAAAAGTCAAAATCTTATATTTAGTCATTTAATAAGAAAAAAGAAAAAAACCTCGTGTTTTCTCATACTTAAATTCTGTTTTCCTGTCATGGCGCCCAAGTATATTCTATAAGAGTCTGCATGTATTTCTAGAAAGGAATTCTGTGAAGGCATTATATAGCATTGTTTTAGCGCAGCAGGTCAGGAACACGTCTGTTCTCTAAATTAAACTACACTTACTACGATTTCCTGTTTTATTTGGTCACATGGCTGTCGTGACCATTTATGGACTCATTTTTTATTTCTCTGAGGTTTCTTATTGGGAGTTGTGCGTTTTGGAATGTTCATTTCAGCAATGTTTGTGGAATACCTAATATTATTAAGCAGTAATTGGAGGGGGCTGCCCAAATCAGCAAGACTGTTACAGACACAAGGGATCGCAGAGCAGCTAACTTGGAAAGAGCAGAATGTGAAGCGTGTGGGGAAAGTGAAACAGGAAGAGGCTATGGAAATGCTGGACCCCCCCCTTCCCCTGAGCTCTGTATTCAGTGTCCTTTTCATTTGCGTTCTTTAATCTTCGTGAGATAGTATGTGATTCATTTGAGTGTGTTTTCTTGCTTTCTCTTACATGCTGCCTGCAGGCGATTAAATCTGAACATCTTGGTTGCAAGATGTATTGTGTCCCCTTCAGCATAGTGACGGAATGTGTCTTGATTCATTGCGACCTTGGTTAATCTACTGCAGGACAGGCGCGAACTACAATCATTTACCTCCTAAGAGGGTCAGTGTGTTTCCCTCATTCCCAGGGTCTCCTTGTCTACAGATACTCTCAGGCCCACGGAGGAACTGCCTGGGGCCCCGGTTCTGAGGCTTCCGCTCACATGATTTTCTTGGACCGTCCCCTTCGTCCTGTCCCCACCTCCCACGTCCTCCTCACCCCTCAAGGTCTCCTTCAGTCCCTCCGTTATCCCCATCCCTCTCTGTCTTCCCCCATCCCTCCCTCTGTTGATGGTGTGTGGCCCTCCCGCCCCTCACTGGTGGTATCGTTTGTATTTACACTGAAGCTGATAGTTTTTGAAAAATATTCCTGTGCTCTTGCTTGTCCTTGGGTGCAGCTTCCCCCCTCCAGTGAACCAGAATCATCCATCATCTGAAATGCCGATAAGGATTTCTAAAGCGGGACAGAGAAGAAATAATGAGGTCATTGTTCACCTCCACTCCCAAAGCCTGCTCTTTCTTTGAGAATATAAGGTGAAGCAGGCAGTCTTGAAAGGCGGGCTTTAGCTGGGAGACAGGGGATTTAGAGGCAGCTTTACATATCAAAAGGAAAGCTGGGCGGCCAGCCTGTCAAGTCTTACTTAAGTCCTGGAGTAGAGACTAGAGAGTAGGACTTGCCTCAGGGACCGGCAGACGTGCTCCGTCCTGTGTCATACAGTAAGTATTTTAGGCTTTGCAGCCAGTCCGCTTTGCATTGCAGTGTGAAAGCACCTGCAGACAAGGCGCCAGCCAAGGAGCCGGTCTGTGCGCCAGTGAGATGCTGTTTATGGCCGAAACTTGAATTGAAATAATTTTCTTGTCTCACCAAACCTGCCTTTGATTTTTCCCAACTACTAAAAAAAAATGTTAAAAAACAAAAACATTCTTTCTTTCATGAACCGTAAAAAAACAGGGCCAGACCTGGATTTGGTCCTCTTTGGGCTAGTTCACGGGCCCCTGACTTAAATGAAGACTCTCTCCCCGCAAAAACTTCAGGCAGGCACAGGAGGCAGGAAAGGAAATAGCCATTTAAATGGTGCAATAGTGAATCACGACACTCCTTTGGAGTTGCCTGCAGCAGAATAGGGCAACACAGAGGAAGGGAAGCCGGAAGCAGAGGGGCATTTGCCCTGCTTGCAGTTAGAAGTTCTAGAACACAACAGTGTTGGAGACTGCCCCCAGCGGACGTGGGGAGAGGGGGTGTTTGGTGGAGTAGAAAGGGTGGCGATTCTGGTGAAGAGGAGGGCTGAGCCTCCCACGTGTGAGCCTGCTCTGCTTCGCGCTGGCAGAGGGGAGCCAGCTGGTCGTAGGGACTCTCTACGGGGGGACAGAGAAAGTGGCTGTTGGTGGTGACTCGATATGGTGTTGTGGCAAGGGGCAAGGTGACCTCACAGCAGAGGCAGTCGGGGTGGAGAGTAGGTGACATTTGGAGGAGGAGGAGGAGAGAAAGTAGCCCTTTCAGGAGCCGACTCATAGAGATGATGCAGGAAACACGTGGGGCGAGAGGATGGCCGTGTCCCAGGTCTCAGCTGAGTCCCTGGGACGTGCCCCGCCAAGTGTGGATCCTTGGCTTCTCTCAGGAAAGGATTCAAGAGTGAGCCACAGTAGAGTAAAGGCGGACTTATTGAGAGAGATACGCACTCCACAGAGTGCAGGCTGCTTCAGGCCCGAGAAAGGCCGCGAGGTGTGGGGTTGTTAATCGTTACGGGCTCCATAACTTCACATGCCGACAAGTGGGAGGCTTATTCCAGCTGCTTTGGGGAAGAAGTGGTGATTCCGAGGAGCTGGGCCACTGGTCAGCCCCGGAGCTGTCGTGGCGCTCGTGGGAATGCCACTTACTGCTACTGTATTACAGGGAGCGTTTCATGAAGCTCAAGGTCACTGGAGGTCAAGTATCCCACCATCTTGGACCTCAAGGCCAGTTGGGAGTTGAATTTTCCACTGCCTTGGTGTTAATTGCTGTGTCATTTCTCGAATAGAATGGAAACAGCAGTACATTTCATGCATTTCCTCCTAAGCTGCCTCAATACTGTTACTCGTTATTTAACTCCTCTCAAAACTGGCAGTTCTTTGAGAATATAGTTCATTACTCAATGCCTTTTGTCACTCAAAATCCAGCCTCGCTAGTTTAGAAATAACAGATGCTTGATGATTCTTTGTTGAATTAAGATGTTATGGCTTATTATATACACCCCAATTATGTTATGAAGGAACCAAAGACCGAAATTCACATGTTTTCCATTGAGGCTCTACTATGGAATTATTTCATGGTGGTTTGTCTAATCTTCACTGTCATTAATGCTCATACATTCTTTAGCGAGAATATTTATACATATTGATAAAATTTGCATCGACTATATCCTTGACAAAGTTAATGTTTATCTTCCTCTTTTCTCTAACTTTTTAGTCATCTCTCAGTATTAGTGTTCTTTGTCAGTGTAGTGTGTGTAAACTGACACTTTCTTCTCTTTCTTGACGCCAGCTGACACTTATAACATAGGCGGTAAATTGGTTTGCCAAGAGCTATGTTTGCGGAAAGATCTTTATGGAGCTTTGAAAGTAAAATATCTTGAAAGGTATCTCTTTACCTGAATTTCATTTGTCCAAAAACATGGTACTTGGGACAGGATTTCATAATGTGGACGTTTTGGCACTTTGGAGAGTGTATAAAGGAAAATGGATTGTTTTTCTTAAACCCCAGTGCAAATCTGCACTGAATTGAGTGACAAGAAGAAATCTGACAAGGATTTCAGTGTTGTATTCAGTGAAATATGTGAACGCACAATAGGAATATTCTCTAGTCTGATTATAATATGGGGGTGAGCTTGAGCTTTGTTCATTTCTCGTACTATATCAAATGGAAAATAAAATGACCATCCATCACGTATAATGATTATAGTTTCCTGAAATACAATTTTTTTCCCCTGGGAAGCTGTTTTAGGCTGAATTGTGTCACTCTAAAAATTTACATGTTGAAGTTCCAACAGCTAGGACCTCAGAACGTGACTGTGTTTGGAGATAGGGTCTTCAGGGAGGTAATTAAGGTGAAAGGAAGTCATTAGGGTGTGCCCTAATCCCGTATGACTGATGTCCTTATAAGAAGAGGAGATGAGGACACACACACACACACACACACACACACACACTGAGGGACGACCATGTGAGGACACACGGAGGAGATGGCCATCTACACACCAAGGAGAGAGGGCTCAGGAGGAACCAGCCCTGCCGACATCTTGATCTCAGGTTCCAGCCTCCAGAGCTGTGAAATCCATTTCTGTTGCTTTGTGGTGCTTTCTTATGGCAGCCCTGGCAAACTAATGCGGAAGCATTTGGGGATTTGTAGGCCCCAGGGGATTTGGATGATTAACCTGGGTGTTATTACAGCATCCTTCCTCTCTCTGGGTGTCTCTTAGCCCACGACCTCCCTTTATTCAGACAGACACACACCTGGAACGGTTCAAGCACACAGGACAGCAGGCCTAGGTTGTGCTCAGTTGGACAATGTCTGGATGTCGAGGTGTCACTAGGGGATGGTCCCCAGAGGCCTCTTGGAGTACAGCTGACTTGAGTGAGTCCTAGAAGTCCCAGGTTTCATCCTTAGCTGTGAAGCTGCAGAAACTTGATCCAGTGGGAACCCAGCAGGGGGTGGGTTCACTTTAGGGTTGACAGCACAGTCCGTAAGATCAGTCAGGTGATCAGTCAGATTTCGGTCCTCTCATCTGCCTCCTCTTTAAAGGTCCCCTGGACACCATTATTCTAAACGCGGTGTGTTGGTTTTGTTCAACATTCGGAGGCGTGTAGACACTCACGTGCTTTAACAGCCCTCACGGGGTTATCCTTCTGTCCAGAAGGCTGCTGTGCATGCACGTCGCTCAGTCATTGTGACTGTTACTTGGGTGCTCTCCTTGGTGTTGTTATGAAGACAAGCAGCTCAGGTTACCTGAATATCTCCTGAAGGCCAGTGGGCACCGTAACTGAGGAGGTCTGCCACTCCTGCTGCTTTTTCTTCTTCCTCCTCTTCTCCTTCTTATCCTCCTCCTCTTTCCCCATCCCCCTTCTTTGCAGGAGAAATGCTGCAAATAAAAGAAAGTTAATAAAAACTAGTTTACAGAGAGGCTGTATCCCAACAGTCTACTCACAAATTAATTTGTAATTCTGTGGTTCTTTGGGATACAAATGATAAATGGAAGTTGTTTTCCTGGTCAGTTTGCAAAATGTCTGTGAACCATGATATACATGGAATTAGTCAGTCATTCAGCTGCATTTGTTTGAATTAAATGTTCTGTATTTGGAAGTCGAACCACCATTTATAATCATGCGTATTTTTACAGTATGCAATAAGAGTGTATATTTTGTGCATTGATCAAGGAACAACAATACTAAAAACGATAATTTGAGGATATTTTCTTGAAATAAAGGATGCTTTGAATCTCCACATTGGAAAGGCACACTCAGTAGGTAGGAAAACCAACCCCTAAATGACAAGTGTAAAGATATGTTATAAGAATATGATCAGACTTTAAAGAAGCTGAAAAATAGCATCTTCCCCTAGAGCCTCCAGAAAGAAAGACCGTCCTGCCAACACTTTCATTTTAGGACCATAAGATGTTTTCAGACCTCTGATCCCCAGAACTATGAGACAATTAACTTGTGTTGTTTTAAGCCACTAAATGTGTGGTTGGCTGATACAACAGCAATAGGAAAACGGTACAGTATCCGTTTTGTTTTCAGTTTCTCTTTCTATTTTTTGGAAAAGGACTTACGGAGATTTAAAGAGCCCAACTACGGTCATCTTGTCTCTGTCCAAGGTGCCATTCTCTAGACAATGATTACTTTAAACTTTAGGGCATAGAATGAACTTGAGTGCAATTTACCAAATATTCGCTTCCTCCAAACCATGACTGGAAGCAATATTTTATGGGTAAGAAAATGGGGTTCATGATACTGCCTCTTAAAAAAAACTCTGTTTTCATAGAAAATATTCTGGGCTTGCTCATTGTTTACAGCAAGGAAAAAGAAGTTTGTGTTCAATTTTTCATTCCCTTTCACCAAGACACTTGTTATGGATATTGAAATCATTCCTGGGTGTCTTCCCTGTAAGTAACACATTTGTACCTTCAAAAACCATTCTAGAGACATCAAAGCTCTGAGCTAGTGAAAACCATCTGTTTGTAGCCAAGAAGGGATGAGCCACAATTGCCTGAATCTTTGGGGACTGCAGTGTATGACCCTTTGATTAGCAACTGTGAAGAGATGAATAAATACAAGGACTTTTTGCAAACGCCCTTTCAGATGTAGTGAATGCAGATGCTTGATTGGTCATGTGACAGATCGACTCACAATATACTGAAGGGAGATAGTTAAATATGTGAAACTGGCTCTGCCATATTTTTAACAAATAGAATGTTCCTTTCTAGGTTCTTAATCTCTTCCATTATGGTGAAGCCTTTTTGCTTAAGATGGAGAAAAAAAACCCCAAAACCCCAAACCTTTTAACCCATCTTCCTATTTGCCCTGGTAAGACACTGTCTGCACCACACCCTCTCAAAGTTCTGGTGCCCTAGAGAATTTTCAGGAAAGGATGGCCTGTTGTCCCTGACCTTCGCTTGTGACTCGCCCTGAAGCAGTGGTTGACAGAGATACATAAGTTACAGTAATAGTCATCTGGAACCTGGGACTCATCTTACAACGTCGGTCACGTTTTGTGATGATGGAAATCTCCTGTGTGCCGCAGAAGGATGACTTCAGGGCATGAGACTTCAGGGAGCCTAGATTCTCAAATCAGATCTCAGACCAAATCAAATGCAAGTTTGCAGACTTGTGTACAGTTTAACGCTCTCAGTGGAGCATGCGTTGGCAAACAACTTCACGGCGCAGAGTCAGTAACCACTGAAGTGCTTTCTCCTGAGTCCGGTGTCTCGCAGACCCTGGAGTTACAATGAAACATCTCTCTGTCTCTCTCTCTCTCTCTCTTATACTACATATATTTTTACAAAGATGTCTGAACTCCTGCAATTACTATTTCATTAATCCTCCCTCCAGCAGTCCAGGGGACTAGGCATACAAAGCATCTTATTTCCACAGAGGTTAGAGGAAAAGTCCAGAGAGGTTTCAGAGTTACAGCGTGGCCAGTTAGTGATGGCGTGCTTGAACACACACACGACTCTTATTCACCCCCGTCCTCTGCAGAGAGAGCCAGCCTTTCTCACTATCAAAGACACAGCCAGAGACGGGTAGGGGGTTAAGGGGGACACACTACTACGCATAAAATAAGTAAGCTGCAAGAATATATTGTACAGCTCATGGAATATAGCCAATATTTTTTAATAACTGTAAATGGAGTATTATCTTTAAAAATTGTGTATCAGTTTATCATATACCTGAAAGATACAATATCTTACAGCAACTATATGTCAATTAGAGATTTAAAAAAACCTTTTAGATAGCTAGAGAAAATTACACAGCTTTTCTTTTCTGCCGTGTGCCTTTAGGGCCACATTAGTAATCAAAGCAGTAAAACAGACAGTTGCCCGAGGCCCCCCTTTTCCCACGTTTCTGACATTCTTTCCCCACCCATCCTCTGGTGCTCTGTGTCAGGAAGGATCCAGCTTCTTCCGGCTAGTCTTCCTTCCTGCTTCCAGCTCCAGCCTCTGTCCCAGCTTCTGCTAGCTGATGCAGGCCCCCAACTGTGGGAACAAACGGACGAGCCTTGGGCCGGAATGGGAGACAAGTTATAAAAAGCTGCAGACTCAGAGGTGAGAAGGCTGGTTAGCCCATGACAGGTAAGGTCCCCAGAGGGGGGCAACCTAAGGCAGGCACAGCCGCCTGAGTCCAGGAAGAATGTTGTGAAGCAGCCGTTTCTCATACATTTCACCCTGATAAGCTGTAAGGCTTGCTGGTGCCAACACGAACATGATTTACCAACATAAAGGCTCTTCTGACCTTGAGCCAGACACTGCTTGTTAACCATTTCCCTTGTTGTTTATTTATTTATTTTTTTGCTATGTAAGACTGTGTAACTTAATAAAGCTTCAGAGTAGCCATCAGCTCTCTCCGCATACGGTGTGTATGTGTGCATGGTATAGCAACACCAACAGCTGAAGCTTCCCCTGGGCATGCCAGAGTTGGGGGGAGCAGTGCTCTGACTGCTCCAGCCCTCCCCCCAGCACAGCTCATTTATTCCCCTCCACACGGTGTTCACTGTGAGTGACTGTGCCCAGGCATCTCCAGAAAGAGGCTCACTGTCAGATGTTTGAGGGCTGGCCTTGTGTCTCACACTTCAGTGCACCCTCGTAGCTTATACTGTGATGGTAGTTTGAATCTAGTGGATGGTCAGATAATAGGCAGTAATTCATTGGATCTGTGAAGTAACAGAGCTAAGCTGTGGATACCAGAGGAAACTTCATTGCATCTCTATCCTACCAAAGACTCTGTAATTGTGAACAGCTTCTTGGGTTTTTGCCTGCAGTTTTGGCCTTTTTACAGTTATACTGCATACCTTTTGACCTATATAGCCCCTGAAATAGCCCATCAAGGCACGTGCAATCAAAGTTTCCGTATTTTTAGGCACACAGGTGTCTAAATACATTGTGGATGTTCTTAGGATTTTGTAACTAAATTCAACAGGAGAAAAATCTTAAAGGCAAACACTTCACTCATTTTGAGAAAAGTGGAACTGTTTTGAGGATCGATTGGTCTGGTCAATAAGCACAGAAGAGAGTGGAGAAAGCAACTCTTTGTAGAAGGGCATAGTGATAGGTGTAACATCACCAATGTTATTTTTTTTTTTTTTACTGAAGTGTAGTTGATTTACAATGTCAGTTTCAGGTGTACAGCAAAGTGATTCCATTATACATAAACATACTTCTATGTTTTCTTTTCAGATTCTTTTCCGTCATGTTATTACAAGAAATTGAATCTAGTTCCCTGTGCTGTACAGTAGGTCCTTGCTGTTTATCTATTTTATACATAGAAATGTGTGTCTTAAACAACATAATTAATCTAACTTTTAAAAAAAGGTTAGCACCCGGCTTTGTGCAGAAATTTTCCCTGTCTTCTCATGTGAAGTCCATAAACATTGTGTAAAGTATGATTACATAAAATAATTATATTCATGTTATAGCTGATAAAATGTCCCTGAGAGAGCGTTGCCTTGCAGAAGGCCACGCCATTAATAAGTGATGGAACCATGATTGCCACGGAGGCTTTTGAATGCAAACTCAGCGCGTGTTCTGTTTCACCCTGGCTCCCAAATTCTAAACCCACAGAATCTAGTCCCAAATCTATGGATGTCCTTTAGGGAGGTCATCGACAGCTGAAAACTGTATGTGCGTGTCCAAAATTACATTTTTCTCAGGGAAAGCACCTCGATATTTCAAGTTTCTCAAAGGTTTTATGACTCTTACAAGCCATCAGAGAGAAAAAGCACAGGAAATGGAAACTATAAAACTTAGAGGCAGGTTCTTATCTTTTTTTTTTTTTGTCTAAAAAATGTGCACATCACTCTCACAGAATGGACCTTCAGAAAAACTCTTTTTCACACTAGTGGTGTGTTGATTTTTTTTAATGCTAGCAGTGGAGATTTTGGTGATTAATGGTGATAATACTTCTTTGGTTACATATGACTGATGTATGTATAGATCATATAGTATTCCCAGTAGTCAGGTTATTAGGTTATTAGATAACAGTGTGTCCTGATGAAGATCACCGATGACAGTCATTTCTTTCTCTCCAAACACCAACCTCTCAATATAAGAAAGCACCTCTGAGCCACGATTATGGACTTAGGTATGTCTTTTTTATTCAGTAGACATGGCATTGAGCTGTGTTCTTTTTTTTTTTATTGCCTCATTTACACATCTTTATTGGAAAGTGAAATTTTTCTAGTTAAGCTGATATTCAAGGTAACTGACATGTGGTCCATCAACATCATTTTTTTTGTATATGTATTCTTTTTGAAGTATAGTCACCTCACTATGTTGTGTTAATTTCTGGTGCCCAGCACAATGCCCCAGTCACCCATGAACACACATACATTCGCCTTCACACTCCTCACTGCATGTTTCTAGAAGATACTGAATACAGTTCTGCTTGGGCTGTATTCTGAAAAAACTGCACCCACTGTCCTCAGAGACAATCCTTTATAAAGTGCGCCCCCTGGTGTTGGGCACTGCAGAATCGCACAACTTCCTGCAGTGCCCTGATTCCAAGAGCAAAAATGAAAACACAACATCAGGGCAGGAATCTGAGAACAAACTCAGGAATAAGAAGCTAAAAACTGACCGCATACCAGTTAGAAATCGGACGATGTGCAGGTGTCAGGGGACAAGATAACTACTGGGTGAGAAATGAGGCAGCAGTCAGGCTGCGTGTGAAAATGGGGTGCTGTTCTTCCGTGTGTAGTATCCACATTTAAAGGTAGGATGTGGTACTGTGTCTCCGGTGAGATGATTACGTGAGTCCTGGAGCCAGAGGGTAAGAGCAGGAAGGTCCCCAGTCTTCACCACTCCCACTGACCCAACGGGGCCCTTTGTGTTTCCTGTCCCTGGAGCTCTCAGCCTTGCGGGATTACTAGTGCTGCTCCCTGAAGGCAGCACACATTTGCCAGGGGACAAGAAAGAATCCAGTTAAACTATAAGCTACAGCTGCTGCCTTGGCACCCCAGGCAAGAAAAGAGGGCATCACCATTATGACCCTCATATTGAGAAGAGATAAGAAAGCTCTTATTAACCCAGTGAGGGAGGGGTAAGAGGTGTGTCACCCAAGTGACTTATTTTCACCAAAAGAGGTGCAAGAAGGCTGCCTGGGTTCTAGCCCCTCTGGGACCAGGACTTTTGTTCCTCTGTCAAGGAAGCCAACAGCCCAACAGAGATGGCAGCGAGCGCGTGTTGGGATACCTAGCATAAGGTGCAGAACTGGGGGCCATGGTCTGTCCTGTGACCTCTCTGTGCTCAGCTCCCCTGGGAGGAGAAGCTGGGACGTGCCCCCTGGACAAGGAGGGGTAACAGAGGAGACAGTTGGATCCGTGACCTGCCGCCCACACCCCTTCCAGGAAGGCCTTGCAGCCCAGTCTGGGTGGGGGGGGTTGGGGGTGGTGAGAAGGCAGCTCCCTTAGACTTGCTTCAGCTGCAGAGTGTCCCTTTGCTCGAGGGCATGTCTCTCTCATGCTGACTCACAGCCAAAGAGTGCTTGAGCTACGGGTAGAAAGCCCAGTCATTCCAGTCCGACCCAGGACAGCTCTAAGGGGGCACACCTGCACCTGAGCTCCTGCGGGCTCGGCCAGAGCTTTGTTGGGGCTGCACTGCAGGTCAGCCCTTCTCCACCACCTCATGTTTCCTCCCCCTCCTTTCCACCAGTGTTGATCCATAATTAATACTGCGACTGAAAACAAATGTTGCTCACTACCTGGGTCTACAGGGATTAAGTCGTTACACTGCAGTCGTAGACAGTGCGCCTTGAAAGGGGCTCAGGATGAAAACCAGGACGAGGCACTCAGTGCTGTGGGTAAACCAGCCCTTCAAGTAGTTAGAGATATTTCAGGAAAAAAAATTAAGAACCTGGATTTGTGCATGTCTCCATATATAAAAAAGCACGAAAATCATTAACAGAGATACCTGTTCCTAACGACTAGCTGTAACCTTCTACCGAGTTGTATGCTTGACTGCAGGTATTTAGCCCAAACCGTAAATACACTGTTCTCTCCTCCCCCCTCTTCGGAGTCCCCTCAGAGCTGCTGAGAGGCTGCTTTCAGGCTGTGGTCCTCAGTAAGGTCCCTGAATTAAACTGAAGTTCACAGCTTTCACATTGTGCCTTTCAAAAAATTTCCGTTGACGATGCCGTCTTCCAGGACCCATCTCAGTATCTGCTTCCAGAGAGCCCAGTCTGCAGCTCCTTCCTGTACTCTCAAAAGATCATTTCTGAGGAGAAATATTTCAGGTGATTAGCTACTTTGAAAAAAAAATTTTCAATTTGTTTTCTTATTCCACACCCCTTTCAGAGTTTAACTACACTTACTCAGCATTAGACTAGATTTGTGGAATTATTTTATCTACTGTAAACGGAAAGTACGATAGTTCATTGGCAAACTTTAGACAGAGTGTTATTTTAAAGCAAGGACAGATCTGCAGAAAGACCTTTTATTTTAATTAGTTCTCTGACTGTGGGATTCGTTTCCCCACTGCAGTGAAGAGAAATGACATGTACCGGTGAACTTTGGTGTGTATTTTTTATTGCTTAAAAGGGGATTTGTGTCTGTTTATTATATATGGTTGGCAAACAGCTTCCCTTTGTGGCAGTTTTTATAATGTGGTTTAATATTTTCTTAAGAAACTAACAGATTTATTTTTTGCACATTGTATGTGATCTGAATTAGTGCTGCAAGCATAGTAGCATTTTCCATATGAAATATCCTAACAGACTTCGCACCTCTCCGTTACTTTACTTAACCAAACCTAACACAAAAAATTTCATTCGCTGAAAACCTTTACTCCGAAATAAAGAACATTAGTTGTTCCTGCAGGGGGCACTGTCCTACAATATAAAAGAGTGATCCATGCACTGGTACTCTTGACTTTGCCCTGCCCTCCCGTTTTAAGTTTAATACTAGGCTTCTTGACTTAATGTTTTAAAAAATGTATTTTCCATAGTGTGGTAATATACCAGCAGCTTATCTTGGTCCTTTATCAGATACGTATGTATACAGTTGGAACTTTTACTATTGAAAATCAGATTGTTATTTTTAAATAGACTTAGAAAATTAATAGCCCAAAGTTTTGTTGAGTCATCCTGAATGTAGTAGGACAATGGCCGATCTCTTGGTGAAGACTCCGGGAACGGGGCCTTGATCCTTGTGCGGTTCTGAGGGCATCAGGCCAGCCCCCTTTGCACAGGCATTAGGACTGAAAGAGTAAATGTTTTGGCAAATGGGTCACTCTGTACACCTCCCAGGATTTAGGAACTTAATCCTATGCCGGAAACCTTGGAGTCTTTCCCCTTGGAAAGACCAGAGTTGGAATATTGTTACCAACTTGAATTTCCACTTCAAGAGAAAAAAGAATGCTTCGCCCTTTGCAGGCTCCAGAGCTGGGATTCAAATGCAAATTTGGCTTTGCCTGCCCGACCACAGGGGAGGGCTGAACACTTAGCATTCTGAGGTTCCAGGAACTGGGTGGAGGCCCTCATTTTTTTTGTCTCCTTTCTTTTAAACCCTTCCTCAATATAGAGCGCCCTCTCTCCGCGAGAGGACGTTTCATGTACACGCTCAACAAAGTGTGAGTTGAGGAGTCAGGCATCTGGTGGCTTGGGTACAGGGTGTTACCTTTTCACATCTGTGTCAGCGCACGACCTCATCTCTTCCCCTCCGTCCTCGTCTCCTCCACGCCCCCCCCCCCAGCTCCGTGGGGCCCCTAAGACCCTGTGTTGGGTTGCCTGCTCTGTTTGGGAAGTCTGCCTGCTAACCTCAGTCAGGACGCATCACCCCAGGACTTCACGTGTCTAGGCTGTTTTTGCATTTTACCGTCTGTCCTAACCCTCTTCTGCAATTTCATTTGAAGGTATGGGTTCTGTGAATTTAATATATAGCACACCCACTGAGTCTCGTTAAGACCAGATCTTTAACGGGTGCTTCTAACTTGGTTTGCTCTTTTTTCCCAGTATTTTTGAGGTACAGTTGACAAGTAAAATTTTAAGATACTGGAAGGGTGCAAGGTGCTGATCTGATGTACGAATCCACTGTGAAAGGATCCCCCATAGAGGTAACTAACACATCCGTTGCCTCACGTGCTTCCCTTGGTGGAAGGGAGCCTGTGTTCAGGTTGGAAAGGAAATGGAACCTCACAAGTTAGGCACTTCCGTAATTATTTTCCTCCAGGATAGCAGGTGGGCAAAGGCACGTACTAAGGAAGTCTGAAAGGCCAGAGCTTGTGTGATAGCTGGGAAGACGCTTCTCCAAGCATGGCGTGCAGACGCTTGAGGTGCACTGGGCTGAGCTTTCAGCGTGGCCCTCACTGCTCCCTCTCGGTTGCATGGACGTTGGGCAGTTTGGAGTCAAGGGGTTTCTTCCCCTTTCCCCAGGGTGTACGTGTGGTGGTGGAGGGGGAGTGTTGCACACACACTCAGCTCCTCGTGACAGGAGGGGCTGTAAGTACCCAGTGGGACCCAGAGTGCCTGGGTTCCCAGCAGCTGTAAGTATCTGGTGCCCAGTTCTGCCTGCCAGGCAGCCAAGAAGTCTGCCTGTGACTTCACTGCTTGTGCTACAAACAGAGGAGAGCAGTGTAGCCTAGACCCACAGTGTGTGTCCAGCCATGCTGGCCTCCAGATACATGTCTGGAGTTTGACGAGTGGACGGAAGCAATGGCTTCTCTTTTCTCACTGCCCTTGGCTTTGGACTTTCCCCTGTTCTCCACTGAATCCCTTTCTTTAACCCATGCTGTAAAATGGTGGGCTTTCTCATAAATGCTGGTACATGAGAGAGAGTGACCAGGATGTTGCCCACATGCCCCAGTGACCTAACGGCGAGCACCTCAAAAAACTAAAATTTCTGGTACCCAGGCACCACCTAGTGAATCAGGATGGAGCTTGCATTTTAAACAAGTTCCCAGGAGATGTGTATACACACTGGACTTTGAGAACTAATGATCCAAGACATTGTTTCTCAAACCCTAGAGTTCATCATGTGATCTGGAGAACTTACAAAGACACAGATTGCCCAGCCCCACTCCCAGTTTCTGATTCGGTCGATCTGGATGGACCTCAATGACTGGCACTTTTGCCCAGCTTCCAAGGGAGTCTGTTGTTGCTATTTGAAGATTAAATTCAGAAAACCTCCAGTTTAAGTCCTAGACTGAAAGAGAAAAATGGTGCTAACTTGGTCATAGTAGCCTTTGAGGAAAAGGAAGCTAAAACAAATTTCTCTGGAGGCTACGTTCCTAAAATAAAAGAGAAGAAATAAAAGTAAAAATAAAATTCCTAAGACACATGCTTCTGATACTGCTACCAAATGCAAGTTTGTGTGCCCGACACACAGTGAGGCCAAACAAACCAAAACGTCGGAGTTTGGAGCAGAGAAGGGTTTATTGCAGGGCCAAGCAAGGAGAACAGGCAGCTCGTGCTCAAAAATCCTGAACTCTCAGATGGTTTCCTGGGAGACGTTTTCATAGGCAAAATTTGGGGTGAGGGCTGCACGACGTGTGACCTTCCCTGACTGGTTTGTGGGGAGGTACCAGGGCGGTGCTCCAGGAATCTTGGGCTCAGCCTGAAGTTACCATCCTCCACTAGGGCGGGAGTCTTGGTTCCAGTGGAAGAACTCAAAGATACGGTTATGTGTATTCCTTAGGGAGGAACCAGGACCCTGCCTCAAGGCTGCACTGTTGTTTCTTGATTGCTTCTCCTTTGTTTCTGCACCCCCTCCCTTCCCTGATTAGTAGCTGTTTGAATCTGCCCTTTGGGACTCGGGGTTAGTCTAGGAGGCTGACACCTTTTTCCTGCAAACAAGAAACTGGGGACATGGAAAGGCTTTGTATCCAGGAGGGCGCCACAGGGTCCTGCTCATTTTCAATATCCTCATCAATATATCTGAAAAATGGGAGGAGAGAGACATTAAGAAGGGGTGAGTGAAAGAAAGAATGACATAGACAACGTGAATGGGGAAACTGGGACACTCTGATGCCATAGTCACTGCAGCTGAGTGTTTCTGAGTACATGTGGCATAAACCAGGAACAAAGTGGTATTTAGTAGACTTCCAAATACTTCATATACTAGGAATGTGTCAGTGTTGTAAAACCACAGTTTAAAGACTCAGGTTGTTTAACTGAACACACTAAGCTGCCCCTCTTCAGTAAATAAGGATCTAAAGGCTAATGTGGATGCCAGAGATTGTGAGCATAATTCGTATAGTAATTCCCTTTTCTTGTGCTCTCATTTATGAGGCTTGGTATGCGTGACATTTAAACACATTTTTGCAGGAAAATGGGGTGTGAGATGATGGTCGTGTCCCATATCTTGGGTGAGTCCCTGGAATGTGCCTTGTCAAGTGAGGGTCCTTGGCTCCGTGCAGGAAAGAATTCAAGGGCGAGCCATAATAAAGTGAAAGCAAGTTTATTTAGAGAGAGACGCACTCCATAGAATGGGTTCTTCTCAAAAGGGAGGGTGGCCCCGGAGTGCAGAGATGGTTGGTTTATATGGCCAGAGTAGGTTCATAGGCTAACAAATGGGAAGATTATTCCAGCTATTTTGGGGAGGGGGCAAGGATTCCCAGGAATCGGGCCACTGCCCACTTTCTGGCCTTTAATGGTCAGCCTCAGAACTGTCCTGATGCCTGTGGGGATGTCACGTAGCAACTGAAGTTTTACACTGAGCATGTAACGAGGCTCAAAGTCTACTGGAAGTCAGATCTTCCACCATCTGGGGCCGGTTGGTTCTAACCAGTTTGTGTCCTATCCTCAATGGCTGTGTCATTCTTCCAATCATTGCGACCTGCCCCCTTCCCTCCTGTTTTCAACATGGCTAGTGACATAGGAAGGAATCTTTGGTAGCCAGTTTGCCATGTCTATTCCTACTCGTGTTTGACTTCAGCAACATTCAGTGGCAAGATATTTGCTGAATAAATGAACCAGTGGACAAACAGAGTACATTGTGTAATTTACAAAAATTTTAGGAGAGAAGAAAAATAGTACCTGACTCTTTTCTTAAATAGCCTTATTTAGATACATTTCAGGTACCATAAAATTCACCCAGTTGCAGTGCACAATTCAGTGTTTTATTAATATAGTCATAGATATGTGCCACCATTACCTACAGTCGATTTTCAAGTAGTTTTATCACCTCAAAGAGAAATCTCATATCCTTTAGCTGTCAGTCCCAGTGCCTCCTGCCCCCAGTTAGCCTTAAGCAACCACTAATCTGCTTTCTGTTTCTATTGATGTCCCTATTCTGTACATTTCACATGAATGGAGCCATACATGTGCCCTTTTTGTGTCTGGCTTCTTTCACTTAACGTAATGTTTCCAAGGTTCATCCATGTTACAGAATGTATTAGAAGTCCATTCTTTTTTATGGCTGAAAAATACTCACGGTGTTGGATATGTGACATTTTGTTTGTCTTTCATCAGTTGATGGGCATTTGGGTTGATTTTACCTGTTGACTATTATGAAGTACCCACCTCATTCAGTAGTAAGTAAGATATTCTTATGGGCATAACCTTAAGTGAACACATTTCATTATTAGTTTCTCAGTTTTATGGTATGGATAACTTAAACTTTTTCTTTTTTTTTTTTTTTTTTCTGGAGCAGTATGGCTTCATTGGGGTTGAGTTGGTACTGATTCAAAGGACATATATATATCCCTACACAACATTATAAATTGACTGTAACTCAATATAAAAAATCTAGTTAATAAATTTAAAAAAGCAACTATATATCCTTTTTGAAACAGTAATTTGTAAATATATGTATACAATTTTGAGACAAACTATTACACATGTATTACTTTGAAACAATCACCAACTTATAGAAAAGTTACAAGTAGAGTACAAAGAACTTTCCTTTTTCCTGAAACATTTGGAGGTAGATTACCCATGTGATGCCTCAGAGCCTAGTTTGGTGTGCATGTCTGTTTGTATGTAGACACAGTACAGGCATCCAAATCAGGGAATTAATATGGATATATTACTACCTCCTCCTCATCAGACACCACTGAAGCTTCGCCAGTTGTCCTAATAATGTCCTCTGTAGCAAGTGGAGCCAGTTAGAATTAGGTACTGCCAAGAGTCTCTTTAGTTGCCTCTGATCTGCTTCCTCATCTTTCTGTGACTTTCTTGATCTTGGCGCAGTTGAAGTTTACCAGCCAGCCCTTTCATGGAATGACCCCTCCGTTGGAGTTTATCTGATATCTCCTCATGATTCTGTATAGGCTGCACATCTCTGTCACGGTAGCGCAGAAGTGATGCTCTGTTCTTTTCATCGCATTCTATCACAGGGCATACTGTTTTGATCAGTCTCATTGCTACTGCTGATTGGATTAAGGTGGTCCCCAATTTTAACACTCTTATTTTAAATAAAGTGAGATCTTGACTTGATGCTAGTCAAGCAACCAAGATTAGAGTCTATAATAAAAAATAGTTCTATGAAAGTTTTAGAGATGAAAAATACCAATTTCTTCATTTGACAAATGCCCCTAATATCTAGATTGCAGGATGAACACTTAACTTATTTGTCTGGTAGATTTCAACTTTAATTTTGAAATCCGTGTGGCATTTTAAAAGGAATTGAACAGAAGTTGAATATTTATGATTTAATTTCACTTACCGTTTCAATCTTTTTTACTGAGATGCCTTTGGAGTAAGAACTTACGAAGTGTTTCTTCAGGAATATAGGAAAGCACATTTTGGAAAAAAGGATATAAAGAATTTTACTTTCCGGAAGACTATTTCCTATCCTTTATCTAATTTATTCATATTTATGTGGAAAACCTCAGAATAAGTAACATTTAATTTAAGGAATATATTTTCTCATGTCTTAGACTTACTTTATTGAGAAACGATAAACACTCAACATAAACCATGGTTTCTCATCTGTATCATTGTGGTCATTTTGGCCGGATGATTGCTGTGGGCTGTTCTGTGCACTGTAGGATGCTCAGCGGCTGTCCTGGGCGCTGTGGGATGCCCAGCGGCTGTCCTGGGTGCTGTGGGATGCTCAGCAGTATCCCTGGCCTCTGCCCACTAGATGCAGAGGCACCTCCTTGTCCTGACAACCAAAAATATCTCCACACATTGCACATGTCCCTTCCTGGGGAACTGAAGGGTGGACAAACAAACCTGCCCCTACTTGAGAACTACTGAGGCAAATCATGGGATTTTTATATAAATTTTAAAACATTCCATTTAGAAACTGGGGGTAGAATTATAGATTATGACTGAGATTTCTATTCGAGTAGAGTTTTCAGCATTTCCATTATTAATTGTATGGGGTTTTAAACATGAGTTTCTAGAGAAAAGTAGACCAGATAAAGTTACATTTTAGGTGTTTCTGGAGACATATTTTTGCAGTGTTAATATATTAAAATAGGTGCCATAGGGATGACAATAACTTTTTGTTCAGTTTCATCAGAGTTTAGATAAAGAATTGGCCTTTTTTTTTTTCCTGTCAATTGAGCAAGTTATCATATCCCTGAATAGACGCTGGTAGAATTTCTTGTCAAATACAGGGATGAATTCTGTGGCACTGCAGTTACCAAAATGATGCTGTGCTGGTTATGACTGGTGAGCATGGCACCTGTTCCTGATGGATTTAGGTGGGAATGTTTTTCCCCGAGGCAGTTTGCAGTCAAAGCAAGACCTGCTGTGATTGCTTCTCAGTGGTGCCAAGTTTTACTTTTTTCAGCCCTTTCTGTCAGATTGCCACTGAGAGGACTGAATTGCAAGGAACTGCAAATAATTTGAATTGGGTGTGTATTAACTACAACAGTCCTCTTTCTGGCAAATGCAGTGTTTTTTTTTGTTTTTTTTTTTATACTAAATTCACTGTGTGTGGCAGGGAGGAATTGGAGAACAAACACTTCACTCAATATCTCTTGAGTTTTGGGACAAGTCAGAAATGAAGCCTGAGTAACCACAGGTGCTCAGAAAGGAATGCAAAAATATTTCTGATGTGCTGTTTGCCCATTATGCAAGTATTTGTTTTATTGCAGCTATTGAAATACCTTTACAGATATTTCCTGGCAAAGCAAGCATTTATTTTGGAAACATTTACTTGGCTGTTAAGGTTGCTGCTACTCAATTGTCTGCTCAGTGGTGGGAAGAAGTGTTTGGGAAATGCCTTTCAAGTTCGTTGTCGCAGGACGGCTTCTTTTTTCCCCTCGAGAAGAAATCTTTGGGGCTAGGTGAGTGTTAAAGTGCTTTGGGAGTCAGAGAAATACCCGAGGAAATCGGAAGTCAGTCTGATTGCTACAGGATGGTGACAGTTCTCGGCACAAGGTTAAGAATTTTAAAGAAGGAAGCACAGGAACCCCAAAGATAAAACCTGCAGAGAAACCACAGGCAGATGTGAGGCTAACGGAAGTCAGCAGCAGAAGGAGCTCCAGGGGAACGAGGAACTGCACTTAGCTCTACGTTTCCTGCTTTCCTCTTTTCCTTCCTCAGCCCGTCTCCCCATCAGAAGCTGTCAGGGGAAGTTAGGAGGCAGGAGAGTGAGGCAGGCTTTGGTTGGGTGTGAATATATTTCCACTCAGCTAGATTTATGAACGAAGGAGAATATGTCGACTGAAAAACGCAGAATGTGAGAGTTGTGACGTTAAGTTTTGCTGGAGGCAAAATGAGGACTATAGCCTGGGAGACAGCCTCTCAGATCGCTCTGAGGAACTGCTGTGAAGAGCTGAGGGGGGAGATCAGTGCATACGAGGTCTCAATAAAGGTGGGTATGTCCAGTCAAACACACATTTAGGCAGAGGCTTGCTGCTGGTCACCGTGCGTCTCCGTTAATGATTCTAGTGATTTCTGCATGTGAGAAGATGCAAGAAATTGGGCTCATAAAATCTCCTGAAAATACCTAGCTGAGGGCCTGTTCTGCCCGTTCTCCCAGAGCACAGAGCGCCTGGTTCCTGATCTCCGCCCTGAGCTCTTTTCAGGGGATGGTAGAGGTCACCATCTGAAGTGGTTAGTGACTTCTTTCTCGTAGAAACAGGTGGCAAGTGACAGTCTTTAGTTTGGCAGTCCCGAAGACAAGAACAAGATCAGTGTAATAGTGAGATTCCATGGGATGTCGTGGGTGAAGAAAAGGATGAGATGACTCAGCAATGAGATTAATCAAGACGTGGTGAGCTGCGGGAGGGAGCAGTGGCCTGACACTCCTGCGTGAGATGAGTGTTGGCAGTCCCCAGCGGACAAGGCAAGTGGAGGGATGAATTCTGAGGGGCAGCCTGGGACGGCTTTCCTGTGCAGCTGCATTTCTATTTCTGCTGCTGCACAATTTCTCCTACGATGTAAGCAGGGCACACGGTGACAAGACTCGGGGCAACAGAGCCCATGGGAGAAATATTTCATCTAGATTGCAGAGATGTGGGAAACAGTTAAAATAGCCTTATTTTATTAATCATGACATTTCTCATAGTGTTGCCTCAAAAGTATTGTGAAACCTCCCCCCCATAGCATCCCAGCACCAAGTTTGAGAGCATGGCAAAGAACAAAACAACACGCCAGGTTTATCCAAGTGGGGAATCTGATACCTATAGATTTTATTAGCTTGATTCAGAAAGTTAACAGATAACACTTCCACTTCTAGATTTTTCCCTCATGACCTGGACAGACATAAATGTAGTCAGTCATCTTTGTTATCAGGAGCATTAGATGTGCTGCCTTTCACCCCCTCCTTCTGTGAGAGCCGTCTGCATATCCCCACTGCTCTCCTCTGTGCTGTTCGGAACCTTGTCTTCTCCAGATGTCCCTGACCCCCAGCTCACCTCTCCTCTCTGACTGGGCTGGATGCCCCATGTCAGGTCTCTGCTTCTTGGCCTCTGGCCACATCAATGCACATGGCTTCCTAGGAATGGGGGGAGCTGCAGGAGAGAGCAGAGGTGATCCTAAGTCACGTTCTGTGAGCTGTGGGAGAAGAAATATTAACGGAGTGCTTAGATCAGGCGGTGTCTGAGACCCTCACGTTCCTTGCGGGCACAGGTTGGATGGTGGACTTTGGCCCAGGCTGATTTGTCACGGCACCACTGCCCCTCGGTTTAGCTAAAGGCAGCAGCGCTGGGCGGCAGGTGGTGCGTGCACCTCCGCGTGCTTCAACAGCACATTAGAAAGCTTCCAGCTGATGTAACTGACTTGCTTCTCACCAGACGGTAAAACATGTGACTCTGGAAATACAGGAAGGAGCCTTTACCTCCTTTTCCTCATCATGTCTTCATCGAATTGCCTCCTTTGTGGCACCAGAAACCCTTTATTTTACAGTCTCTTTCAGCGCCTTATTTTTTCTGGTTGTATTATTAAGGGTGTGGCCCAGGGGAAGGTGCCAGTCGAAGGTGGCTGTGATCGTGAACAGAGAGGTGTGATTCCTCCTCCTCCTCCTTGTGCAGCTCCGCAGGGTACTACCCGCTTGCTTCTGAAAGGGCTATCCTCTCTCATCCTGAGGAATGAAACTGCTTTGACGGGTAATAACCAAGTAGCTCCCATGAACAGCAATATGCGTGGTCATTTATGTCCACTTATGTTTCCAGGGGCCCCATGCAGTGCCTCGTGCATGGAGAGTGCTCAGTACACGTTTACGGAAATGAGCTAAACTAAGATTAAATTGCTCTCTGTAAAGCTCACGCTAGAGTGAAAATTGGGGATATGAGAAAGTGGGCGGCGTCCGTCATCATGGAGATGAGTATTTCTAATAAAGTTTAAACTCTTGAGGAATTTGTCTTCATCCCAGGCCTTCTGTTAGGACTCATTCATAGGTTGGGAGAAGCTGAGAAGTCCTGTCATCACCACATCAGGGGCAGCACAGAAGAGTTCTTTCTGCCCTGAAACGTTATCCAATAGGACGTGGCTGCCGCTCTCCAGGAGCATTTGAAACCCAGGATTAGAGCTACCCAATCCAGCGCTGATACCATCAGAGTTTTATTACAGAATTTCCATCCCGGCAGCCCTGTCACCTGAGGCCGGCCGGTCACGCAACGGCAGCCTGTTTCTCAGATGACTGAGAACACGCTCGTTCGCGTAGGGGAGCTACACACTTTATGCTAGGGGGGGCGTGGAAAGCTAACGCTTGAAATAAAGGTTAAATTTTCTAACTTCATGATTGAATATTCTGGCGATTCTGATATATACAAGTATTAAATTAGACATTGTGACACTCAAGATTAAAAAAAATCTTTGTTTAGTACTATTTCATGTTAAATAAACAAAATACGTGTGCTTAACAGTTTTGTATTTAAGTTTTCATCAGCTGAGTTCCCTTTAATGCTTTCTCCCCAAACCCTTCGAACTAAATTCATGTTAGCTAGGCTGATAAAAATATCACCCATATTTCTGGTTTAAGGAATGTATCTCTGCGTGCATTACTAACAATAGAGTTCACTTGCAAATGTTAATCCTTATACAGGTAAACACAGGAGTGGATGATGGACTTAATGGGAGGGGGGAAAGGCGGAGAATGTGACTAAGTTGTGTTCCAAAATGGTGCCAAAAAAACAAAAAGAGAGTTGAGAAGAAATAGAATTCTGCAACAGTGTTCAAAGGTGATGCTAAGAGACTGGAAAGCGGTGGATAGAGACTCAGTTTTCATGTGGGATGTCACTGTGGTTTCATGTGGTTTTCATGTGGGATGTCACTGCTTCTGAGGGGGATGGTTGAAATCTAGAGGGGGCCATGCATTAGTTGTCACAATCCTGGGAGGGAGGATTCCACAAGGATTGTAATGCACTGGAGGGTTCTGCGACAGCGAAGGGCCTCGCATCACACGCAGCTTCTGAGTGACTCACGGCGTAGAGCTGTGTGTAATTCTCCAGAGCTGAACACTAACTTCATTATGCATAGAAACTCCAGGCATTCTCTTTATGGTTCTAATATATATTGAGTATTCTAGCAATGCAGCCTGCAGGCAGCTTGAAGAAATCTTTTACTTTGTTTCCTTGAGAATGTCACTGACAGTTGTTCCCTGCTGGGGAAAATCCTGTCACTTTTGACAATGCCCCTTGCTGTCTGAGTCGGGGGTAGACACTCCTGTATCAGGCTGCACGTGATATTATGTATTTATGGTAGATTTCACAACTGTACACTGATAAACTTATCTGTTTTCAAAATATCAAATTTTGTCAGAAGTGTCATTATTCAGTTGAGCAATGTCTTCTTATATCCTTGTGCCCAAGTATTTACATACTTAAAAACAGAATTATATATGAGAAAAACAGAATTATAATAAATTAGACTGTATTTCAGCTTTGTATTGCAATGGGCATTGTTCCCTGTAACGTTTATAGTAATATTTGTAGGTAGACTATAGTACCTGTGAATTTTATCTCAGGAAAGTTAAAAAGGTATGATGAAATGGTCATGGTCCAGAAAAGTCGAGAGAAAAGAATCCTTGATGTAAAGGATGCAGGACCTGGGAGGAGCCGTAGGCGGTGGGGGCGTGGAAGATCATCAGTGGCGCTCTAGAACATCAGGGAAGTTTAGGCTTTAAGAAAGATCCACATGCAAGTATGGGAAGGGCCAAGCAGATGCCAGGGACGCCCAGGGTGGAATCACTCTGGCACAGTGGAGTCACTGCTGCAAAATGTTGCACGTAAATTAAAAGTAAATATGTAGCATTTTTCTAAACCTAAATAATAGGAGGAGTTCACATCCTAGTTTGAGTGAAAATACGTTAACATCAATATGGGAGAAGACAGTTGGTTCCAAAGTTTAAGAATGGAATCAAGTTTGTAAAAAACATGACTAAAGGGGCTGATTCTTACAGTGTTAAGATAACCTTTATAAGTTTCTAAAAACCTTATGATTAAATTTATATATAATTGTATATATTTACAGTTACTATGTATCATTATAATAGAAAAATGATTTTTTCTCCACTGTTTAAAACTTTAAAAATTCTTCACCTTGAGAAGATCAGACAGTCATCTGCGCTTTCTTCTTGACATTTCATACTTTAAATTGAATTCTCTAAACCATTCAGGATTAAAATTAGTGTTTGAGATGCTGTAAAACTCTGAATCTGTTGTCTTACCTGGATAGCTAGCCAGTCGTCCTGGTACCATTTACTGCACAATTCTTTCTCTCTAAATAGAGAAGTTCTGGGTTATTAATCTTACTCTCCCCTCTCCCCCCATGGAGTTATGCTTAATGTATTTTACCTGTTTCAGCTCAGGCACATTACACGAACAGCAGCCTGACTAAAGTCCTAACAATAGAATATGAAACAGCTTATTTCCGTGATCCCTCACACACACTGGTTATTTCCTATTTTTATTAATTCTGATTGAATTTGGTAGATGAGAAATGTCTCATTATTTTGATTAACAGTATTGAGATTAAATTATTTTAATATTGAGGTTAAATTGTTTTAAAAAGCTACTGGCATCTTTTTTTTTTTTTTTTTTTTTGGTGTACCAAGTTTTGTAACATCTTCCCAGTGATTTTTGAATATTAAATGTATTTTAACATCTGTGTTAGTCAGCTTGGGCTGCCATGACAGATACCATAGGCTGGGTGTTCTGAACAAGAGAAATGTATTTCTCACAGTCCTGGAGGCCGGAAGTCCTACATCAAGGTGCCAGCAGGGTCAGGCTTTTGGTGAGGGTTCTCTTCCTGGCTTTCAAATGGCCAGCTTGCCCTTGTGTCCTCACTGGAGAAAGCACTGGTGTCTCTTCTCAGGGGAGTAATCCCATCGCTGGGGCTGCACTCTTATCATCCAGTCATCTCCCATAGGCCACACCTCCGCAGACCATCACATCGGATGTTAGGACTTCAGTATATGAATGTGGGAGGGAACACGAACATTCAGTCCATGACAGCATCTCTTCCACTACATAGACTGCAGTTATTTTCCCAGATAATGAATGAGGGAGGCTTCTTTTTCTATGTTTCTGTTAAAATGCAAAAAGATTAAGTTTATGTATACTGAAAATTTTAAATTATTTTGGGTTTTGTATGTGTATTGCAGTATCACATAAATATTCACTCGTTTTCATCGGTTCTCAAAATTTTTATATTTAACTTCTCAACCTTCTCAAAAGGAACTGATTGTGTCCATGAGCTAAAATTTTAGTTTTCTGGAAGCGTCAATATAGTCTTCCTTTGCTCTTTATCTTGAATAGAATGCTTAAGCTTGATCCTCGGTAGCGAGATTAACTGTTGCTACTATTGATACTCAAACTATTTATAAGAATTGGCATAAATAAATACACTATTATAATTACTGCACCTTTATAGTACCCTTAGTGTATGAGGGTGCATATCCTACATTACTTTTTTTCTTGTTAAAAATTTCAAGGGTATTTTCAAACATTAATTTTTCCCAGTTATTTTTTTGTTACAATTTATGATTCTTTTTATGTGTCCTGTACATTCTTGATTTTTTTCACAGTAACCCATTTATTCTTTTATTATTATTTTATTGTTATTAGTCATCGTACCTTTATTTCCCTACTAGGTAAAATAGGAAATTATTATCAATATCTCCATATGTATTTCAGTCACGTTTCTTACCTGTGACTTTTAAACAGGTGAACTTAGTAGTTTTTAAGCCTAATCTAATAGTCTGTATGCACGATCTTAATTTTATCATCTTTTTGGGTGTATTATTGTGACTATCATAGTTTCTGAGTGTGTGTTCATGTGCCCATCCCCCCACCTGTACCATTGTTGTTGTCTTTCCGTAGAATTCTAGGATGCATGTGACTCTTGTCTCCTGAGTCATGTAACTCCTGAAGGTTACTTTTACGTTTTAAAGAACGCACTTTAATCTGCTTGTCTTCAATCATCGCCATTGTTAATAAAATTTTATCTTTCAGTGTTCTTCTCTTTCCTCACTCTTCCTAGTTCTCAGCTATCATTTGCATTCTGTAGAACTTTGCATCTGAACTCTTATTAAATGATGTTTTACACTGATCTTCAAGAATTATTTGTACATTTTAATTAACTTTTACGACAGTATAAATAACATGTGTGTTGAGTTTTTCCTGTTACAAGTTTCTCGACTTGTCACAACTATTTTCACTGCAGCTTTTCTACTCTAGACTTCAGGTTTATTCATTCTAGGGTGGTGAGTGTAATTTGCTTTTCACGGATGATATACCCCTGATCCTCTGTGTGTCCTGAAATGGTTTTTCATTGCTTCCGTTCCCTGAATCACAGTTAGATAGGCAGAAAATTCTTGGCTCATGAGTTGTTGCCTCAAGTGCTTATTAACTTGCATTTAATGTCTTTGGTACTTAATATAATGGAGGAGTTTTGAGCCAGTCTGACTTTGTTCTTTTGATGTACTTTTTTTTTAATTTCTATTTTTTAAATGAAAGTGAGAACACCTTTAAAACACACACATTTTGATGGGTCAGGTAGAGGTATGGATGTCACAATCAGTTTTTTCTGCAGGAAATCAGTGCTTACAATCTCCAACACCACTGTGAATTCCCCTTCAGGGAAATCCAGAATTCCTACCTCAGCCCTCTCTCCTCTGTACATTCCCTCTTTTCAGAGAGATCTTACCCACTTGTCAAAGCCTTTCTTTCCTAATAGGGTGTCTAAAGTTTGTCCTCTCTCTCAATAACCCATTTCTTTGCATCATTAATTCTGCTCTGTATCTGGGTGTCACCGTGCCCGATGGATGTAGAAAGACTGGGGGGAGGGGGAGGGGACTGGACCAGCATCCCGGGAACTTCACAGCCTGCTTCCGCACTGTGTTTCTACCTGGCTGAATAATTGGAGATGACTTTGAACTATAGATAATACAGT
Source organism: Camelus ferus (assembly GCF_009834535.1). Classification (NCBI taxonomy): domain Eukaryota; kingdom Metazoa; phylum Chordata; class Mammalia; order Artiodactyla; family Camelidae; genus Camelus; species Camelus ferus. The sequence continues at coordinate 10,025,553 of NC_045732.1, forward strand.
GGGATCAGCAAGGGCCTCTGATTTATGACTTGTGGACAGGAATTCCCAGAATTGAATTAAGCTGAATACCAGCTAGTTAACTCTCCAGAATACCAGCTCCTTAAGTGCACACACACACACACACAGAGACCATTAGATGAGTCAATTAATTCCTGTTTTTATGTATAACTTCGTACGTGACAGGAGAAGTGTGAAATTGGTTACACCCGTGAAGTAGATGCAGTGTCTTCAAGTTTAGCTGCTAATGAGGAAAACACTCGTCTGTGAAGCTGAGGGACTTCTGGCTGACCGTCAAACTCTGAGGCAGCTGACAGTCAACTGAAATACTCTGTTTCAGTCATCTGAAATTCTGCAGATTAATAATGCACAGGACGGTGCAGGGAAACTAGAAACAGACTTTGTAATTCTACCCACAGAGGCTAAACTCAATCCTTAATAAGGATGAGTGGTTAATTTAACCTACAGTGACTCTTCTAAATAAGCCAGGATATTATGTTGCGTGCATGAAATACATTTCTTACATCAAACACAGAATAGTATGCATATGGTTATTTGTATTTGAGTATTTTCCCTTCTCCATTTAATAAATAGTACACAGAGATAGATATTTAGGGAATACAGATGCACCAAGTTATTAGATTACCCATGGTCGCTATGTACGTCAGTTTGGCTTTAGGTAGCTACTTACTGTTTGTTTGTTTGTTTGTTTTTCCCTTACCCCCATCATCCTTGTTGTGAGTGGAGATTTTTCTTGCCAGGTCAGAGAGCTTTCAGTGGTGGTGTGAGAGATTGCCTTTCTTTGGGAAGTTAGAAATCACAGGAGCCACGTTTCCAAGGCTGGCTGCATTCCCTACCAGCTCTGTGACCTGGGGCACGTCCCTTTCTCAACCTTGTTTGCACGGGTGTGATCAGGAAGGAGAAATGGGCTCGTTAGCACTGTCTGGCACTTGCGAGCAGTCAGTGACTGGTCCCTGCTGTCAGTGTTTGCAGAGTGGGGAAGAGGTACCAGAGGCTGAAGGGTGCTGATCTCGTCTGCAGGGACTCCACCACACGTGGCTTCCGCAAGTAACTGTTGAATGAATGACAGCGGGGTGAATGAGGGGACTCCTCAACAAGCCAACACCGTGGCCCGCAGAAGGCATCGTCCTGCTCAGACGAGAGCAGCCCACCTTCCCCTGGCTGTCATCCACCTTTTCCATGCACCTTGCGGCTTCTTGCCCATAAAGACGAATTTCAAATGTGCAGTCTTCTGAAAGTCAGCTACCCCAGATGACACGTCCTATCCACCCCTTCTCTTCTTTTGAACTTTTCTCAACCAGGTCTCGACTCCCCGGCCCAAGACTTCCTGCCTCGTTCCTGCACTGGGTCTTCAGGTTTGGGGTTTTTACCTGCCGGTGTCTGCGTTTCTGCACTTTGATTTCTCGTAAGGTCGTTGACTGGGTTTAACCCTGCCGTTCTCCGTGATTCTGAGACACAGTATTCATTCCATTAAAACATCTGTGAACTAATCTGTTTCAGGGGAACAATAGTTCCAAGTTACACGTCTTGAATTTTGGTATCACTCTGCTCATAGGTTGATATTTAATGCATGAGTATAGTATGATAAGTAATAAATGAAATTTAAAAGTAGCTATGAGTTAAAACCTATTATTTTACAAGAATTTAAGATAAAAATCAAGTAAAGTCAGCATCATTCATTATTTTGGATCAAGTAAAAAGAGCTAACATTGCCTGAAAATGGAAAAAAATGAATACATTTAAATTAAATTCTATTTATTGACAGGTATAGTAATGAATTCACTTTGCTTGTTGTTTGACCCTTAAATCAGAACGTGCAGCACATGTGCTTTTTTTAAAAACATCAAAAGGGAACCCCCTCTCAGTGATGACAACATCCAAGAAACTGTCCACCCGGAAACTGTAGGTGCCCTGCGGACGGAGGGCAGCAAAGTCTCTTGTTGTCACAGTGTGTTGCCACAGTTTGCATCCACAGCTCTTTGCAAAGCCAGTGTCTTCCACCTAATCTCACTGTGTCCTCTTTTCAGATTTCTCTCACTGCCTCTCCCCCTACAGTCACTCCCTGTCAGTAGCACAGGACCTCTGGTTCATGAAGGGTACAAGACTCTACGACTTGGGAACCTTCTTTAACCTCCCTTGAGATCTGCGTCACTCTGCTCGTAGCCTGAAGGTTGTGAGGCTGTGGAGTCATTGTGCTGAAAATCCAAAAGGTCACGTTGTCCGTCACTGTGCACACTCTAGAAAATCAATGTTCAATAATCATGAAAACACGGTTTTTGAAAGTATTACCAAAAATAGTATCCTTACAGAACACCTCGGCAGTGTGCCTTAAAATCATTCCCTGTTCCCCTGTGGGTCACTTGGAATCTACTTCTGACCCACTTTGTGGGTAAACCCGGGGGGACAAACCATAGTAAGCCCCGTCCCTCAGACAGAGGCCTGGCAGGAACCTGGCCCGTGGCTCTGAGCTTCTACACCACCGACCTGCAGAGTGGGGTCGTTCTCCCCGGGGGTGGTGTGCTGTGCCCGGTAGCATGTTCAGAAGCTCCCCTGGTCCGAACCCACTGGGTGTAAGTGGCCCTCCCCCCCCCCCAGTTATGACAGCCAAGAATGTCTCCAGATGTGGCCTGGTGTCCCCCGGGGGCACAGTAACTCCCAGTGGAGAATCACTGAGCTGGATCGACGTCCTCCTCATACCAAGGCTTGTCACTAGCCCCTGACTGTGGGAGATGTGGCATATTACATCAGAACAGTGTATAGACGCTGGGGAGAGACCAGTCTCTGTAACATAACTTATATCACCCAGTTCAAAGTCCCTGCAGGTGCCCCTCCTCATAGCCATCTGGACTGTTTGAACTCCACCTGACTAGGCACGCAAGATTCACGCGCCTCGGGGTTTTGTGGTCAAACCAAGGTGTGCACCAGTCATTAGTGTAAAACTATCTGAACTTGAGCAATATGTGTTTCATATACACATACACATGCATCAATTTAAAAAAGCAGCTTAATCTAATCAAACACTTGGGCTCTGAATAATATTTTTAAAGAAGGCAGTTGTACAGGCAATATAGCTCTCCTTGATATTAAAAAAACTTAAAGTGGAAAGAAGTCAATGGCATTTTTCATGTAAGATAATATTTCTTCATTCATGCTCCTTAGCAAATCCAATGTCTTTGAGTACTAAGTATTTTTATTATGCAGAAGTAAAGGTTTACTTATTTCCTAAGTTATTTCCGGTGACTAACAATGTGTATGGTCACCAGTACATTAGCAAAATATTTCTAATCATTCACAACTAATTTTTCTGAAATCCTTTAAAATTCCTGTTGGTTTGAAAGAAATTTTAATCCAAGTATATACTTCCTGCTTTTTTTTTTTTTTAAATCATCTTTAGCATAGTTGCCAAAAACATTCTGGAAATTTTTATTTTTCCTGAGCCATTTGAAGCCAGCAGTTGACATGATACTTAATGTGGGTGTTTCATGCAAAGTAGGACATTCTCCTACAAAAGCACAGGACAGCCATCAAAATCAGGAACTTAACGTTGGCGTGGACAACGACAGACCGTGTTCAAGTGTTGCCAGTCATCCTAACAGTGTTCTTTACAGCAGAAGGATTCAGGACAGATCGTGCATTGCATTCAGTTTTCCTGTTTCTGTTGGTCTCCTTCAATCTGAAATAGCCCCTCAGCCTTTCTTTACCCGTCATGACTTTGATATTTTTGAAGGTTGCATGGTACTTGCTTTGTCTCCCAGGCCTCATGTGGAGTTTGTCTTGTGTTTGCTCATGGCTAGATTTTGTCAGCAGGACCACCGTCCGTGCGATTCTGTGTTCTCTGTGAGTCTCCTCTGGCGCTGTGCTTGTCTCATGACTTGTGGTTTTTACACTTGATCACTTGACTGAGGAGTAGACTTCCAGGTTTTCCCATTGCAATCAGTAAGTGTTTTGTGCAGAGGTACTTTGAGGCTATGTAAATATTTTCTTCCTCATCAAACTTGCACCCATTAGTGTCATCATCCATTGATAATTCTCGAGTGAATTAATTGTTGCAGTGATGGTTCCCAAAGAATGAGGTCCTCATTCTGTCACTTCTGCTTTCCTTGGTTAACACTGTATTGTATGGGAGAGTTCTCTCCTTTCTGTATATATTTATCTCAACATAGACCCAGATTCCTATTTTACTTAGAGGATTATAATCTATTTGTTTAATGCTTGTTTATTTAATGGTTATTTTCCACTAAGTCCAACAATGTATGCATTCATTCTTACAACTCTTTTTCAGGTAGTGCCTTTCTTAGATTTTTTTCTCTTACTATGTAGTCTGCACTTGTCTTTTCTGCATATTATGATGGTCCACCCTGGAAGATTAATGCATTGACTCTCTTCAGATTCCATCAGCCTTTCTTAAGGTGGGTGCGTAACTGATTCACGGTCCAGCCGGATTCTCCTGGAGCAGTAGGAGCCCACAGTCCTGCCACCCTCAGAGCTGTCTCATGACCTCGTGGTCCGGTTTTAGCCTCTCACGAAGGTCCCAAGACTAGAAGGCGTCACATACCAGTTCTCACCTTGCCATATTCTGCTTTCTCCTGTCTTTTTGCCCCCAGACCACTTGAGCCACAGGGCTGTTGCTGCCCAAGGGAAACCTGCGTTCTCCGCACTCACGCACTCATCGCAGCTGGGCTGGCCCAGGGTTCTGGTCACTGTCACTCAGCTGTGACCTTGGCGGTGGCTGCCTGCTGCTCCCTTAGCAAATCCGTGCTGGCGCATGGCAGCCACACACCCCAGCCTCCTCCGTGGACCCAGAGTGTTTCTGCAGCCCCAGTAGCATTCATTCCCGCTCTCCTGCTCGCCCCCTCGTTCTGTCAGGATCAGGTCCCCGGCTTGTTTCCCTCAGTTTCCGCACCCCTCCTTCCCTTACCACCCCAGACTTAAGGCTAAGGGGCTTCGGGGAGGTCGGTGGGTCTGGTTACTGGTCATCAAAGTGCTACTGACGCTTCTGTATTTCTGGTTCTAAACTGGAGGTGGTTTTTCCCCCCTCCAAGGGGTGCATGCTGATAGCATTAAGTGGCTTGAGGCCACGGGGATGCTGGTAAACGCTTCCCCACAGCCAGAAATTACCCCAGCTGTTAATAGTTCCAAGTTTCAGAAACCCTATCCAATATAAATGGTATTGTCTTGAGATAATTTTACATTTATAGTTCTTTCCATATTTCCCAAAGCCTTTCAAAAATTGATTTTCTTAACTGATGCTTTCAGGATTCAAATTGTTCGAGACTTAATTCAACCTTCTCTATCTCATTGTTTATTTTCTCTTCTGTGACGGTCACCATTCGCCCTCATATTCAAGTTGGGGAAAGCGTGGTAAAGTTTCCAAGTTTACTTTGAGTCTCTGACCATTAAGACGGAGGCCTGAGCCTACTTACAGTCAACTTTGGTTGTAGAAACAGCTCTCACATTGACGCTAGCTGTGTTTATTCTGTTTAGTTGTTTTGGAATGTATAAATAGTATGCAGTTGATAGATGTCATAGCACTGTTTTCTTTCACTTTTTTTGAAAAATACAACTGGAAGTTGGTGTTTTCAGCTTTCCGTAGTCTCCAGTTGGTGGACAGTTGAGCTTCCTCATGGCGCGTGAAGAGCTGTCCTCTGAGGCAGGAGTAGCTGCATCCAAGCTCGGTCAGAACGGAAGTCTCAGAGTGGAGTGTTCCCAAGGCCGCGCCGGCGCTCTCTGTCTGCAGATGGCTTGACCATAAATGCGCTTTATGACTTCTTTTGTTAATTTAAGAGGACAGTGTCACTTTATTGTTTCCCACTTAATTGTAAAGACCTTGTATGCTTTGGGGCAGTATTTTACCCATGAGCACTGGGCTGGACTGTTTTCCAAAATGATCACATGGTCGTAGTTAATTATAGGAACTCAACGAACCTTAAAAAAATAAACCCAGACACCTGGATTTGAGGGAAGAAAAGCTGATGAGAAATTGATCCACATTTAGATCTTAGCACAGTTGTCAGAATCCATGGGTCTGGGCTGATTTATATAGCACACCATTCCAGAACGGCAGTTTCCTGTTTTCTGGCTTCCCACAGCGCCCCAGTTAATAATTTGTAACTTACCCCCAGACAGCGGAGCTCCTTGCCTAAACTATTAGCTTCAGGAGCTTTGTGTCCTTTTCTTGCTTTAACAGATGCCATGAACTGGTCTTGAAGATGCAAAGAAATCTAGAATTCCTCCCTTCAGACATTGAGAACAATAATCAGTATAAAGTATTTGTTGGTTGCATCTGACTTTGCCGATTTTGAGCAACTCAACAAGTCTCCTGCAAAGATCCTGGCCGGTATGGGAAGATGTTTGAGATTCCAGTCGTAGACTATGCAAGAGCAAGATGCCAGTCAACTCTTAGTTCTTCCTAACACATAAATACTACCTTGCATTTGTGTACATAGTTTTACAGTTTATTTCATATGCTACATCATCTTGTTACATTCCTCCAAACAACCACAGTGTATTACAATATTCCGTTTGGAACTTGGATAACAGACAGGGTAACATGGGTGCAGATTAAAGTAAATAGAAAGGTGGGCTTGTGGGTCCTAGAATCATGTTCTACGATGCCAGGTCCAGTGCCCTTTTGTCTCTGAATCTTTCCAAACATATAGGGCACACTTAGTAACTATTTTTTTTTTTTGAATGAATGAATGTTTGTGCTTGAAGCAGAGAATATTGCATTTTTGTTGTTCTTTTAATAATAGTGGTTTTTATTTATGACTTAGACAAGTAGGCAGGAAATATTAAACTAGGTTTCCTGAAAACAAATTTAAATCTCAGTTCTGTTGTTAACAAGACTGTAACTGCAGGAAATTCTCTTAACTTCTTTAGGATAGGCTATCCTTATTTTCAGAAGAGCAGTCTCGGGGAGGGAATTTGGTGGAGACTGTGTAGAATAATTTTCTTACATAGGTATCTAGGGTTTTACTTTTAACTGAGCAGAATGGAGGTTTAATTCAAATGTTTCCTGTAAAGTTATTGAAAGGTAATACAATTTTTAATTGGGTTTGTAAAACTTGTTCTTGTTTACAATAACTTAAGAATTTACTTAAATATATCACATGACTATGCAACAGTTATTGTTAATAAAATTAGAAATAGTTCTTTTTTATCTAAAGCTCCCAGGATTCAGTTAAAGGTCTGCCCTGGGATATGAATTATGTCAGATAATATTACAAATCTCTAGGAAATACCTGTTTGTGTATTTTTGGTAGTTCCATTCAATTGAGTTTACATTTAAAGTGCAGCATATTCACTTAGGTCTTACCGAGGGATTTGATTATGGAAGACAAAATGTAGGCTTGATCATTTAACTTGTGGTTATTCAAAATTCTGTTTACATTATGCCTTCAAACTTCCCCAGAGTGCCTGGTGAGGGCCTGGCCCTGCTCAAGGCTCTCAGCGGATGTGCCCTCTGAGCTCCAGCAAAGAATGGAGAGGTGGCTTCTGTGAGATGGTTGAGAAGGTGCTTAGGAACAGCTTCCCAGTGGAAATATTTGAACTACGTCTTAACAGGTGATATTTGAACTGGAAAAGTGTAGTCCGGGCAGTGAGGGAAAAAAGTAATTTTGGTACAGGTAGCAATAGGAACTATGGCTTGGACCCATGACACACTTGTGACTTTGGGCAAATGGAAGTCATCAGTTTGTCACATGCATCAGTGAGCAAGGGGCAAGAGAGGGCTGGGACGGGCAACAGAGGGCCGTGGATGTCATGCTTTGTACCTTATCACGTTGACCCTGGGGAGCCATTAGAGGGTTTAGGTCGGGCAGTTCCAAAGTCAGGGTTGTGTGTTGGAGATCCCCTCTGTTGGTGGTGTGGATAAACTTAGTGTGTGAGGGGAGAGGGATATTCAGGACTCTAGTGCCTCCATCCGGGAAGGAGATTTTGAGAACCAGAGCTAACAAGCAACAGTAGGATTAGCGCAAAGAGATGCTGAAGGTGCATGTTAAGGAAAGTAAAAGTGAGGCTTTAGGAAAGGGAGAGAGATGTCCAGGACTCTTGAGTTGAGTGCTTGGAAAAGGGGGAAAAAGGTCAGCAGTGACGTGGGAGAAAATAATCTTAGTTTAGGGATGTGCCCGCTTGGGGCTTGCAGGACATTTCTTTGGATAAATCTAGATGGTAGCTGAATACCCAAGACAAGAGCTTAGATAAATCTGCTGGATGGTTGAATTCCTGGGCTGGACAGAACATGGAGACTTACGCCTCTCAAACACACTGATGGAGCCTCAGCAGTGAGATTTCAGAAGGCACCAGGGACAGACAGAGTCTTGGAGTGGTGGCGACATTACTGGAAGAGCACACAATGGAAACTGGATTTCATGTTCAGAACCTGCACTGTGTTTTGTTAGGATGGGGTGAGAAGGGCTCTCAGGGTGTCAGGGAAAATCCTGTGAGATGACAGTTTCTGGGACCACAGGTTCTGCTAAGTCAGTGCACCTGTACGGTGGGGTCGGAGACGGTGGCAAGGTCGAGAGGGGCATGGAGAGAAAGTGGGCATTGAATCCAGACCTGCTTTGAGTTGGGATCCAGAACTGGGTTCTGCTTGCCGTTAGCCACCAGGTCATCACTTCGTGTCTGTGTCTCTGTCCTGGTAGCATCTTAACTCCTGAGGGAGGAAGGACCAGCCTTATCCCAGTCCTGAATCCTGACCCTTAGTGTACCCAGTCATGCCTGAATATCTGCTGCTCACTGCCGTGAAGCCAGGCTCTGTCCACTCTCCAGTGGTCATCAGTTAGACCACCAGGAGACACCCCCATGTTACATCATTTCCACTACGTAGCCTTCTTGCTGTATAAACATTGTATTTGCCAACTGCTGGTTAGTGTGGGGCTGACCCCAGAGCTGATGGTTGGATGGATTATTTATGGTCCTATCTGAAAATAAGAGTTAAGAACCAGATTCACTGCTGTATTGGTAAGTCGAGTACTTTTGCGCCCTTAACATGTGTAGAGAAGAGTGCTGGACGCTGTGGAAGATTCAAAACTTGACCACACATGAGCCCCACTTTAAAGACGCTTACAGGTCAGAACCAGTCGGCTAGGAGTGCTTCTAGAACTTAACAAGCCCCACATTGTTCCTCTTTAAAATTTTTTTTAAAAATTTATTTTTAAATTAAAAACATTTGAATTCATCCTTGGTTTAAACTTGTAACAGTAGCTATGGGCTTCAAGTAGCCGTTATTAGAGAAGCCTGGAAATAGAAGGGGATGTGTGTACACTTGCCTTGAGATAGTGACTTCCACTTTTTAAAGTGACGTGGTGAAGGTCGGTAAACGGTTACACAAGTGCTGCTACAAAGTAAAGAGAAATCTATCTTTATTCTGAATTTCATCATCACAGAGTCGAAAGTCTGACTGAAAGGGCAGAGAGCTTCTGTGTAGCATGGACATATGCTTTTCAGTAGTTCCAAAGATCACTGACCTGCAGCCTGGGGTCTGGAATTTGTTCACCGTTGATGGACATTTGTGAGAACGTTTGCTTCAGACAACGTTCACCTAAGCTTTTAAGACGTTTACTATAGGAGGTTGAGTTGACTACTAGTTTTATCACTTTTGAGAGAGAGTCCGTTTTGGTGCCTCACTGATCTGGTTAAACTCAGTATAGGCAAAACATGTCTTTAGGTAAAAATACGTCCTCAATAAAATTAAGTAAGTTTGAAAAGTAACTGACAAATGAAATGCAGAATCTCAGGTTTTCATGTTAAGTCCCAGTAACAAATGAGGGAAATGTTGTTTAAAAAAAAAAAAAAAAAAAGGAGTTTTCTGGGCAGTGGCAAAACCAGAACTACAGGAAACCATGTCTACATTAACTGAGTGAGAGAGTGGTCCGTCCATGCATCCATCCATCCATCCATCCATCCATCTATCCTTTCTTTCTTTAATTAATTAAAATTTTCAGTCAAGACAGGATGTATTGGTTACAGTAAAGTGCCAGGGATTGTGTTAGGTTTGGAAAACAGAAAGAAAAGCAGGACGTGCTCTTTTTAGATCGGTCGTTGGAAAGGTGGTCCCTCAGAGGTGTTTCTGTAGATCGTAAAGGCTTGCTCAGGAGAGCCTTTGACTCACCATGTAATTCCACAAAGAGGCATTTACTAAATCTTCCTGAAGCGTGGGGACTGCAAGGGTTAATCCCCTCACTTGCTGCGGGGGGAAGGGAACTGGAAAAGGCATCAAAGGAGCCTTGGCACGGCCCAGGCTGAGGACCCTCAGTGCGGAGCAGAGCCAGAGAGGCATCTGGCTGGCGAAGCGGGAGCCCCTAAGAACCTGCTGGGATGATGTGGGCGCAGTCCCGGCCGACAAGGGGGCACCCACGGGGACCCAGGCTCCAGGCCCCAGAGCAGGCCCCGCTCGTGACAGCAGGGATGAGGTCAGTGGTGTCAGTTCTCAGCCTGGCATTTAGGAAACACTGCGTCCTCATCCTGTCAGGTATTTGCAAGGCTGCCTGGGGTGAGCTTACAAAGATACTCACACTGTGATTTTGGCAGCTCTTGGGACTGCTTTCTCAACTGTTATTTCAAGAAAACATTTCTTCTTAATTTTTTTTTTTGACTGAGAATTGACATAACAGTCACGACTTCCTCACATCTACCAGCCTTTCTGTGCCCAGAAAGATTTTTGCCTGCATCATCAAGTTAAATCGTCACAAAAGATTAAAGGTGTGCCACTGATTTTATTCTAAAGAGACGTAGTTCCAATATAAGGACACTGTAAAAGGGAAAAGAATCCAAAAATGCCTGAGGGAAGGGAAGCACATTTGAATGAGTAAAGCCTTGAAGATGAGTACTCAGAAGGACGGGGATGAGTTTGGTGTGTCCGTTCCCTGTCTTTGCCGAAAACAATCTCCGTCTCTGTCTCAGAGACACACCCTGTAATGGTTTCACAGTGTCTTCGGTTGTCAGCGTGTAATCCTGGGGCATCACTTCTAAAGCCAGCAATGCTACCGGCCACTTTCCTGCGTTATAACCTCCCCTCTCCTGTTCTTGGGTGCCAGCCCGACTACCTTGAATAGCACCCAGTAGGCTTAATGCTATCTGATGCCGGTAACAGGTGGGAAGACCCTCCGTGAGGGCTTACAGGGAACACACAAACACTTGTTCAGTTGGAGGAGTGTCTATTTAAGTCATTTCGAGGGAAATTAACTTTGGAACATTTGCAACTGTTCAATGCTGACATTCCTTACCTCAGCATTATGAAAATAAAAGTTACGGTGTGTTTAATATGGTGCCTTTTAGTCAGGTGTTTAATGTTGCATTTGGCTCCATGAAGTTTGGAATTTTTATGATTGTCGTTACAGTGGGCAATTTCAAGGGAATCATTTTATGGCATATATTTTACTTCTTACTCATAGCTTGGCTTCTAAGTCTATAACGTCCAGTTATCTTTAACTTTGTGAATTAAGTTCAGATATTTTCAAAACCCTCTTTGTGTTCTAATTGTTCTTGGCTTCAATAGGTTACAGCAGAGCCAAGTAGAATAGAAAAGTGAGTCTTAAATAAAAATTAGAAAATATTGGATTGGCCAAATGCTTTCTCCTTCGTTTAGTCGGGAAAGACTTGTTATTTTGCCAAAATTGGAAACAAAATTCCATTGTCTTTTACGACATCTCTTCTTTAACCTGGTTAAAGTTCAGCATTGTTCCTGTGCGTTAGAAGAGAGGGAAATGTTTACATTATGAAAGTAGGGTTACTTATTCCCGTATTCACATTTTCAGAGAGTGACATCAACACATTACAGCATTATGCAAGTAGGAAAGTCGTGGATTCTCCTGGCCCCTTAAGTTAGGGTGCTCATTTTGCACAGTCTGAAGTGGGAGGGTGGCTGGAAGTGGGAAAGAGAGCAGCACAAAAGTTTAAAGTTTAGCCTTTGGAAATCTGCATGGTCAGAGTAAAGATTACAGAATGTTACATTTGGAAAGGACTTAATTGTTCCAATCCAACCATCTACCCAATTCAGAGACACTCTCACCAAAACCCTGCAAAGACCGTCGTTAGAGAAGGATGCGCTCGCTACCTTCTGAGACAAGCCTTCCAGCCCTGAACAGATTGGAAGTTTCTGTTTGCTCCAGAACAGAAGCGCTCTCTGGAATGCCGCCGCCTTAGCTCTTGGGCCGTCCTTGCCCGCGACACTGAATAGTTCGTTCTCAACGTTTTCTAAATGAAACAACTTCTGTTCTTTGCGGATTGTCACTGTGTCTCCACTCGAGGTTTTTGTTTCACTTTTCCAACCCTCTTTTCCAGGGGAGGGCTTCCCCTGCTCCAGCTGTTAGGCTCACCCTTTAGAACATCTGTCCAAATTGTTAATACCCGTGTCAAATGGCTTAAACTGAGAACAGCACCCTCGGGGTACTCTACAGATGAGCAATGGACTGGAGCTATTATTTATTTTTCTCACGTTCGTCGTTTCCTTAATGAAGTCAGAATTCCATTAGCTTTTGAGACAGTAATTACACTGTTGATTTATATTGAACTCATAGTGAAGTAACTTTTTAAAGTAACTGTATTATACTGCTCTCCCACATCTAGTATTTGTGGATTTTTTAAAATCATACATTCAAGGCTTTCTATATTTCCCCATTCTGTTAAACTAATATCTGTGAGTAAAGTAATATTTGAGAAAATCAAGTTAAAAATATGTAAAATATATTATGGGGTTGCAAAATTGAGGGTAGGATGGTTTTCTTTTTATCATTTTTATTGTTATTTTTGAGTTTCTGTTCATGTTGAAAGAATATTTGTGCCTTTGCACTTAAAAAAAAAAAAAAAGTTGATCTTAAGAGCTTGTTCCAAATGGTTGAAATTAGATTCTCTTCCTTTTCTAACTCATTGATTTTTTTTTTCTCCCCAAATCACGTCCTTCGGAGCACTCATATCATTTTGGTCACCAGGTGACCAAAAATGCTGACTAAGGACCAAATTGAAGGAATGAATCTATGACCCACCAGGTTCATTTCTCCACAAGTCAGCATCAGCTCTAACTTTGGCCTGTTCATCAGCCATCCTTTTTTGGAGTCAGTTAAATATCAATCAGAGAAAATCACAGTATTTCGTAAGCATGAGTTCAAGGATTAACACGGCTCAGGAACACATTTTTAAGTATCCTTAAAATAATTACTTTGAAAAATAGATTATCTCTTAAAATGTATAAACTCAAAAACCATAACAAAATGATTTCAGCCTACCTCCTCTGGGTTTAAAAAAAAAAAAAATCAGACCTCTGCGAAGACTGCAGAGAGGAGGGAAATTCGGTTGGCAAGGGTGAGGAGAAAAGGGAGCCCCCTACACTGCTGGTGGGAACGTAGACTGGTGCGGCCGCTATGGAGAGCCGGATGGAAGCTCCTTAGAAAGTTAGAAACAGAGCCACCGGACAATCCAGAAATCCCACTTCTGGGTATTTACTGAAAGGACTCGAACTCAGGATTCCGGGGAGGTAACTGCGTCCTGGCGTTCATGGCAGCATTATTCACAGTAGCCGGATGTGAACACAGCCTGGGGGACGATGAGCTAGTCAATGAGGTTTGCCGTGAGCCGCGCAGTGTGCGGTCGCTCATTCCGCAGCAGTGGGCGTGAAGGCGGGTGGTGAAAAGAGGGTAGTCGCGGAGGATGAGCAGGAGAGCTGTCTTCCCCGAGTCTGCGACCTGTCGCATGAGTCCATTCCTAGCCCTCAGTGTCCCCAGAGGCATCCGTTTCACCGGTGTGCTGTTGCTGCTGTGTTTCCTTCTGTTACTGTAACAAATTATCACAAACTTAGCAGTTAAATCAGCTCGAGTTTGTTATCTGACCGATCCTGAGGTTAGAAGTCCAGCATGGGTCTTACAGGCCAAAATCAGTGTGTCCACAGGGCTGCTTCCTTCTGGAGTCTCCAGAGGTGAACCTGCTTTCATTCTTTAAAAAAATTTTTTTTAATTAAAAAAATTTTTTAATTTTTAATGGAGGGAGTGGGGGTTGAACCCAGGACCTGCTGTATGCTAAGCCTGTGCTCCACCACTGAGCTACACCTGCCCCCTGGTAAACCTGTTTTCTTGTCTTCACCAGCTTCTAGAGGCCACCTGCTCTCCTCGGCTTGTGGTCACTCTGACCCATGGTTCCTGCCCTACAGGCCCCCTCTGACTCTGACCTTCCTGCCTCCCTCTTACAAAGCCCCTTGTGATTACAGGGGGCCCACCTGGGTAACCTTAGGTGATCTCCTTGTCCCAGGATTGCACGAGCCTCTCGCGGGGGCTGTAGCATCCCACGGAATTACAGAATCAGACTGGCTTCTCTCTGACCACAGTCTCCACATTGCCTGTTCTATTTCTTTTCTTGCTCATCTTCTTTCAGATCAAGTCCTGTGAACTTGCCTGAGTTTCCTCCTTTCCTTCTCTCCCTTTTGCTACAGGCTGAACACAGGCATCTCCATTGCCTGGTATGTTTTGTCTTTCAGAGTATTCATCTCTGCTGTCTGTTTCCCGTTTGTATGCTTGCACTTTTCCAGCAACCACAATTTCCAGTCTTCATACGACTTCATGGGACTAATTCCGTCCCTAAGCAAACCTAAAACCTTTGTTCTCAGTCACCTCCTAGGACAACTAGCCGTTGTCATTTCTGTTTCCTCCTCCTTTTTATCCGATTTCCAAAGTAATGAGTAGTGAAGTTCTTCTCTCCGTCTCTCTGTCTCTGTCTCTGAGGATTTGACCTTTGTGCTGTCTACAGAATTGTCCACCCTCCCTTGGCTTTATTACTTTTTTGTTTTCTTATTTACTAATTAAGGTTTGTGTCTGTTGATCATTGTGGATCTTGTTGGGGAAACAACAGACACACACAAACGCATATACACATGCATATACAGATTGATAACACATTAAATCATTCTCTCCTTAACTATCAGAACTTGAAGTCATACGTTCTATGCAAAACCATAGCTAAGAAAGTCTTTATTCTTCTGTTTCCAGGATCTGTGTTGTTGTATCTCTTTGTCTTCTGAAAGAGATCTCCTTCTTTTCAAATGCATGTGTTACCTTTTTTTTTTTTAATTGAAGTACAGTCAGTTATAATGTATCAACTTCTGGTGTCCAGCACAGTGTCCCAGTCATGCATATACATACATATATTCATTTTCATATTCTTTTTCAGTAAAGATCATTACAAGATATTGAATATAGTTTCCTGTACAGAAGGATGTTAGTCACTATATGTAAGAATAGGTTTTTTTTTAAAAGCATGTGTTACCTTCTTTAAAGCAACTTCCTGTTTGAGTGCTTGTCCCCCTGAGACAAAGATTCCCATGCATTAGTTTACTTGGGGGGGTCCAGAGGAACAGTGGGTGGTGGGGGCCTGGGGGCTGAGACAAGGGAAGGAGGCTGGCTAATAGGGTGCTTGCTGTGACTCGGGGCACCCAATGGGTGACTGCAGCTTCATTCCCCTGGGGATTCTGGAAGGGAGAATTGAAGCTACTGCAGAATTATCCTCACCGAGGGCAAAGGAGGGTGGAGCATTTTACACAGATGTAACCCTGTCGGTCCCTGGTCGGAGCTGCTCTGGGGTGTGTGACTCCCTCAGCAGGTCCAGGCAGACTAGTATCCGGCCCTCCAGGTAAAGGTGAGGAGGAAGGTGGCTGGGTGCTCGCAGCATCACCTCCTCTCCCCTATGTAAGACTGTTTCCACATGTAACACCCTTTTGAAATAGGTTTACTTTAGAGATTTAGGACTTGTCTCTTCTATGAATCCCAAAGACATTTCTGGAATATTCTGTGGCTTGGGGTTGTGAATAGGTTTCCAGAGAAATTTCTGGAAACTTCTTTGTCTTGGGGTGTGAATCTTGTGTTCGGACGTGTATTTTTCTAAAAATCTGGGAATTTTAATGTGCGAGTAAGGAAGTAGGTGTTGGAATTCCAGGCCCTGGATGGTGAGCATGTTCCTTCTTCTCTCCTTGCTTCCCAACCTTGCGTGCATTCTCTTTTCCACCCACCACCTGGCACATGCAGTCCCTCTCGCAGACCCGAAACTCGCCTCTCCTTCTCTGTGTCTTCCTGAGTCTGTGCCTCTCTGCCCCTTGCCCTCCTTTCTATCTCAGTGTCCCCTCTTCATGACCTATGTGCTTGGACACCTCCTGTGATTAGTGGACGTGAGAGTCTGTGGATCGTGGGTCCAGGGGGCTGAGTCATTGCAAGATAGTGAGGGCGAGGACCCTGACGACGGGATGTGATGTGTGGGACAGTGGCCTCCCTGACAGCTGGTCAGAATCAGCAGGTGAGCAGCCTGGTCGTAAGACCGGGACTCTGCTGGGAGAGAGTCCGCCGCTCCCCTGGACTGAGCTAGTCCTGAACCTCCGCTCCCCTACCACGCCCAGCACAAGCTCGGACACCGTGCGCCTTCAGGGGCTAGCAGGTCCCTGTGCACCCTCCCCTGAATCTGGTCCTGCTGCCCTCCCTCCCCATTGCTTTTGCCTTACCGTTCACAGTCTCACCCATCCGCTGAACTCAGATGTCAGTCCTTGTGACTCTGTTAGAGTTGTTTGCGGGAGCTTCTGCATAACACACTTTAAATCTTTTCTTTATAAGATGCATATATATATATAGTATTCATAAACATTTTGTATTTATGTTTATATATTTATATGTCTGTAAATATATAAATATTTATGTTTATGTATTTTATGTAATTATAAATTATATGCATATATGTAACTGAATAAAAGAATGCTGAGTACACTCAGTATGAATCAACAGAGTTGAACAGATTGTTGAAAAAGGAAGGAGCTACGATGGTCTCTCTTTCACACTGTACCTGAGACCCACAGTCTGACGTCTGCCCTGATGGATCCATTATCACCACACATGCAAAGCTTGACGGAAAAACTGGGGGGGACATTACAGTAAATATAGCAAATATATATGAGCTAGACAGTCTATAAACTGTCCTTGCCTACCCAAATTCTTGTTACCTGAATTCTTGCTCTCCAAATTCTTGAAGAGAATGGATTCAGATAATTTTTGAGATAAGGTTATTTGGAGAAAACTTGCAAAGCTATCTTCCCTTGGATTCCCTTGGGTAAATAACACACTGACCATCTGAACCCAGGACCAGAGCTGATTTGGAAGGAAGAAAGCCTCCCTTTCACCATCCTTTAGAGACGTACTTTGGACAAAAGCAGTCGTTTCAGAATATAACTTTTTGAAACTGTCAGAGTTCTTCAAAGTCATCAGCATGCAGGCAGTTTACCGGGTAATACTGAGGTGAACTGACGGCCTGGGTGCAATGTGGTAGAGCTCAGCATCTTCAGGTCTGTGCTGCCCCCGGGAAGGGTTTGGCTCAGTCTGTGTAACTTCAGCACCAAAGGCCCCGTGTCTGTTATGTAAACCAGGCAGCAGAGTCCCACACAGTAAAAGGCGTTTCTGAGATTTAAGGATCTTGCACAGTGTGACTCTTCATTTTTATGAACACGAGCAGGGGAGATTCTGCCAGGCAGTGTTTCAGGTAGAGAGTTCAGCATATGATGGGTGTTAGTTTTGGCCCAAGGTTCGGTAGGTCATCAAAAGTCTCTTGTAGGTGTTCTTGCCTTCTTTGTTTTGTTTTCAAATCTCTCTGTGGTTTTTGGTGAGTAATGAAGTATGTTAATTAGTTGATAACCATCACAGTCAAGAGGACCTCTACCTTTAAAGTGTCCGTTGGATACCAGTGACACTTGAGGATAAAGTTGTGGTGGTTTTTATATATATATGTGTGTGTGTGTGTGTGTGTGTGTGTGTGTGTGTGTGTGTATGTATATGTATATTTTTTATTGAAGTAAGTCATTTTACAATGTGTGTCAATTTCTAGTGTACAGCTTAATGCTTCAGTCATACATGAATATACATATATTTGTTTTCATATTCTTTTTCACCATAAGTTACTATAAGATATTGAATCTAGTTCCCTGTGCTATATAGTATAAACTTGCTGTTTATTTTATATATATTAGTTAGTATCTGCAAATCTCAAACTCCCAATTTATCCCTTCCCACCTCTTTCCCCCATGGTAACATGGTTTGTTTTCTATGTCTGTGAGTCTGTTTCTATTTTGTAAATAAGTTTGTTTGGCTTTTTTTTTAGATTCCACATAGAAGTGTTATCATATGGTATTTTTCTTTCTCTTTCTGTCTTACTTCACGTAGAATGACAATCTCCAGGTCCATCCATGTTACTGCAAATGGCATTATTTTATTTTTTATGGCTGAGTAGTGTTCCACTGTATAAATATACCACAGCTTCTTTATCCGATCATCTGTCAATGGACATTTAGGTTGTTTCCATGTCTTGGCTATTGTAAATAGTGCTGCTAGTAACATTGGGGTGCATGTATCTTTTAGAATTAGCGTTATCTCTGATTATATGCCCAGGAGTGGGATTGCTAGATCATAGGGTAAGTGTATTTTTCATTTTTTGAGGAATCTCCATACTGTTTTACGTAATGGCCGCAGCAAACTACATTCTCACTGTGGGTTTTAAATTACTGAAGTGTCTTTTCTGATCTTTGTCCATTAAAAAAAAATTTAGTTTATCTTGTTATTGTAAGAGTTCTTCAGATACTCTAGATATGTGCCCCTTTTTAGGCACTGTGTTACAGATATTTTGTACTACTTTGTATCTTGCTTACTCATTTTTAAAGTGATTTCTTTTGAAGAGCAGAAATTTATAATTTTTTTTTTTTTTAATGGGGGTACTGGGGATTGAACCCAGGACCTCATGCATGCTTAGCATGCGCCCTACCACTGAGCTACATCCTCCCCACTGTAATTATCTTGAAGTCCAATTCAGCAAAACATTCTTTTAATCTTGTGAAGGGTGCTTTTTTTTTTTTTTTCATCCTCAGAAATTGCTATGGTCTGAATGTTTGTATCTCCCCAAAATTGGTCTATTAAATCCTAATACCCAGTGTCGGGGAGAAAGATGTGGGGGATGGGGTAGTAGGGGGTGGGGGCTTTAGGAGGTGATATTTCCTAGATCTTCAACACATGAACTTCACTGCCTGCTGCTACGAGGGAGTGGTTTCGTCTCTCTGTGCCCTGTTGCGAGGTGCAGGAAGACGGAGGATTTACAGAGCACTTTTTCTTTCAGATTAGAGGAAACAATATATACGTTGAACGTCCCCTAAGAAGTGTTTTCCCATCATTTGAAAAAATACGTTGCAGGGCTGTTGTCACATTGCAAGTCTGTCATCTTCCTAACAGCAAGTCTTCCTACCACGTGTCTCTCTTCCTGAGTGGGGTTTATAATCAGCAGCAAGAGAAAACTTTTGTTAGTTTTTGAGGGAAAAACTTAGGGAATGGATTTGCAGTGTGCTGGCAATGCACGTTTTGCATTCTTAATGGATATTAGGGCTTTTAACATCAAAACGTACTAAAAAATGAAGGCAAAGATCTTGTCAGAAAATATCTATGTCTGTATGGTTTTGCACGTAAGTTTTTTACCAGAGAGAGAAACAAATAGATTCATTTCTTAAACAGTGCAAGTGCCAAGTGGTTTGTTTTCTTCACAGCTTCTCAGCTCTCTAGTAGTGTTGCACAAGTCTCTTGTTGGAAACATCAGTGTAGTGTGACCCAGGCATTTAACTCTAAATGTTGACCTCTACACCTTCAGGAAGAATATAAATTTCTGTGGGACTGGGGAAAAAAATAGCAACAATAACTCTAATAAAGCTTAGATGTCTTAGGAAAGCTGCCCTTTGGCCAGGCAGCAGTTGCTCTTGTAGTGGGAGCTGATGTGAAATTTAGAGCTGGGTGCAGGTGCTCACAGCACGCACTGTCTCCCCGAAGCAAGGCTGGTTGAAAGGACAAAACAGGTTTTCTTTTCAAGCAGCAGCTGAAGCTGGTCGATCAGAGCAGCGTATGTACAGACTCAGAAGAGGATATATTGTGTTTATTCTGACTGTGCCTGCTGACCATATGCATGTCCAGAAGTACTGCTACCTCCTTGAAAGGCCCGGGAAAGTGGCCAGAGAACATTCCTATTTTGGCATTAAAAAGGTGTTTGAGAAAACATCAGAAAATGTCGCTTCCACCACATGCTGGTGGGGCTGGGCTGAGAGGTGTAAGGTGAAAAGGGCGGGCCAGACGAGGACACAGATGTGTCCACAGATGTCCGCGTTGGCCATGGCGCGAGGCTCCTCCCAGTCTGGGGAATCAGCTCATTTCAGTCCATCAGGAGTAAGGTGGGGAAAGTCCCGGTGACCCAGAACTCCCACTGTACACCTCGTATTCCTTTTCTTCACCATGCTTGCACGTTAGGTCTTCATTTCAGCCTGTCCTGAAAGTATAAATTCAAGATAAACCTATATGTGCTGTAAATAAGTCTATTAAGGTTTTGGAAGAAGATTCTTTCTGTGCTAGATTATGTGAAGATCCTTTCTGTTCCTGATTACTCTTGAATTTTGAGAGCATGTGACATCAACTTTATGTGAAAGGAAATCTTTGTAAAAAAAAAAATAGGTGTATGTGTGTATATCTGTAGATACACACACGTATATGATATGTATAATACACATATATGTACCATGGTAGCGGTTTTTATGTAGACGCAATCCATAGTCCTTAACTCTCTCATCTAAGGGCATCCTGTAAGAATTGATAATTGCAACCCCACTCTTAAAGGAAACAGAAGAAGAAAGCAGGTATTTGAGCCAAGCACGTCACGGGTTAAGGAGAAGACTCGTTTCCTTTCTGGCTGTGTGACTGGATTCCATTTTCACTTCTGCAAGCTTCAGTCTTTTTCTGGACAACTGAAAAATATATACAGAGGCTTCGAGACTTAGCAGTGTTTAATGAACTCTCATTTACTTTATTCCTATCTGCCTACCATCTGTCTATCATGTAGAAATGTATCTGTCATCTTTCCAGTATTTATTTACGTGTTCCTCTGCCAGTCTGTGTACATATGGATGTATGTGCCTATCTGCGGCATTTCTGAAGCTGTGGTGTGTGGTTAAGACACACCCTTAGTAACTGAGGAAACAGTCATATATTAATGTCAGCTTGAGAAGTTATTGATGGATTCGGCAACTATTTAATGAGTATCAGCTTTGTGCAAAGCTGATAGCAGAAGTTACTAAATATTATTCCCAATTATCAAAAATTATAGTGCATGTTGCCTAAACGTATGCATGCAGAGAGCAGTCCAGATTTTGTCATTGCTGTCCCTGGGTTCTCTTTACACAGATACATTTTATTTGTTAACAAGCGCTTGGGAAGATGTCCCTGAGTGGAGCCAAGCATAGGAATTATGGAAAAGATGGTATCACACTGTTTTTGTAGGAAAAAACATGCCTGAAACCAAGCCCCACACAAGAAGGTAATCATTGCGGTTCAGAAAAAATGTTTTCTCAGTAGATACAGGCTTTGTTTGTCTGTGTTGGTGTGGCATTTCCCGTTTGTTGAGCGGTGAGCAGTGCTTCCCCTCGTGTGCCTGAAACCCCTGCTGTTCCGAAAGGTGTCCCAGAGAGAAACGTAACCTTAAGTGTCTGTGTCCCTAGGGGGCCCAAGGTTTCTGCTAAATTAATCTCTTCAAGGTTGGCTTGGGGAGGTTGCAAGATGCTTTTTTAATCTCTATGCCCTGAACTCTGAGTTAAGGCCTTCCAGACAGCGCCTTTGTGACAGTCAAGGGGGAGTATAGCTTTTATTCCTCATTGGAGCCAGGAGCAAATGCAGAACAGAGGGTCAGAGATCCGAGGAGGCTTGTTACGAGGCGTGGAAGGCAGAGGTCGGCTGCTGCTGCTTAACGAGCTGCTGTCACATTTCCAGCAGGGCCAGCGTCTAATCAGAGCTGCTGCGCCTCAGTAGGAATGCCTCTTAGGTTTGAAAATGGACATGACATTCCCCAGGTAGCTTATAATTCAGGCCAGTTTGATCCATGAGATCATCGTGCATTCTTTAAAGGAGTCTGTGAAGTATAACATGGGGGAAAGAGATGACAGAAATCAGAACTGGCCTTACTCAAATTTAGATTGCATGACTACTTTCATGGGAGAGAGAAAAAAATAAAAATTAAAAAATCAAAAATCAAGTCCTGGTCTGATTTTTTTTTTTTTTTTTTTTTTTGGTTGAATGTGTTATGTTTCAGCAAGTACCACAGGGAGATAAAATACTAATCCATTGTAATGCAGTCCTTCTCTTTTATTAGCAGAAAAGCATTCCGAGGAAATGGGAAACCACTGTTCTCATTCTATGCCCCTCCTGCTATTCTCGTGGCTGGCAAACTGTAGCCGCTGGGCCACATCTGGCCCACTGCCTGTTTTGTAAATAAAGTTTTATTGGAAGACTGGCCCACTGCCTCTTTGTAAATAAAGTTTTATTGGAAGACAGCCATGGGCACTCATGGGAGAGCAGTCAATGGCTGCTTTTGTGATACAACAGCAGAGCTGAGTAGTGAAACAGATTCTTTGGCCCACAGAGCCTAAAATATTTTTCATCTAATTCTTGACAGGAAAGCTCGCTGACCATCTGAAGGACCCTTCTTGTGCTCAGGGTCTCCATTGCCCTCTCACCTGTGAACTTCTCCTTGGCAGAACCCTATTCAGCTACCAGAATAGCTTCTCGCACATGTGGCTACAGAGTACTTGAAATGTGGCTGTCATGACGGAGGAGCTGAGGTTTAAATTTTGTTGAGTTTTCATTCATTTGAGTAGCTTCTCATAGCTGTTGGCTGCTCTGTTGGGTACATGAAAGACTTCTTTGGTTGCATCACAATCTAAGGGAAGAAGAAATCTGGCAACCTCTGGTCACCCTGTGACACTCCTTTTCTAAGATTTTTCTTCTGAAATATAACACATACAACATAACACAAACACACGTTGTGCAGAAACGTTAATTATACCATTTTTATGTAATGTGTATCAGATTATGTAGGATTTCAATCTTTCTGAGTTCACCTTAATGTTTTTAAAGGAATGTGTATGATTTAAAATGTGAAATTTGGGGTATAATGTCATTGTCTTCCCAGTTCATTTTTGGCATCAATTACGTGTGTTCTCTTTTTTTCCTTTTTTCCGAGTCAACTTTCCAGTTGGTTACCAGTTTTACCTTTGTTTTAAAAGACTGACCATTAGCTCTGTTCTACGTTTTCTTCTATTTTATCTTTTTTCTCTAATCAGTTGGTGCTGTCTTTACTATGACCATCCTTTTCCTTTCTTTGAGTCATTTCTTTGAGTTCATTCTGTTTCTTTAGCTGCTCGGTTTGAGTTCTTAGCACAGGAATCTATTTTTTTTCCCTTCATATATGCCTTTTAGGCGCGAAGCTTCTGTCTCTGTGTCTTTGATATTATCAGTTTGACTAGCACGTAATTCAGCTTTCTTTTTAATTATCCAGCTTGAGATTGATTGATCTTTGATTCTGAAGATTTGTGTCTTTCACCAAAGCTGCAAAGTTCTTGACCGTTTTCTTTTAATGTTGCCTCTTCTGCATTAAAAAAAATTTTTTTTTGAAATATATTTTGGATCTTGTCATTCAGTCAGCTAAATCTAAAACTTCGGTTTCATTTTTCTACTTCACTTTCCTGTAGTCCATTCTGCATTATTGCTACACATCTGTGTTATAATTCATTAGTACTCTCTTCGGCTTCCTTAGTCTGCCTATAATCCTTCCACTGATTCTTAAAATTTCACCTTTTTTTTTTTTTTTTCATTTAAAAAATTTTACATGGTAATCTCTCAAAAATCTGCCTGGCCATTTTTATGGTATCTTGTTTCTTACTGATGTTGTCCGTTCCTTCCATGTTTGTTTAGACATTTAATATACACCTATTTTATCTTCTGCGCTGAGTGTTAACGTCTGATAGCTTTGGGGGTTATACCCTACTGTTTGATTCTAATGACTATCACTCTTGGTGGGCGGAAATCTTACCTTTTATTTTTTTTATTATAATTTTTTGGGTCTGTCTCTATGGAATTTCTCTGAGGCTCGGGCTGAGGGTCTTTTCCTGGAGGAAAATTTGTGTTTGCTACTGATGCCTTGGAACATTTCAGAACCGAGGCCACTTTCAACACAATTTCTTCTTGGTGCTTCACTGGTCACTCAGACAGTCTCCTGGATATTTCTGCTTGGGGTTAGCTTGTCGCCAAAATTTCAGGGGAGACAGTTCTTGGTGGTTTTGTATTTGTTTGCTCCGCTGTTACTGACCTTCATGCAGAGCCGAGAGGGCAGGCGCTCGTCAGCCTGGGGACGAGCAGCAGGGAGAGATGGGTGTGCGCGACCGGAGCCCTCCTGTAGGAGACGCTGCCCGCTGCTTCTGCTCGGTCCGGGGCAGATGTGGAAGAAAGTTGTGCTGGTCTAAGGAGAACTGGTGGTCTGCCCCCTCACACACACACTCTTTCCTTAACCACCCGGCGTGTGTGAGCCCAGCTAATGTCTCTGAACCCCTGCACCAGCAGTTTTATCAGTGCGCCCAAGTGCACACAGGTACACTCCTGTGTCCTGAGTAAATGGCTCATCGAGAAATTGTTTTAGGGTGCCCCTCTGAGTTTTCCTGTATCTGGAAAAGACTGAATAGTTCACAGGCAGTGTAGTGGGTGGGGTCTGTTTCGTGAAGGCGTCTCTGAACCTTCAAACTGTGAAATCCGTAAACCACACTGTGGTTGGTGCGAAGGGTCAGGTGCGGAGCCTGCCGGAAGAGCCTACTCCTTTCTGAGGCTGATGTAGAGTGTAACCTGACGCTCAGACCATGGTAACACATTGATCATGGCAGTCTGGGACACATTCAGTACCTTCTACCCCGACAGCTTTTCTCTAACCAAATGGCATCGGGTTTGTAAAATAAAGAAGATGACTTTGCTTGTCTGTACAAAAGCAAAGACAGGTTTTCTTAAAGACAAATCTTGGGCAGTGGAAACATTTTACTATCCTCAAGCTTAGAAAGGTATCATAGTTGTCTTTTTGCTTGCATCCTTTAAACCAGGATCAAGATGGACATGGGAAACTTTACAAAATGACCTATATGCCTGGGGAGATTTTTTTTTCCCTCCTACTAAGGACTAAAGTCAAGTTACAAAATTAATATATTTGGTCCTTGGAAATTTGCTAAATTGCAGATGAAACACATGGATGGACAAATGTCTGTTTCCATCTTCTTTTAGTACTTTTGGTGACAGCAACTTGAGGGCCTTTAGACTAACCTAACATTTTTTTTGTTCCTTTGGTGTGTTCCTTTCTCTACTTGTTCTGAACCAACACCATTAACTGGCTGATACGCAGGGCAAGGTGGGGAACTTACTCCCTTTGATACTTTTAGTTTGGTGTCTCCAGCTTTGATATACAAGAACCAGGACTTCTTACAAGTTCCTCAAAGTGCTCCTTACCATCAGGCAAATCCGGAAACACTAATTTAGCGAATTCACTCTCCATTAACCGCACACTCACTTTACAAAATGACCTCAGTGCTTGTGGAAATATTTTTATTTTTCCCTATTAAGCACCAAAGTCAAGATACAAGACAAATATAGTTCACTCTTGGAAATTTGCAAAATTCTCATAGCATATGAATTCATACATTATCCTCTCATTTGTGCGTATCATGTTGAAAGTTTCATTTGTTTTCTGTTGGTCCTCAATCACTTGCTCTTAAGCTCTTTCCCACATGGGTCAAGGAAAGCACCTTGTGAATTAGAATTTTGTTACCCTTGTAACGCATGCTGTTTACTGGGTTAAAGGTCTTTGTGTCCCAGACAGAGGCCTTGTGGGCACACGGTGGGGAGGAAGCAGTAGCTCAGCTCCGGGGCTGTAGACTCGTTGGCTCACTGTCACCTGTGTCACTTCCTGGATGGGTGACTTGGGCACCCTGTATAAACTCTATGAGTCTCACGTTCCTTTTCTGTAGAGTGGAGTTAACGATTCCTCTTACCATATGGGTTGATGCTAAAGGAAGGTAACTTATATAAGATGCTTTCATGAGGTTAAGTATTCAAGAAATGACACTAAACCTTAGTGTTACTGTGAATATTGGTGTAATTTTGTTGCTGTTGGTTATTACTATTATCATTAGAAGACATGGCAGTTGTCTGTGAAGATGACAGGGAACTGTACATGAAAAAAGAAATAAAATTCAACAACCTATTAGGTGAAGGTTTTGCACAATGTATTGCAGTAGACAACAGGAAAGATTTATAACACTGGACCCTTTGAACATCTTTTTCCTTCCCAGTAGAAACCTTATGTCCTAGTCCTGTTTTGATATGTCAGTTCTTAACAGTGATCAAATAATGTAGTAAACTTTGTTGCTCAATCTATTTAACTTTTTATTTAAAAAGATATGAAACGCTAATGACATACTAACATGAAAAATGAAAAGATGTGTTGTTAGAGTGGTTATGTGTGGTAACATTCTTATTTTTAAATAGGGGGGGTGGGGTATAACTCAGTGGCAGAGCACATGCTTAGCATGCATAAGGTCCTGAGTTCAATCCCCAGTACATCCATTAAAAAAAAAAAACAAAAAAGAAAAAATGAAAGAAAAAAATCTTGAAAAAAAGACCACAATCCTGATTTTGTGTGTGCTAGATAAAATAACATTGGAATAGCTAAACTGATAAAAAAAAATGTCAAAGGTAAATGAATGGCAAAACAGTTTATATACACACGTATGTAAAAATCAAATAAAAATACA
Source organism: Camelus ferus (assembly GCF_009834535.1). Lineage (NCBI taxonomy): Eukaryota > Metazoa > Chordata > Mammalia > Artiodactyla > Camelidae > Camelus > Camelus ferus. The sequence continues at coordinate 10,052,221 of NC_045732.1, forward strand.
CATCATTACATTTTCTCTGACATATATTGGAATATCTAAGTGAAAACAGTGAGATTTGTACAAGGAAGTTCATTGTTTAATTTTTCACTTTCTTGGTAAAGAAAAAAATAGGAAAAACTCAAGTATTTATTAATGGATAAATAGTAAATTTGGGATATATCTGTATGTGATATAATAATTATAACATTTAAAAGGAATTTGCTATGTATGTGAAAAGATATCAAAGTCGTAATGAAAAAGATAACAAGCAAGTTATAGACTGTATACTCTCTATTGTTCATGTGCATTGAAGATGCACAGAACATTGTGGTGTTTATGAAGGGTAGTTATTTAACAGAACTTTACCTAAAAGAAGAGGCTGATTATGCATTAAATTCTTATTTATTTATTTATTGAGTTATAGTCATTTTACAATGTTGTGTCAAATTCCAGTGTAGAGCACAATTTTTCAGTTATACATGAACATACATGTATTCATTGTCTCATTCTTTTTCACTGTGAGCTATCACAAGATCTTGTATATATTTCCCTGTGCTATACAGTATAATCTTGTTTATCTATTCTATATATGCCTGTCAGCATCTACAAATTTTGAACTCCCAGTCTGTCCCTTCCCACCCCACTGCCCCTTGGCAACCACAAGTTTGTATTCTATGTCTATGAGTCTTGAGTCTGTTTCTGTTTTGTATTTATGTTCTTTTTTTTTTTTTTTTTTTTTTTCAGAGTCCACAAATGAGCAATCTCATATGGTATTTTTCTTTCTCTTTCTGGCTTACTTCACTTAGAATAACATTCTCCAGGAACATCCATGTTGCTGCAAATGAAGTTACATTGTCAGTTTTTATGGCTGAATAGTATTCCATGGTAAAAATATACCATATCTTCTTTATCCAGTCATCTGTTGATGGACATTTAGGCTGTTCCCATGTCTTGGCTATTGTAAATAGTGCTGCTATGAACATTGGGGTGCAGGTGTCATCCTGAAGTAGGGTCCTTCTGGATATATGCCCAGGAGTGGGATTCCTGGGTCATATGGTAAATCTATTCCTAGTCTTTTGAGGAATCTCCATACTGTTTTCCACAGTGGCTTTACCAAACTATATTCCCACCAGCAGTGTAGGAGGGTTCCCTTTTCTCCACAGCCTCTCCAACATTTGTCATTTGTGGACTTTAGAATGATGGCCATTCTGACTGGTGTGAGGTGATACCTCATGATAATTAGTGATATTGAGCATTTTCATTGAAGTACAGTCGATTTGCAATGTTGTGTTAGTTTCTGGTGTGCAGTATGGTAGTTCAGTTACACATTTTTATGTATACATATTTCTTTTAATATTTTTTCACTATAGGCTATTACAAGATACTCAGTATAGTTCCCTGTGCTATACAGCAGAACTTTGTTGTCTATCTATTTTATATATAGTAGTATAGTATATCTGCAAATCCCAAACTCCCAACTTACCTGTTCTCACCCTCTTCCCCCACTAGTAACCATAAGTTTGTTTTCTATGTGTGTGAGTCTGTTTCTGTTTTGTAAATAAATTCATTTGTCTCATTTTTTAAGATTCCACCTATAAGTGATAGCATATAATATTTGTCTTTCTCTTTTTGACTTAGTTCACTTAGTATGGCAATCTCCAGGTCTGTCCATGTTGCTGCAAATGGCATTATTTCATCCTTTAGTATGGCTGAGTAGTGTTCAATTGTATATATACACCACCTCTTCTTTATCCAGTAATCAGTTGATGGACATTTAGGTTGCTTCGATGTCTTGGCTATGGTAAATAGTGCTGCAGTGAACGTTGGGGTGCCTGTATCTTTTTGAATCAGAGTTTTCTCTGGATATATGGTTATGCATTAAATAACTTACAACAAAGAGAAAGAAATAAAGGTAATGAATGTGACCTGAGTGTTTCACAGACGACTTCATCTTCGTGTGAAACGCCTTCTGCTCTTTTTAAAAGCCTGAAACGAAAGTGAAAGACCTATTGTTAATTCCGAGTGACGAGTACACACACATTTGTTTTAGTATGTTTTCCATGATTAGAAATAGTAAAGCAAGACTTCAGTAAATTAAAATACACTCCCTGAAGATGATGTTGTTTAGAGAAATGCTGTGAGAGGAAATGCTTCCAATGTGTTTGGAAAGTTGGACTTCACATTTTAATAAGACAGAGGAACAGAGGAAAGAAATATCTTTTCATTCCTGGGCCATGTAAATGTAATCAAATCACAGCCAATTAAATCCTATCTGTAATTTTTTTCTTTAAAGGAACCAAGCCATCAGAATTCTCATAGCATATCGATAACCAGAGGGAGATACTGAGATTCGTTCTCGACCCTGGCAGCTCCCAACAGCTGCACCAGGGTGTCCACACCTGTTAAATGTGCTTTGTAATTTATGGCACTCCATGATTTTGGTGCAGTCAGGAAATAATGGAGCATCTAGAAATAGAACTTTCCATCACTGCTCATAATTAATATTCACTCGGGATTTTCACAGAGAAGTCAGTGGTATTATTCCAATACAAGTGTCTCTTCCTCCAAGTTATTTAGGGCAGGAAGCCTTGAATATTGAGAAAGGAGGAGTAGGACTCTAACAAAAATTAGTAAAATGAAAATTTTAAACAGAGAAAAAGTCTTTAAAACTCTCTGTTGCAAATTGTTGTCTGATGATGGTCTTGTGTCCAGAGCAATCCTTGATGTTTCTTGATACTCTTTTAATTGGGTAGAATGATGTCTGTCCATACATAGAGCACAAAATAAACCCCATTTCTCTGGTAACCTGTTTTTTTCCCACTTGTAGATGACATTTCTTGAATTCCTGGTCCTGAATCCCCATCGGCCTAGAATGGTTTAACCAGATATCTACCTGCTCAATTGTTACCTCCCCTCTGCTGAGTTCTCACACCCCACTGCGCTCTCAGTTACAAGGGTCCATGTAGTCCTACCATGGACTATGCACCAAGCACACTGATCACACCTCCTTACCTGTGTGCACACCTGCGTGCCTGTGAGAGCCTGTGCACCTGTTAGCTGTCTGAGGGCAGGAGTCATGTTGTGTTAGTTGTTCTGGACGCAACACTGAGGACAGTAACTAGTCCATGATGGGCAGTCAGCGTGCAAATGTGAAATGATTGGACAACATATTAATGTTTTATAAAGAGCTTGAAAATAGACATGGAAATCGCCAATAAGCCAAATTCAAACAGTCTGACAAGAAGACATGACTGAGTTTGCGTATAGGAGATATAAATGGCTAGTAAAAAGCATGTTTTAAAAATGTTTAGGTTTTATCATTAAACATTTTAGGCAAATGCAAAAGTTAAGAAAATAATATGTTAGACTCCCCATCGCTCAGCTTCAGAACATGTTCTTGTGACCAGTCGTTTCATCGGTGCCTCCCCTCCCTCCATTGTGGGTTATTTTAAAGCCAGCTCCACACTCACATCACTTCTTTGATAAACATTTCATCGTTTATCTCCAGAGTGCAGGAATCTTTGATTACGAGTCAGGCGAAATGTGTGACTGTGGAGAGCAAGTGGGAGCCTTTGAGCCTGATGTGTGATCTGCAGGTGACATGGCATGATCTGCAGACGACAGATACGGTGCGGACAAGCGTCCTTGAGTGAGAAGACTCATCAGACAGAAGCGGTTGTATGGATTAGAGGAACAGAGTACATTGCTCACTCTGCATTTCCTTTGAACGCTCATTGTCTCCCAGAGACACCTTTCTTAATGACTCTGGCCGTAGCTGACTGCCAAAGCCTCTTTATGAAGACAGTAGTTTCCACATCCACAAGGACAGGAGACAAAACCTCATTTGATCATTTTCCGTTTGCGACAAACAGAGGCTCTGAGTAAATCAGAGCAGGGCAAGAGATGAGGTGGCCAGTTTACATTATTTGTCTAGGGCAGTCTCAAGACTTTTGCTTTTTGTTCCAGAGCAGGGCGTGAGTGCAGACTGTCTCTGCTCAAAAAACGTCCAGACTTGAATCATGCAGTGCATGGCAACTGTAGGCAGAACTGCCTTCAACTAGGTTAGAGGCTGATGGTTATGGAGGACCACTGACCCAGATGAAGTGTGTAGCCAGCTGTCATGAGGGACGGGATGTGCAGAGAAGCCAGTGGTCAAGTTAACTGATTCACGAGCTCAGTCAGCTGGGCAGACGAGCGCACAGATAGTACTGAGTTCTGGGTCCTCTGATTCCAGTGCTGAAAATAAGTGATCTCTTCGTCTCATTTCTGCCCCCTGCTCGGGGAGGTAGAAATAAGCTGTCACTACACCCTGGGGGCCTGAGCGAGTCTTTCACAGGGGCCAAGACTGCTGATCTCCACCAAGACGTGGCTGGGTCCTTCTGCCCTCCTTCCAGGTTTAACGTGTTCTTGGTGCTCAAGTGAGCAGGACTTATTTTGCAGAGGAAACCGTAATCTCCTGGCGAGCAGAGAGTTTTAGTGACTGGTGGTGGTTTCACGCGGGTATGGATACATAGGTTTCTTCATGTGTAAACTCATTGAATTGTATGCATTAAATATATGCAGTGTTTTGTGTATAAATTATATACTTCGATAAAGCTGTTAAGCAATAGCAATAACAACAAAGCAGAAAGTTAACAGTGAAAGGAGCCGGAAGGGAGTAGCGTCTCATGATGTAGAAGGTGGCCGTCCTACTGTGTGTACGATATTGTCGGGGCAGAGACAGAGGGGACAGGCGTTTTTCCTAGTCACTGCTGTAAATAATAGAGGCAAAAAGTAGGAGAGTGTATCTGACAGCGAAACCATGGATTGTAAAGATGTTATAGAGGCAGAATTGGTAGGCACTGATGATAGATTTGCTTCAAGGGACAAGAAAAATTGAAAATGACAAGGTGAATCAGGTGTGTCAGAGCACGTTGATGGGGAAGGTAAGGAAAAGCAAACCGAGAGAGAGCAACATGTGGTGAATATTGAAGATTTTCAGTGGAGATTGCTTTGAATAGACTAGAACGGATAAAGGCCTCAGAGGAGCAGGACGAAAGGGGCTTAATCAAACAGGGATTTTTTTTTTTCCCTCATGTAACAAATGGACCAGCTTTAACACAGTTTTGTAGAAGCGTACCCAGACCTTGTCTGTAATTGTGTTCAACAACTCCTTAAGGAGTGTGGTAATTTTGTGGAGAGACAGAACTAAAGCAGAAAGAACTTTCATTTTTCTATTCCTTCACCTATTGCTACCTTACTTTAAGATACAGGTGTCTAATAGATGCTTCATGAATATTTCTAGGTGAAAGGCTGACTTAACCTTACTGCGCAGGGACTCACAACTGTTCAGGATTTTTGTTTTTTTCTGATACCCACCATGGTGAGGTGAGAGTGTATCCCATCAATTTGTGATTTAGTTTAGAAGGTTGTATGTTTATATATTCAGACCTATATATTGTGTGTGTGTATATATGTATTTATATATACAATCAGATGTGTGTGGTTCATTAGTGCACGTCAAGTATTTATAGCCATAATTACAGTTTGAGATTCACACAAACTCATACCCTTTGTGTATTTCAAACTATATATATGGCTATAAATATTTGTGCATTCCAGGAACACAGGAAAGAAAAAGTACCAGCCACTTAAGTACCAGTACTAAAAAGGGGAAAACATTTTAATATGGAATTTTATCATGTGAATTCTTTCACCACAAGCCAAATATTTTCTGCCAGTATCCTCCTGCCAACACTCACCCCAAAAATAAAATAATAAAGCAAAGTTCTACTTATATGGAAAATATGGTGAAAACCCTCTGTAACCCAGTAAGGCTGTATTTTTATTCTTGTGTGCTGTGCACACTCTGAGAACTTGCTGTGTATTCACAGTGTCCTGTGCATACGTATTTTTCCTTCTTGAGTGGGGGGGCTAGTAAGACAATGGCTAATACAGTGAAAGGTTTTGATGAATATTCTACTTCCTAAAACAACGGGTGATTGAAATATGTTTGAGTTTCCCAGAAAGAATCAATGAAATCTGGAAAATTGTTAGTGTTCACCCCTTTAACAGAAAGTCATGAAATTAGGGTCTTCTTCCTCCTAGATTTGGCTTCAATTTTAGAGCCCGGTGGTTTGTGTGTGTACAAATCTAAGATAGGAAAACGCTGTTGGATCACGCAGAGCGCCTGACCAGTTCAGTTGTGGTCCCATAAAACAGCAGTGCTGGGTCAGAATTAAGGCCATGAAAGAGTGCAGTTAGCTGTCTGAGTGGGTCCAGTCGGGTGAAAAGCTGGGGAACTGGTTGCGATCAGACAAGAGCGATGAGTCGCCTTCATTCAGGAAAGTGAGTTGATGACCCCAAGAGCTGATCAAATCAGGCAGATTGTTCACATCCATCCAATGAGACTGGGCGATACAAAAAAATCCCTGGAGCTTGGGAAAGTGCTTCAAAATAGTGAAAACTAGTGAGCGTGTCTGCCGCATTTCATTACGCCAGGGGTGCCCTCTCTGATTAGCACTTTAAGGTGACAGTGACCTAAGATGTTGGTAAGTCACATTTCCTTAACTCTAAATACAGGAGACAAGGTTTTAGGGAGAGTATAATGCTTGTTCGAGGTCGTGCGGCCAGTTCATAAAAAAAACAAGGACTAGAAATCATTTTATTTCAGATTCCAGCAAATAGTCTGTCCACCACACTGCCTCTTATTTTTCCTATTTAAAATAATTTAATCATTGTTACTTAAGAGGACAAAGGAAACAGCCACCCAGTGTTTGTTTAATTTCCCCCATTGTTTTTAAACATTCAAGTGTATGTAAAGTATGTGTGGGGAGAAAACTATTATTTTGAGCATCGTGACTAACACTCGCTGTGGATCTCCTCCTCCGTGTCACCATGACAAACGTGTGACTCATCCATCGCCATCCCAACATAAGGACCCCGCTAAACACCTGGCCTTGCTCCTTGGAGTGACGGGTTGAGCGCGGTTGAAAGCGTAGATCTCAAGTGTTTGGCACTTGCTCTCTTCTCACTGTTGTTTAGAGAAATAAAGTCTTTCCAGATGCACCGTGTTTTTCTACTCTCATTCCCACCCCCTTATGCATTTTATCTGGCTACTCTTGGTCTTCACGGCATGACTTCCTTGCACTGTCTGCAGGTAGCGTCAGCCCCTGGCAGGCACTCCCGCCCGTGTTCAGAGGAAGGTACGGTCTGGAGGTGGAACGGAGCAGGACCCTCTGGGGTCCTCCCTGCTCCAGAAGATTTCTGTCCGTCCCTACTCCCCACCCCCACCTCCAGCCCCATTTCCTTTTTGTAGGAAACAAGCTTCATTCCTTGACCCTCCCCTGAGTTCCAAAGGGCAAAGTCAAACAGTTGCTAATCAGGGAAGGGTGGGGGTGCAGAGACAAGGGAGGAGCAGTCAGGAAACAATAGTGCAGCCTTGGGGCAGGTCCTGGCTCCTCCTTAAGGAATATGCAAGACAATACCTTTGAGTTCTTCCCCAGGGACTGAGGCTGCCACCAGGCCTGGGCTGGCAACTTCAGGCCAAGCACAAGATTCCTGGAGCACCGCCCTGGTACCCCCCCCCCCCCAACCAAGCAGAGGACAGTCACCCACCCCTGCAGGCCCCACCCCAAATTCTGCCCATTAAAACTTCTCCCCCTAAACCACCAGGGAGTTCAGTCTTTTTGAGCACCAGCCACCCATTCTCCTTGCTTGGCCCTGCAATCAGTCTTTCTCCGTCCCAAACTCTGACATTTCGGTTTGTTTGGCCTCACTGTACAGCAGGCTCACGGACTAGTGTTCGGCAACAGAAGGAAGTTTCATCAGTAAGCAGTGTGTTCTGGGACCCTAGTTTTCCACTTCAGCGTTAGGACCTTTAAATCACACTCTCAGTTGTAAGGAAAAAATCCGCATAAAAGTTTTTTTACTGGGAGGCAAGGCAGGCTGACTTCTGGATGGCTTCTGTGACTTTTGCCCCCAGTGTTACTTTCATTATTATGTCACCTTATGTAGGTGGCAGAAGGACCTTTGCAGATAGAATTCAGGTTCCCAATCTCTTGACCTTAAGATAGGGGATTATCGAGACAGGACTGACCTAATCACAGGAGCCCTATAAAAGCACAGTTTTCTCCAGCTGGTCAGCGGAGCAAAAGTCAGATGTACAGAGGGGTTGGATGCAAAGGAGGCCCTCTGTCACTAAGAGATGTCCAGGGGCCTGGGAGCAGCCCTGAGCAGCTGAGAGGGATCCCAGCCAACAGCTGGAAATCAGATGTGGGCTCAGTCCCACATCCTACAGCTGCAAGGAGCCAAGGACCTCAGTGAGCTTGAGAGCAGTTCTTCCCAGGAGCGTCCAGGTGAGAGCCCAGCCTTGCCAGCACCTTAATGTTGGCCTTGTGGGACCCTGAGCAGAGGAAGCTGGGAAGGCTGTGGTGATGTGTCATGGAGCAAAAGAAAACTCATAGTTTCCTGGGGTAGACAAGACTTTGCCATCATAAAAGCAGGAGAGAGAGAGATAAGTCAAAACACGAGGGTGTTAAGTTGTGCTGTAAGGAAGGACGCTAATTGAGCTTGAGGCTTGTGAAGAGAAATGTGTCCATGCCAGGGAGCACAGAGGAGGAGAGGTCACTTGGTTGAAACAGGCTGGAGCAAAACAAGGGCGTCTCCTGGCCTTGAGGTGTCTGTAAGCCCCGGGAGGAAAAGGAGGGCTGCACGTGAAGGCGTACCGTCAGGGAAAAGCTAGCTTTCTGCCAAGGAGAGACGGTGAGAACTTGTTCAGGGAAGACCTGGGGCTGGAGAGGATACAAGCCTGGTGCCAAAGCACCTTGGAGGATTTTAGAAGGGTGGTGGGAGAGAGGCTGGTGAAAGGAGAGGCAGGATAGTAGGTCTAAGAGTGAGGGGCAGACAAAAGGGTGACCTGGTGGGGTCCCCTGGTGGTGCCTGATGGCAGCTGTTTTGATGGCCCTTTTGGACACAGTTCAGGAAGAGGACACAGGGTGACAGTGGACTCCCTCAGCTCTTGACAGGTCAGGCCGCCAAGCACAGGGGAAATTCTTCCAGGCAGCCGCGAAGGCAGGGATCCAGTCTGTTTGTTCTCTGCTGTAGCACAAGGTCTTGGAATAGTGCCTGGCACGTGGCGGGTGCCCCACCCATATTTGTTGAAGGACCCATGAGTCATTTTTTCTCTTCTGTGTCCTGGTCTTACGCCCCCTGGAGTGAGGGGAGTTCAGAAACTGCCTCTTCTCCCAGGCATGTCAGGTATAAACTCAGTCAGCCTTACCTGGAAGTCTCAAAACCGTTAACCCAGATACTTCTATAGGAGAGACATTCAAATTTATGTTTATCTGTGTTTCTTTACACAGAGAAACTGTCCATCTGTGAGAACTGTTGATCTCCATCACCCCGCCCCTACCCTGCGTCCGACCCCACAGAAGAATCTGGCTGCCCCCAGTGGTCTTCCCCAGTGTAGCGGAGGGCAGCCTTGTCTGCAGTGGTTCCCCCGCAGCAGCTGGGTCATTTCTGGGCTCCCTGCTGCTCTTACAGTCTGTATGTAAACACTTGACGTCCTTGGCAGGCTCTGACTTCCAGCCTCTTCTACCTCTGCCACCCTAAACCAAGTTACCAAACAGGTATCATAACTCACCTTGAAGGCTATGAGGGCTGTCTGACTGGTCTACCTGCTTCTACCCTTGCCTTCCTACACAGCCCAGTGATGATTCTATGAATGCGTATGTGATCATTCTCATATTAAAGGGTATGTCATTGTACGTACATATTTAAGTATAAGTCATAGCAAAGCCCTCTATTACTTTCCTTCTCAAGCAGGATGAAATTCAGAGTCTATGCCAGCGTCAACCATATGGTCTTGTGCCCAGCTATCTCTCAGCTATCTCTCATTTCACCCTCTTTGCCTGTTGTTAAGAGGTGGAGCCCACCACACTGCTGTCCACTGGTGGCATTTCTGCTTACTGTTTCCTCCGCCTAGAACATTCTACCCCTCTGGATACCTGCAGTGCTTCCATTCTTAATTGCCACTATCGAGATTTTTTTCTCTGACTGCTCTGTTGGAAATTACACCCACCCCATCGCTCTCCATCCCCATAACCTGGCATATGTTTCTTACTAGCTTTCATTATCACGTGCCCTATTATATATCTTATACTACATATTTGTATTGTAACTGTCTGATTGCTTTCTACGTCTCCGAGTTAGAACGTAAGCTCCGTGAGAGCAGGGCTTTCTCGGGTTTGTTCACGGTTGTATTCCCAGTATCTGAAACTCGGTCTGTGATTTGGTAGGTATTTAATGGGTGGTAGATTCAAGGAATGAATGACTTCACTCCTTTCCATGAAAGTCATTGGAGACTTGGCTTGCAGGTAGAGTCTTTCAGGAGAGAATGAAAATTGTGTTTCGTGAAAAGGAGCAAAGAAAGGGAGAGGAAACAGAGGGAGTGTGAAGTAACCAAATGACTGTACGGACAAGCCCCAGAAGACGCAGCTCAGTTGTGCCTCAGTCTGCACATGAAGACAGTGAGACCGGAGAAAGTCAGTGCCCTTTGAGGCTCCAACCTTACATGGAAGCCTGGCCAGGACCAGAACAGTCTGAGTTGTCCAAAACGTAAGGTCCTCCACACGAGGCAGAAGCAAAAGAGACCTGGGAGGCGAGGGAAGAGCAGAATTCTTCATCGAATGCCGGTCACAGTGCTGGACATTTACACAGTATCTCTAAACGTATCGATTTAACAGAAGGGAAATTCACATCAGAGAACAGAACAGACTGCCAACTTGTCTTATGTTTTTCATGCCTGGTGAAATACCTTTGGTTTTTAACAGTGAACTTACATTACAGTTAAATTTGAAGAGGCAAAAAATGTATAAATGTTTGCAACCTAGCATTGAAGGAATGAGTATAAATAAAAATTATGGATAAAACATTTAAAACAAGAGCGTAACATTCAGAGGAAAGGCTTATTGATGATTGAGAAAGAAGAAGCTATAGAGTAAATAAGGATAAATGACTACATCAGGGCTAAGGGTACTCCATGAGGAAAGTTTTAAGTGTAGGTGCCCCAAACAAAACTAGTTTAGAACTTCATCATAAAACAGTTCATGGAGCATCCCCAAGCTACCATTTCAGCCGGGTCAGCGTCACTGACTGTCACGCTGGATGACATATTTATACTTGCCAGTCCGCTGCGGGGAGATTTATGTGGATACATCACCCTTATCCATCCTCTCTTGGCCAATGTCCTGCCTCAGATTAAAATATAAACACTTTTCACTCCTGCCCTGTGGTTTTGATGCGTCATTAGCTTCCTCTAAGAGCACACTTGGTTATGAGCAAATAAAATCCTTACAGCTTACATTTAAACAAGATCTCACTGATTTGTCATCTTCAGTTCATTCCCCTTTATCTAACTGTCGAGTTGGACAAACTATACTCTAACACTTGGGGCTCAGCCAGATCAAAGCGGGGTCTCCTATAAATTAAAAAGATGCGTATCTCCCACTAAAACTTGCATTTGGGCAGCTGGTGTCTGTTTCCCACCTGCCTCTTCTCCACTCCACTCCCTTAGCTCTGTGAATCTTAAAATGGCCAGCTGGCTGGTCAGTGTCTCTCTACAGCTTACTCTCCCTTTTTCAAGTTTGAATTGGCCCCTTCCCAAAACCTCAGAGTTATCTGTGCTCTCCTCTCCCACGTTCCTTGTCTTTCAGTAGCAAAACCCTGCTGATTGTCTCTCATAGGTACTTAAAGGACCTGGTCCTGCTTGCCCATGTCCCTGATCAGACGTATGACTTCTCTCCAGAACAGTCACGCTAACTTCCTGACTACTGTCCCTGCCTCCAGTCTTTCCCCACGCTAATCCATCCCGAACACGCTGCGTAACCTTTGTAGAGCTGAGCCTTTTCATTGCCCCTCACTACCTAGAAAGCAACATTCCAGAGTTCAGCTTGGCACACAGGTTCCCCAGGCAAGCCTGAGTCCAGCCTTTAGCCTCATCTCACACCCTCCCTGCCTTTCACATACTGGAAATTATCAGCCCCATAGACATCTGCCCATCCTCCAAGGACACCAGGCACATTCCACTTCAGTGACTTCCTTCCAGCTGTGCAGCACTTTTAAACCTGCTCAAAGCCCATCGCTCCTCTGAGCTCTACATCTCAGCTCTTCTGACCTTTTGTTTCTGACTGACTTACAGCCCCATCAGAATCTACGCGGTCCTCTGTCTCGTTGTGTTTGCATCACAGATGGCCACACTCTGAAGTGTATGTGTTGTGTACTAGTCATCATTGTAACCTACCCACTACTTAGGAAAATGCCTTGTACGTAAGGGGAGCTCCAAAATATATTTATGCTGTTTCCTTGTGATTCGTGACTGAGGTTTGTCCCAGGAAAATGTACAGCGTATCCCTGATCATCTTCTCCACAATACAGCAGTCTGCTAGTCATTATCGTGGCTTTAATGAGCGATCAGTTTAATTGGCAAGCACCTACCCTAGAAAACCAATGTATCCTAAACTCCACATCTTAGTAATGAATTCATATATTTTCTCTCAAATGGTTCAGTTACACTTTGGTTTGGCTCCTTACTAAATAAATTCAGTAAATTACCTGTGAAAATGTCGACACTGAGTGTGGCTGATGATAAGACATTTGGGGTCCTGGGCACTTTTAGGAACCCCTGACCCACATCACAGAGAGGGATTCATGGGTCAGGATGTTGCACTTCTCTGAACAAGGACAGCCAAGGAGACACATCCGGCTCTCCCACGGGCCTCCGTGTGCTGTGAGCCACAGCCTATCCTTGCTGCCGAGTCACCAGCTGTTAATCCTGAGCAGCTGCCTTTGAGCGGCTTGATTTTGGGGTCAAATAGTGTTACAGGCCACTCTGCTTTCCTAATAGAGGAACTTATGTTGCCCTTCAAATTCTACCCAAAATGATAAACAACTTCTTCCTCAACGTTTCGTTGAGTTGGAGAGAGAGCAGTTTTGATGGGGTCTGTCATACCTGCAGACTATGTAGAATCTGAGAAAAGAAAGATTAATGAGGAGTGAATTCAACATCTCCATGAGGAAAGAGTCGTCAGTGAATTATGAGCCTTTGAGAGATAAGGTAACTTAGTGACATGAGTACCTTCTCTCTTCTTATCTCATGCCTACCAAGTCTTCCTCATGTGTGTTTGTATACGATGGTAGATAAATCATTGAATGAAAATTTGAAAAAGATTGATGTTGGATGAAGATAATTTCATAGTTATATATATATGTAATATATATGGAACAGGATATAAAATTTAGATTATATCTACCTTTATGAAAACCACAGATATGATGATCAAGACTGCATTGCTGGATTTCAGGGCAGCCATTTAAACTCTGCACAATTTCCCGTCTTCAAACTTAGACTTCTGATTTATGAAAAAATGTATTAAATTATCACATTTCCATTCTTAAAAATCAGAGACAAAAAATAGTTAATTTTTTTCTTTTTCCAGGTTTTTAAAAAAATTGAAGTATAGTCATTAATAATGTGTCCATTTATGGTGTACAGCACAATGTCCCATCATGCATATACATACATATATTCGTTTTCATATTCTTTTTCATTAAAGGTTATTGAATATAGTTCCCTGTGCTGTACTGAAGAAATCTGTTCCTTGAATCTATTTTTATATACAGTGGCTAACATTTGCAAATCTCAAACTCCCAAATTTATCCCTTCCCACCCTCTTTCCCCCATAACCTTAAACTTATTTACTATTTCTGCAAGTCTGTTTCTGTTTGTAGATGAGTTCATTGGTGTACTCTTTTTTCCTTTTTTTCTTTTTTTAGGTTCCATATATGAGTGATATCATATGGTACTTTTCTTTCTCTTTTTCTGGCTTACTTCACTGAGAATGACTGTCTCTAGGTCCATCCATGTTGCTGCAAATGGCATTATTTTATTCATTTTTATGGCCAAGTAGTATTCCATTGTATAAATATTACCACATCTTCTTTATCCAGTCATCTGTTGATGGACATTTAGATTGCTTCCATGTTTTGGCTACTGTAAATAGTGCTGCTATGAACATTGGGGGTGCGTGTATCTTTTTGAATTAGAGTTCCCTCTGGATATATGTCCAGGAGTGGGATTGCTGGATCATAGGGTAAGTCTATTTTTAGTCTTTTGAGGAATCTCCATACTGATTTTCCACAATGGCTGTGCCAAACTGCATTCCCACCAGCAGTGTAGGAGGGTTCCCTTTTCTCCACACCCTCTCCAGCATTTATCATGTGTGGACTTTTGAATGATGGCCATTCTGACTGGTGTGAGGTGATACCTCATCATAGTTTTGATTTGCATTTCTCTGATAATTAGTGATGTTGAGCATTTTTTCATGTGCCTATTGGCCATTTGTATGTCTTCATTGGAGAATTGCTTGCTTAGGTCTTCTGTCCATTTTTGGATTGGGTTGTTTGCTTTTTTGTTATTAAGTTGTATGAGCTATTTATATATTCTGGAGGTTAAACCTTTGTCAGTTGGATCATTTGTAAATATTTCCCCCCATATCAGAGGTTGTCATGTTGTTTTGCTTATGGTTTCCTTTGCTGTGTTTAATTAGGTCCCATTTGTTTATTCTTGCTTTCATTTCTATTTTGAGGTGTATGTGAGATAATCTTTTGTCTATGTTTTCTTCTAGGAAGTTTATTGTATCTTGTCTTATGTTTAAGTCTTTGATCCATTTTGAGTTTATTTTTGTGTATGGTGTGAGGGACTGTTCTAACTTCACTGATTTACATGCTGCTGTCCAGTTTTCCCAACACCACTTGCTGAAGAGAAGAATAGTTAATTTTGAATAACTATTTTAGCAGACATGATTTTTTTCTTCATAACAAAAAATGTAATGAAATTTAATTCTAAAAATACCTCTTAGTAGTTTTCTGTACTGCACAGCAAGTTGTCATAAATGTACTGGTTCAGAATCAAACGCATTCATTGTCTCACCATCTCTGTGGTTCAGGGGCCCTGACACTCCTTAGCTGGATTTGCTGCTCAGAGTCTCACACAGCTGCATCAAGGGTAGTCCGTGATGTTCTCTTGGTTAGAAGCAGGTCACAGCTCCTGCCCACACTGAAGGGGAGGAGGATACACAGATCTTTACTTTAGGGCCACGGAGGCCAGCTTGGGATTCTGCCCACAGCAACCGTGTGCTTCAGAAGACTTTGTTTCTTTCTCTCTTTCTCTCTAGGTGTATGTCTGTGTGTGTGTTTATGTATATATATAATTTGTGTATTTTCTGTAATATTTGTATTACCTTATCTATAAAGTGCTTAGAAAAATCTAACTAAAGCCTTGACTCTTCTTGAGTTTTTAAGCATTAAAAATGTTTTCCTGACCACATCTTTCGATACCTAATTTAATTCAATTAGTCTTCCTCATCTTTGTCTTTTTCTTTCATGAGCCCTGAATCAGCTCTGCTGTGTGTGTGTGTGTGTGTGTGTGTGTGTGTGTGTGTGTGTGTGTGTGTAGAGTGCATCTTGAAAGAGTGTTATCAAATTACCTGGATGTTTTGAATGACCTAAAGAAAGGGAATTAAAAACAAACTTATAGAACTACAACAAAAAATTATCCTGCAAAGACTTGCTAGTTCAGACTGCAACTGACGTGTTCCTTACATGATAAAATTTTTGTTAGAGTTGAGGAGGGTTGAGCATTCATCTTTAGTTACAGACATTTCACAGGAATGGACTGCATTAATCTAAATGAAACCACAAAGGAGATTTTTTATTTCAAGTTCACTGCATCCAGCCATAACAAATCCATGGAAAATTCTTACTTGGAATAGCTCTCCTCAGTCAGACACTCCATTTATGGGTACAGGGTTTTAGATGTGATTCAGACATCATGAGAAATTGAAGTGATGTATGTATGTTTGCCACATTTTATACAATGTCCGTATAAAACAGAAATGGGAATGTTTTATGTGTCTCGCTATGACTCAGAATTAAAGCCATTATTTCTGGGGCTATTTGTATCCTATATTCAACATGTCAGGAATTTCTCAGACACGGATTTTTACCCAGCTCAGAACTGTTACTCACCGCTTTCCCCTTACCTGCATCTTACTTCTACTGCTCTCTCCTGGTTCTGCTTCCTCCTCCAGCTGCTTTATCTTTCTTTCTTCATGGATTCCTCTTCCTTCCCCGCCCTGAACAGTCCTCCCCAAACCGTTCTCATTCTCCTCATTCTGGGGGGAGATCTCAGCTTCTTTGTTACGAGCTCTGTGCTGTGGAGTGTCAAATGGGATGCTCATGGAACCCCATGTTTTAGACCACAGTACTGTGGTGGGCAAAATAATGACCCCTGCCCCCCAAAGATGTGTCCATCCTAGCATCTGGAACCTGTGAATTTGTTACCTACATGGCAAAGGGGGATTAAATTTGCACATGGAATTAAGGCTGTCCATCTGCTGACCACAAAGTACGGAGATTATCCAGGCAGGCCCAGTGTAATCTCGGGGGTCCTCAGAGATGGAGGAGGGAGACTGTCGCAGTATGAGAAGAGCTTGAGCAGTGGTGGCTGCCTGTGAAGGTGGAGGAAGGGGCCATGCGCCAAGGACTGTGGGCAGCCTCGGGGGGCTGGAAAAGGCAAAGGAGTGGATTCTCCCCAGAGCCTCCCGGAGGAAATGCAACCTTGCAGACATCTTGTTGTTGGCCTAGTGACGCCTGTTTTGGACTTTTGACCTCCAGACCCGTGAGATAATAAATTCATGCTGTGTTAATAAAGCATTGTGTTCGTGATCATTTCTGCCAGTATCCGTAGGAAAGAGTGCAGACGTCAGCTTTGTAGTGGACACATTTACCTGGATGCGTTACAGGCATCCAGCTAATTCTCCTGTTCTCTAAGTCGAAAGCACCCTATCCCTTCTGTGCCTGATCCGGAAGACAGTTACCCTTTCCTTCTCTGTGCTCTGTATCCGATGGTTTATCCCAGACCTGCCTCTGCCTCATGTCCCTTCTGGCACTGCTTTAGTTTAAGCCCTTGTCATTTCCCATCGGCAAGAGGTGGTGGTTGTACTAACCGGTGTCCCTGAACATACTTTGGACATCTTTAAACCCATGTCCTAGTCGTGATTGGTAATCTGGCCCACCCAGAAATAGGTCTTGCCACTGCCCTTCTAAGAGCCTTTTATGAGTCCCGTCACCTGGAGACTGAAGTGCAGGCTCGCTGGCCTGCAGACGTGGTGTTCAGTGATCTCTGTCTTCCTTGCCATTCTCCACATCGGCCTGCAGACGTGGTGTTCAGTAATCTCTGTCTTCCTTGCCATTCTCCACGTCTGCAGCGTTCCAGCCGAAACTCGGACACTTCTCTTCCACCATGCTCTGACGTCTCCCTGTGTCTGCCCTGGTCTGGGGCTGCCTTCCCATCCTTCTTCATCTGCATCATTCCCACTTCCCCCAGGTAGCTCCGGCACCGTTATCCTCAGGAAATCTTCATGTGCTCCAGCTGGGACTTGTGTCCCTCACTGGGATCCTGGGAGCATCCTCCAGCCACATCACATTCACTGTTTCAGATTAGCAGGATCACCTCTGAGGGAAGAAACACTGCCTTTGTAGATCAGAACCTGGAATGCTGAGGTGAAATTCACCCGCTAATAAAACTTTTTTTTTTTGACATTTTGATAGAGAGATGGTGGGACTCTGATGACGCCCATATACTGGAAAAATAGCAAAACTACATATATCCCTTCAGCCAGACAGCAATTACGTTCATCTAACTAGGAAGGATCTCTTAAGTCCACAGCAGCCAGCAGTGGTTCTGAACACGGGTAAACATTAGCGCTACCTGGGTAGGGCAACCATGAGAACTAGCTGGGGGTGGGACCCAGGCATCATTATTTCAAAGTCCCTGCACAAATCCAAGATGCAGCCTGAGTTTACAACTCCTGCAGCCGAGAACTGGCCGTGAGGTGGTCAAGGATGAATGGAACCCCCACGGAGCTGACCGCGACACTCAGGGTGTGAACCGGATGGAGCCTGCAGCCACAGCTTGTCTGTGGGTCTCTGCCCCCACTGGGCTTCTCTTTGTTTCTGCTCTCTCTCTGTAAGCACTCTCATCCCTTCTCCTCACTTCAAACGTTGGCTGCTAGTTCCTAACACCTAAATGTGCATCACTAGTGTAGACCTCTCCTGTGTGCTACAGAATCTGACCCAACTGGTTGGCGTTTTCTTGTTTGTTTGGTTTGTTTTGACATTTCTGCTTGGATGCATCCCGAACGTGTGTACCAAACTGATCATTTAATTTTGTGTAAAAATATCTCCTCGGTTTTACGGATCTTAATAAATGATACGACTCTCCACCCAGTGTCTCAAGCCAAGTATCTCCAAGTCATTCTTTAATCCCTCTCCTTGAACCCCCACGTCCCCGTGCTTGGTCTTTTGAGTGTATCCCAGCAGGTCCGTTTTTCTCATCTCTTCTGGTTCGGGTTCAGACATCCATCATCCCTTGTCTAGAGCTAGTGATAACTTCCTGAACAGCCCCGTGATTCTCTCCCGATTCCCTGCAGTTCATTTTCTACAAGCAGCCAAAACAATTCTTAAAAAAAAAAAAAAAATTGGAAAACAGCCTCTCTCTTTGTAAGCCTTTGATGACTCTCCTCGGCACTGATGCAAGACCCTGCACGTTCTAGCCCTGCAGACATTCAGACCCAGCTTGACCTGCTCCGTCCAGGTGGCTGAGGAGTTTGTTGACTTGTTTGCTTGTTTATTGAGGAGCCCTCCCACGGGCACATAGCCTCTCAGCACGGACGCCTTTCTGTTCTGTTGCTGTACCTCTCACAGCCCCTGGGAGACGGTCGCCATTCAGCACGACTCGTACTGTGAAGAGGGGTGGGGGGAGATGGCCCCATGGTGCCCCATGGTGAGAACTAATTTATTTTTGTGACTCTAATGCGAGTGTGTAGTTTATGATTTAGGGGAAACGGTACCATTTTTCAAAGACAAGAACATTTCCACAGGGGAAATAATAGCACAGTGTGAAACTCTGAGAAATGCACTTTGATAGTTAGGGAAATACACTAGAGATGTAAGAATGCAGATGACCTGTCTTTCAAATGCGCAAGGATTTAAATAAAGGATACAGGTGTTGGGAAAAAGTACCAGAATAATTGAAAATAAAGACACTTAACCAAGTCAAAGTGAAGGAAGGCTTCAGTAGCAGCAAACACTGAGGTTCCCTCAGGAACTACTCAGGGTCACTTCCAAGCCTAACTTTGGTTTTGCTGAAGTAAGAGGCATTTTCCTCATCTCTGCTGCATGTGGTTCAAACGACCATCATCTCTTGCCTAGATCTGGTGATAAGCAAAACACGAGTAAATGCTAAGGATTTTTGAGAAGATGTGTTTTAAGGGGGAGGCAGTATTGACACAGGTAACTCCAAGCATCGAGGTCAGTAGAGTGGTCAGGATGGAGATAACACTATGAGATCGAATGAAGAAATTTCCGTGCACTGTCACCCTCTGCATCTCCCCGGAAGCCTCTGTGTTGCTGGGTTTGTTTGGGAGAATCTGTGAAGGGACAGGTCTGTTTTAAATAAACTCCTTGTGAGAGTGCTACGACTTTCTGAGTTCTACTTGGGAAACGATTGTTAATATACTTACTTCTTAGCGGGTGGAGCTTTGCATGGTGCAGGGAAAGGGATTTGCGGAATGTTGCCCATCGAACTCCAGACAGGAGACAAATACCACACCAGCAACATGAAGCAGTAAAAGTAAGCAGAGAATTGTTGACAACTAATGAAGTTCAACTCTGAAGAGGAGGCAGAAGGAACCCTACAGAATACCGCAGGGCTGAGGAGGTGGGAGGGGACAGCTCCTCCCCATGGGTGGGGCTCAGAGTTAGGGGACAGGATGTAGTGCAGCCTGTGGAGGGTAAGTTTTTGCTTTGTCCTGGAAGAGAGCTGGTCCAAGTTAGCAGGTTGACGCTAGTGGGCTGGGACTGAGGACCAGAAGTTACTGGAGGGTGACCACTGCCGGGTGTCCCAGGCGGACCCTTTGGAAACCTCATTGTGGGAGCAGAAAGGGAGGGAGGGTGATCAGAACTTGGAGGAGAAGCCCCTGCCCCCTCCAGGGTCCCTCCTGCTGATGGTTGATGTTATAGGCATGTTCTCAAGGAGGGACGTTTCACTGGGCAGAGGAAGAAGGGTGGTTTGAAGCTGAGAGGCAGCTCCTTGATAATCAACACAGGCCAGTGCCAGGAAGACCTCTGATTGCAGGGGCTGCCCACACCACCGCCCCCTGTGTGAGGAGGGTAGGGGGGCCGAGGCTAAAATGCAGACACTGCATTTACATTTGTGACGTCAACTGTAGCTTATTTACCATGAACCCTTTTGTTTTAGAGTCAAAAGGGAAGGTCGATGATACCACAACCAAGATTATTGTTTTGAAACATTGCTGAGGTATGATCTGTTTCTAGATTTCCTGATGATCTCAAAAATGAGTACGGAGAACATGGTGATCATAGCGGTTCTTTGTTATGAGGGATGGGATGCAGGTTGCTGTGCAGGTCAGGAAATAAAGTCCGTTCCTTATGCTGCAATTATCCCCGCGGTCAGGCTCGCTTACAGAGTTCCTTTAGCACCTTCTGTCACAGTAAACCACTTGGTTAAAACTACTGGCACACTTTTAGCCCAGAATCAGGGATAATGGACTTTAAAATAGCGTCCAAGTATTCTTATTCATAAACCCCATAAAATTATTTGCCAGGACTATCAATGTTCCTATGATCCAAATTTATAAATCTGGGAAGAACTAAATGCTCAGAATAAACCAAACTTAAGTCAGATACTGGCCCATTAAAATAATTTTTTAAATAAAATATTTATTCCTGGGAAGGATGAGTGATACATAGTTTACTGTTGATTATATATTGTTGTATTTACCGCTGTCATGAACGATTGATAGATATCACCTTTACATATATGTATATAAGCAGCTGTAAGTCTATAACTCAGAGTATATTTTCATACAGTTTTTATAGATACTAAATTTTTCATTTTTACCCATAAAACCCAATTTGGAAACAGTATGTTCAGGCCCAAACAGCCTTGTTTATTTTAGTTTTCAACATTTCCATAACTTGTGTGGATTTTATTTCAAACCATATAAAGCATCCAATTTACAGCTGAATATTTATTTAACGCAGCCAAATTAATACTAATGCAAAATAACCATCTGTCTTTTGGAATCGGCTCTAAATGTTTGGGCTTCAGACTTAGAAAAGAAAAAGCAAATGAAAGAGAAAGAGGGGAGAGGAGAGAAAAGCTTTTAACCTCCAGACATACAGCAAGGTATCATGAGAAACACTTCTGAGCTTGCCCGTTTAGCAGGGTGAATAACCTCTTTCTGCTTCTCAAGGATCAAAAGCATCCACTTAGCAGTGACAACAGCCTCCCAGTCCTGTGGGCCCAGGCAGAGGAACACCCCCTCCTTACTCTGGAGCTTTATGGGGTGTTTGTTAATAGCTACTCTCAAAACCTCCGCTCATTGTCGCATTGAACGCTTCTAATTCCAAGACGATGATAGATTTTTCTCTTTCACTGCCTGTTTTAGAAGAAGTTCTTCCCTTGGCTCTCAGAATCAAATCAGCACACCTCTACACCTCACTTTTAAAAACATAATTATAGAGAAAGGAAAGAAGAGTCTTTATTTTTCAGGTCCTGAGTTCCTACTATATCCCACACTGAAGAGTGTCTTCTCAGATGAGAATTCTCTTATATTGGCTCTGTGAGCCGATTTGAAAGGATGGCTAATGAAAACATCCTAGTAATTGTCAGAACAAAGAAAGCCGTGGAGCATCCAGTCGGCTTCCTAACTGAATGGTTCCAACTCTTCCTGTGTCTCTAGGCCATTCAAACTTTGTCAGTTGGACCTTTGTTTCTTTCTTTTTTTTCTTAAAAAGCTTCATTTCCCTCCACACAAGGATCCCTTGCCGTCTGCCAGTGGGTGTGTCCCCACGGCAGCGGTCTTTGATGTCGGAAGTAGGAAAGCAAGCTTCTCCTGAGGGTGACTTCACCGAGGTGACCTCCCAGGGCCGTGGAACAGGAGTGACCAGGCCTGGGTAGGATGAAACTCAGGATGGAGAACGCCAGTCTGCTCCAGTTCTCCCCAACGAGGCGGGGTTGCTGTGAGGACGGAGGTTCCTTCCGATCTGGTCTGAGCGAGGTGATGAGCAGCTCTGAGCGTCTGCCTGGTCAGTTAGTCTGCCGCCCTCCCCGACGGGTAGGGGTACCACTGTTCTTAGTGTCAAGGCTGCGTTTGCTTGTGCTGTGAATCCCCTGCTATCAGGACAAATAATCCGCTTGTCCTCATGAGCACCGAACTCTGGAAAGCCGACATTTCCCTTTCTTGAACTTGCTGGTATGTCAAATAAACAAATTAATATAACTGAAGACATCGTATATATGGAGGCCAGCTGGATTCAGGTCTGGAGTTACTTGAAGGAAGTTTAGACAAATGTGAACTAATATCATTCTCAGCAGACATTTAAAAATAAGTCTGCCTGTTTGTGTTCTTTGGAAATGTTATCGTGGTTTCATCCCAGCATGAGTGACTAATGAGAGAGAACCTGTAGGTTTTTTTTCCCTACAAACTCCAGAGTATTTGCAATGTTAATTGTCTCAAAGGGAAACCAAGAGTTGAATGGTTCCCCACAGGTAATTCAGTGTGGAGGAAGAGAGAAAAGGTGAGTTGAAATGAAGCACAAAATGGGAAACGGTGGATTCCCCCAAACCGAGCCGCAGGTGAGGCGCCCTGGGGCCCCCTGCGTCCCCAGGATTGGTGGCATTACCAGGGTAATTTATTTCTGGGGTCTCTTTCTGTAGCAGGAGCCCACCATGCTCAGCACGAGTTCTACCTCTGAAATATAATTACCAAGATGTGAGAAATGATGGAATTCATTGAAATGATAAAAGAGCATCTGGTAAGATAACTTTTGGCAAGGTTCCCAGCTTTTCATTACTTAAGAGAAGTAATGATGTGTTAGTCACTGTGGAAAAAAAAAAGCGCAGAGAAAATGTTAATCATGACAACCGTGTAAGGCCATCGTGTACATCTTAGGATACCCTGTGACTGATGCCTTTGGCCTTTACAGCTCTTTCTTGTCCCTCTGAGGTGCATTTGTACAGTGAAAAAAACTTTTTATGTGCAAAATACACTATTAGCCAGTAAATTCCCTTTATGGTTGATTCCTTATCACGTGAGGGTACAATTCAGTGAGGGAGTAAACAAAAAGAAAAAAAACACTTCGCAAAATGATGTTTTAGAGTCACGTAAACCTGAGGGACACAGTGGAGTGAAAGTTCAGAGCTAAGAGTAGGTAGTTTCAATTTTCAGAAGATTGTCTCGATGTGGCAGTCTCTGGACACCACCTCACGGTATTTTAAGTCTCCATCATCCACACTAAATGCCAGAGGCCTTTCATCTTTGTCTTCTGTGGTGTTCAGGTCTGCCAGAAGAAAGACAGGACCCAGTTAAATCTGAATTTCACATAGACACGTTTTTTCTTTAATCCTGATATATATGTGTGTGTGTGTATATGTAAACAATTACCTGCTGTTTATCCGAATCTTAAATTTGATGTGACATCTTGTATTTTTATTTGTTAAATCTGACAACCCTTGGAGTGGTGCCTATTTTTGCGTATAGGAAGTTATTTGGTCAGTAAAGATAAAAGGAGCCGATTTGATATCACAGTATAGCAGCTGTTCAGTGCGTAGGAAAATACGCTATAAAGCAACGTGTGTTTTGGCGGTGGGGAGGTCATACAAGTTTGGGGAATAGAGCATACTATAATTCAGGCTTGAAGAGTCAAAATTCACATCAGTACATTAACATCTCTAGGAATTTCTAGCTGGGGAAAAGGTAAGACTTTTCTGTAGCCCAGAACTGCTTCATCTGATTTTTACCGAGAGCCAGATTTGTTGCCTTTATTTGTGGGGGCGGGAAGGAAGGTACTTCGTGTGTGTGTGTGTGTATACACGCATGTGCCTGCTCATGATTTCATAATATGCCTCTAGGAAATATTAGGAAATAGGACTGAATGTGAATTCTGAGATTATAATTTCTGCAGTTGATTCCAACACAACGTGAAAAATACCTGTTGCCTTTAATTTTCCCCATGTGTCTCCTGAAATCTTGGCATTAGGTGAAGAGGGTGGAAATTTTCTCAGGGGCATTTGGAGTCAGGCTTACGACTCACAAAAACTAAGATGACTTTATTTTAAAATACATTGCTGGTAAACTGATTATGAACTAAAGGTAATGTCCAGCATGCATGGTGAGGAATGTTGCAAATGAGAACACTTGAAATATTGAATAACCAGAAAGTGTAGCTTTGAGAGACTTGACTCAGCTTTGTGTTTTGTCCACACATTTTCTCTGTGACCCTCCATCCCGTATACGTGGTCTGTAATTCCAAGGTGTTAAAAATAACCCTGTTCAAAATCTCCCTCTACTTATTTCCTGAAGTCTGAAATTCCGCAGTTGTGAACGTGTTATGTGGCTTTTCATTTTCGGTCCTGTAGTGGTCCCCATTTGGACTGAGACCTGAATTCACAGTTTGGTTTTGCCAGTAATTTTCTATGTTGCCTTGAGCAACATATGAAGTTTCCCTCACCTGTTAGCTCATCTGTGAACCGTGTGAAACGGTGCTTCCTCAGAGGCTCATGAGTGTTACACCGGGTGACGCGTGTGACGCCTTCAGAGTAGCAGGACCATCATTAGGGTTGTCTTCCTGGTTGCTGTTTCATTCTGCTTTGCGTTGTTACTGCTGCAGCTGCAACTGTCAGACACCCTTGTTGGCAAAACACACTGGGAACAGGGCTGTTTCTTTCCAGGTGTGGTCCCAGGAGTTAACCGAGATGCTCTAACCCCAGGCGGTCCTGTGCTCTGCACGTCATGGTGGTGTCATGGCAGAGAAACCGCGGGTCCTACCCTCTCCCCGCACGGCTTTTGGTTGACGTGGTGTGCTTAGACGAGGGAGGAGGGAGGGGGGAGGGGAAGGCCGCCAAAGACGAGGAAAGGAACGCCAGGATGACCAAGGACAGACATTTCCTACATGGTCATTCTCCCCAGGAACAGTCTGACCTCCATACAAGCCTTCGTTTTAGACTGTCTCCCGAGGAGGGCATGGAGGGTTTCAGTCAGGCTTCTTCAGCAAGCAGACGGGAAACGGCACACGTTGTATCCTCGTCTACATCTGTTCAGACCTAGATGGAGAGATTTATAGTAAGGAACTGGCTCATGCGGCCATGGAGGCTGAAAGCCCCCGGACCTGCCATCAGCCAGCTGTAGACCCAGGAGGGATGCTGGTGTAAGGCCCTGCCCCAGGAAGAAGGCCTGAGGCCCAGGAGGGCCAGTGGTCTAAGTTCCAGTCCAAAAGATGGCAGGCTCGGACAGGAAAAGCCGGTTTCTCTGTTGGGGTCTGAAAGCAGCAGAGGAGTGATGACCCAGCTCCCAGCAGTCAGGCAGCAGGAGTTCCCCCTACTCAGAGGTATCATGTCCTGAGCCCCATCCCATTACAGAGCTCAGGCTTATAGAAAAAATAAATAAGGACAGCAATCCTGGTCCAACATTAAAATTATTAAAGATGAACTATGTTGGAGACTGATGCTCGTCTGATGCTTTGTTGAAGACAAACGGGGTCAACACGAGAACTGATGGTGGGTTGGCTCTGTCTCATCTGAGTGATGGAACTCAGCTGTCAGCGTCAATATGCAAGTTAAAAACAAATGAGTGTGTCTAAAAAATAACACAGACTAGCTTATTTACAAAGCAGAAATTGACTCACGGACACAGAAAACAAACTTAGGCTTAGCAAGGGAAAAGGGAGGTGGCGGTGGATAAATTAGGAGTTTGGGATTAACAGACACACACTACTGTATATAAAATAGGTAAGCAACAAGGTCCTTCTGTCTAGCACAGGGAACTGTATTCAGTATCTTGTAATAACATATAATGAAAAAGAATATACGTATATATTTTTTCAGATACATATATATCTCTCTGAATCACTTTGCTCTCTAAAACTAACATGGTATTGCAAATCCTGTATACTTCAATAAAATTAAAAAGGAAAAAAAAAAGGGTGCTCGACACAGACCTGAGTGGTGCCTCCTCTGCTCTCTGTTGACTCAACTTTGTTAGCTTGTAGTATTATTTTTATCTCGTCTGGGCTGGTAACGTTTGCCCTCTGCTCTCTAATGATACTGCCCTGGGGGTTCAGTTGCTCTGTGTCTGACTGTAGCAGCACTGCTTGCTCTGTGTGTCTGGCAGCCTCCGTGTCTGTAACTGAATTTTAAATACTCTCATAATCTCGTAAGCGGCTACATTGTTTTCTTCATTGTCATGTGTGTCTAGGGCCCACTGTATTCCTAAATTCTCTGTCATTTCAGGTGTCTGTTCCTCTTACACTTCCTTTAATAGCCTCAGAGTATAGAATCATTGGGTAACACATTTCCCCCAGGAGAAATGTAGAAACCTCACCATTGCCTTCTGGCTTTGAGGTCTGAGTTTATCCTTGCTTTTTCCTGCTCTGGTGAAGGCGTCTTGCTTTTCTGTCTACACATCTGAATGCCTTTTTCTCCTTAAAGCAGGAGCTTTGGGCTTTACCCAGCACAGTAAGTCTTCCCCAACCTGTCCCCAAACTGTGTCCTTTTCAGTCACATGTCTCCTTTTATATTATTTCAGGAGAAAATTATTTTGTGTTCATAATCATTCATTTCATATTTTAATGTATTAAACAGTGCAAATATGTTGATTTCACAAAGTTTTGAAATCATTTTTCCATAGCTGCTTTCAGTTTTTTTCCCTTTGAAGTTGTTTTTATTTTAGTTGCTTTAAATTGAAAATAAAAGCTACTATGACATTCTCCTGTCCTTCCCCTCCTGACTCAAAGACGTCAGCTTGTAAAAGTAACATCTATGCTTCCTGTAAAAATTTTTAAAATAAGCATGTGTTTCAAAATCCTGCTTTATTTGGGGGGGGGCCAGTTCTTAATCTTTTTGTTGGATCATCGTAATCCTCTTAATTCTCATCATGTCTCTTTCAGATTTTACTTCCGCCATATTGTCCTTCTCAGGTCACCCACTGTGATTCTCAGATGGCTCCTTGAAGACAGTCATTCTGTGTACAGTCACCTGCATTTTGTGTTCTTTTTTAAAAAATATAATTCTTTTTCTAAATTTTTTTTTTTTTTGAATTTTCACCATGTCTTTATTGAGAAAAGTTAGCAGGTTTTACACTAGAGCTCTCAATATCATATATATTTGGCTGGGTATAATATCACTTAACTACAGAGCAAACTGCACTTAAGTTCTCTTCCCACTCAGTGGATCCAGTAATTCTGCACCCACTCTTCTATGTTCTTCAAGATGCCTGAGCTAAGAACTCATCCAGGTTTTACTGAAGATGGGTATCTGGATTAGTGAAACCACACATGACTATTTAGTCAACTGCCTTGTGGTGAGTCCAGTCTGTATGAGCTACACATTTCAGCTACTCAGCAGCATTCTGGAGGCATCAGGAAAAATTTCACACAAGACGTGGATCCAGTATGATGTGAACACATTTCTCCCATTAGAGACCAAAAGAATCAAGGTGATAGTATCTTTCTATTTAAACATGCTTTTCTAATTCTGAGTTTCCACTTAGTGAGAAATACATTACAGAGGAAGGTGTTGAAGTGTTACTGAGCTGTCCTTAACCTTCAAAAAATTCCAACTATGTGCTGTAGGTATAGCCTATAATATCCAGGGATCTCCATTTTCTCACCATAATTCCCAGTGTTTTTGTAAAATATAGATTCTAGGGAAAATGTTGCCTATGATTAAACTAAATTCCATTATTAATTCTATTTTTTTTTTTAAATTTAGAGGGGAGGTAATTAAGTCTATTTATTTATTTATTTATTTATTTATTTATTTATTTATTTATTTATTTATTTATTTATTTATTTAATGGAGGTACAGGGGATTGAACCAGGAGCTCATGCATGCTAAGTGCACAATCTATCAATGAGCTATACCCTCCCCTCTGATTCCATTATTGATTTTTATGACCTCATGCTTCCTTTGCTACAGTATTATCATTACCTTATGAAAGAGTGAAATAATAGATGACAAAACCATTCACTGAATTTCCCTCTCACCCAAGTTATCAACTGGAATCTCTTGAGTTTCTCAACCTTTTTTTTTTTTTTCAGTTATATATGAACATATATTAAAGCTTTTTATTATTCCTTTTTTAAGCATTTCTTTTTACCATTTCACATTTTTATTTCCATTTAGAGGGGAGGTGTTTATTTTCAGTGGAGGTGCTGGGAATTGAACCCAGGACCTTGTGCATGCTAAGCACACACTGTACCCCTGAGCTATCCCTTCCTCTCCTGTATCTAGTCTTCTGATGATTCCTTCATTCTTTGTTTCTGTGAATGATGAGGCCTCTCTTCCCTTGGCTCAGTAATCATTCTTCTTTAAATCTCAATGCAGTGCTTTTTATCATCTTTTCTTGAAGCTCTTTTTTAACAATTGGAAGTCGTGCTCTTAAAAGGTTTTTCTAAATTTAGCTAACATAGAGCTTTTGGGGGAATTTTTACTTCCGTTTTCTTCCAGAATGGATTTAGGCACCTTTCTGTCCCTCTGTCTCTCTAGCTCTCATTCCTTCATTCTGTCTGTCTCTCTGTCTCTGTCTCTCTCTCCCGATCTGGGGAGTGGAGTGTCTACTCCGTCTTGGAGGAGGCTTGCTCCCTGTGAGAATGTGGCCTGCAGCCTTGCCTTCCTCCCAAACAGTCAGACTCACCTCTTGGTCCCCTTCCTTTCACCTTATCCCCCGGGACCTTTTCTTTACAGCTTTCCAAATGCAGGAGTGTTACTGAGAATTCTCAACAAGTTACTGATGCTCAGGTATGTTCTCAGAGACATGGGAATAGACAAATAATTAGCAGTGAGTCTTGTTCTTTTCTCAAAGACTAGTTTAGTTTTTTTTTTTTTTTCCTTGTATAGTACTTTTTGAAAGTTTGTGGTGTAGCTCTTGATAAATTCAGGAGGTGGTCAGTTTTCACTTTCTTTGGCATTTGCCATTAGAATATGGGTAATTTATCACATGACTTCATTCTACTGTCTCTCCCTGGAAGGAAGGAATGGATATTGTATAGATGTGAAGAATATTTTATGGATTTAATGCAGTTCTTACTAAACTCACCATGTCCCAGACTGCATCCATTGTCTTCTCTGTCCTCCATCTGCTTTTCTTTTCCTTTTCTGATTTCACTTGGGGGAACACACTGTCTTAGTTATCCAGGAAAGCTGAACACCAAAAATATATAGATGCACTTTAAGAACCCAGAGTATTCAGACCCATTTTGTGCTAATTTTGGGAGTAAATCAGGGCAATGTTTAGGAGAAGGGTACTCAATGAGAAGTTGAATGTATTAGCTCTGTAATTCCAATATACAGTATACAATTCAGCAATGGATTTAGGACAGAAGGTATAAAAGTATTTTGTCCAAGGTCATGAAAATTATGGGAGTGATTGCAAACCTGAGATTTCATAAGTTTATTACATTAATTTTTATTTTATTTTATTTTATTATTTTTTTAACATTTTTTTTATTGATTTATAATCATTTTACAATGTTGTGTCAAATTCCAGTGTTCAGCACAATTTTTCAGTCATTCATGGACATATACACACTCATTGTTGCATTTTTTTCTGTGTGAGTTATCATAACATTTTGTGTATATTTCCCTGTGCTATATACAGTGTAATCTTGTTTATCTATTCTACAATTTTGAAATCCCAGTAATTTTTTAAATTTTAAAGCATTACTTCTTAGAGTTGTTTTTTTGTTAGAACATCAAAGCCATTTGAGTGATTCAAACATTAATTTTGTAAGTGTTGAAAATACTATTTTGTTTTGTTTTGTTTTGTTTTTGATTGTCTGGAGAAAGCTGACCACTAAGACGTCAGATTCACATCAGCAGTCCCCATTCAGACCCCGTTTTCTCCAGGGTTATCGAAGGTCACCATCTAGCCGTGCCAAAGCCCGAACAGGAAGACCCGTTCTTGCTTGAGTCTTTCTTCCCCCTCAGCGACTCCTCCCCAGTACCCACCTATCAATTATCCATCATTGTCCTTTCTGCGTTTTCTCAGGCTCTGTTTCCCGTCTCTCAGGCCCGGGATATAGTTACCGGCGGATAGCTCAGCGGGGCCTCAGACTTGTTCTCTGCCAGCCCATTGTTCGAGCAGAGACCAGCAGCACTTTCCTGGAATACAGCTCGGGTCCTTTCAGCATCTGCAGTGTGCGAGCCCGCGGCAGCTCCCACGGGTGTCCCGGAGAACCTCACGCCCCCGGTGCACCCAGGCCCTTCTGCAGAGGCAGCCTGGGTCCTCACCTTTGTCTGTCTTTCCCCTCCCGGAAAATCGCCTGCCTTTTGAGGGAAGAGTCCTGTTGGCTGCTGTATCCTCTGCACCTTGCACCCTGTGTGGTGCGTGCAATGTGCTCGGTGAATGTTGGGCAACCTCATGAATCACGGACTAGCTAACTGTCTAACTGGTGGGCCTGCAACTTCGGTGTTCCCATTTGTTCACTCACGTAGGCCAGAAGTTTGCAGCTCGGCTTGATTTTGCTCCAAGTGATGCAGGAAAGCAGATGTGGGGCATGAGAAGGGCTGTGTCCCAGGTTGAGCCCCTGGGACGCGCCCCGCCAAGTGTGGGTCCTTGGCTTAGCGCAGGGAAGAATTCAAGAGCGAGCCACAGTTGAGTGAAGGTAGATTTATTCAGAGAGATACACTGAAAGGCAAGAGTAGGCCACAAAGTGTAGGGGTCGGGTGCTCAGGTTAAAAGTAGGTAGGTACACACTCCATAGACAGAGTGTGGGCCGTCTTCAAAGAGGGAGAGAGAGAGAGGGGGCCGGCCACTAGGTGTGGTGTTGTCACTTTTTAGGGTCTCAGTAGCTTCACACACCTACAGGTGGGATCAATCCAACTGCCCTGGGGAGGGGGCTGGGATTCCCAGGGTTTGGGCTGCCACCCATTCTTTGGCCTTTTGTGGTTAGCCTTGGGGCTGTCATGACGCCTGCGGGCATGTTATTTGATCACTCTGTTACAATGAGCATATAATGAAGCTCAAGTTCTACTTACTAGAAGTTAAACCTCTTAATCCTCAAGGCCAACTAGGAGGTGACTCTTCCACCATTTTGGTTGCTGTCATTTCTTGAGTGGCTGTGCCCTGTCCCCTTCCCTCCTCTCTCACAAGCAGCATTTGGCAGTGTCTGTAGATGTTCTTGATGGTCACGGGTGGAGGGGGTGGGGATCATGGCATCAAGGGATGGAGGCAGGGGGTGCTGCTGCAGCAGCCGAGAGCGTGCTGGCCACTTCCTTACGGCAGGGAGTCCCTTGGCGCGCGGTGTCAGTGCTGCCGGTGCAGAGAAGCCCCGGTACAGAGTAACTGTAACATCAAGCCTGTCAGTGTTTAGTGCATTATGTTCACTTGTTAACCAGCAACAAAATAATTTCCTTAATTCCTTGTTAACCGTGTCTTTCCCAAACTTTAGAGATGATTGTTTACTAGAACTTTCAAAATGCAATCCATTTTTTGATGCACAGTGGTGAGTGTGGAGAATTAACATAAGTACTATGTCAGTGTTCCAGTTTGCTCCCCTGGAAACACTGAAGTGCATCTCGACTTGTGTCCTCTGTTGCTTCTTTAGATTTACTAGCAAGACAGATGCAGCATCCTTTTCATTTGTGAAGTACATTAATATTAAACTTATACAGAAATAGTTCTCACCCTAACAGTCTTCCTTTTTGGGGAACAGACTGGATGTATTTGAGGATAATTAGTTTACAAAGTTGAGGGTTGCTCCGTGATTTGGAATAGCACCACCAAGGCAGGGAGAGAAGTGGTTTCCAGACCCTTGAACTTTAATGCTCAGCTAAGACCCTAAACCAGCAGCTGAGTTCAGAGTAATGGGTTTGCTTGCAGCAGTGGAGTGCCACAGCTTTGTCCCGTTTATCCGCTGTGAGTGAGAATTAGCCGGCTGGGAGCCACCAGAGCAGCAGCTGGAGGGGGAATCCGTGAGCGTTAACAACGCATGGGTGACTTATCGCCAGCTGCTCAAAGTCGTGTGTCTGTGCAAACCAGGGACCCCTGACGGACAGCTTTGCTCCAAACAGAAAATCTTACAAGGGTCACCTCTGCAAATAAGCGGGCCAGAAGGATTTGGGACTTATTTTCTCTGAGAGCCAAACAAAATGTAATTGCATGATGGTTTGTTGACTTCCAGTACTGATTCAGGGGGGCTCCAGTTCCTCTGAGAGTGGAGTGGTGATGGGGTGATTGCCGGGAGTACTCCAGTCCAGCTGGTGGGGAGAGGACTTCATTCATGGTTTATTTATGTACGTTGGTATGAATTCACCCTCCTGGATTCTCCTGGCTTCTTCTCTTTGATTACTAAACCACCGCCAAGTTGGTAGAGTGGTTTCAGCCATTAGCCGGTTTTGTGGCTTAACTAGGCGCTCAGAACGTAAATAGTTAAGATGTGGCAACAGTTTCATGCTGTTGGGTCATGACTGATGAGAAGATAGCTAGGTAACTCGCTGAAACACTCTGTGCAGCGGTGTGAACTTCCCTGCGTACAGGCAGACGTGTATACGAATATCTGGAGAAGAGCTGGCCTCACGTTTCTTTCCTGCTGCTGGTTTTCGTGAACTGCCCTGGAGTTGGTCGATGCTTTCCCCATGTACCATACAGAGAGAGAAGCAGTGTTAACCTGATCGGCTGACAAAACAGTGCACCGCCCGTGTTGTGGCTGCTTCCTGGGGTCCCCGCTCTTCTGCATAGATCATACTTGAAAACATGAAAGTGTAGTCTGAGTCCTGCTGCTCCTCTGTTCGTTCCTTTGAGCAGAAAGATAGATGGTCTCCAGTGGATGGCGTGGACCAGTGTGGGGAGACTGTGGGTGGTGTGGTAATTAAAGCTCTGAATGCTGCACCGTTTGGGAAGTCATTAGAGCAGTACGTGGAGGAGACTTTGTCAGGCCTAATTGCCACAGCTGCTTTGATTTATATGAGGAAACGCTTGTCCAGCATGATGGGAAAGGCAGACAGAATGCCGTCTCTGGAAGTCTCCCGGTGTGGTTTCTTCTCCTTTTTCAGAAGGGAGCTAAATCCCACTGTTTGTTAAAATGGAGCAAGAGGAACGTAGGCAAAGCTGAAAATATGGCAGCAGGTTATCTGAGAAGGGCTAGGGTCTACACCAGTTTTTTAATTTCACCATGTGTTTTAATTTCTTGAGTCTGAAAAAAGTTTTGGGAGAAAAGTAACTGTTGGCTAAGGGTTAAGGAGTGAATCCAGATGGAAGCCTCCATCCAGTTACCGCCATCTTGTTGACCAAATTGGTGTCCACCCTTCGTAATCACAGGTTGGGTATCAAACCAGCCACGGTTAGGAGTTGGGAGAGTGCTATGCGGAAAGGAAAGATCAAAGAGGGAAGCACAGACGTTGCGGTGGGGGTGGGGGTGGGGTGTCAGGTAGTTAAAATGCAGCAAACATTTACACATGAGATATATAAGTTAGTCATTAGAACACCAGAGCTCTCGAAGCTTGCTCTGTCGTAGTTAATGGAAGATTACCTTTCCCATGCCATTTCAAGTGCCCAACACTTGTTGAAGGAGAACAGAACTGATTTTGCACCTTGCAGCAGTTTTGAGAAATAGAACAGAGCCCAACATGTTAACTGGTATTGAAGGGCATAAACACTTGGCACACAGACAGGGACGTGGTAGGTGCATTTCCAGGTGACTGGTAACGTGCCCTTGAGTATCTGACTTGGTAGAGCCAGTTTCTTGGTCTCTGAAACATTGTTTCCCTCAGTTGGTCAGTTAATCCTCAGTGTAAGTTCAGTCCCCTTCTATGGGTAGGACCATGGTGGTACCTAGTAGTGGCAAGTCCCCATCTACTAGTCTAACTCTGGTTTTGCACAAATTATGTAATAACCAGATTCCGTCGTGCCCCTCTCTGGCGACATGCCACCTGCCTTTTCTGGTTCTGTGCCCAGATCCATGCTCTATGCCCTCAGTATCCTGCCCCAAACCCTAAACTCCTAGAAGCTGGAAGTCTCCCAGATCTCGCTTTGAAGATGAGCAACCTAGTTAGCACCTTCTAGGTGTGTGTATCTGTTGTAAGCGCTTAGGGTGGTTGGCAAGGAAGGAGCGGTGGACCCCTCTGAAAGGTGCATTTGTTGCTCACATGCCTTTGGTGTTGAGTTTGTTTCCTTGGAGAGGCGTTGGAGGCCACTCTTGGTGGTGGTGTTGTTGCTGGTGGGGATTCCAAGGTCACTGCCTTGAGGCACAGTTGTCGGCTCTGTGAGCCATGTGCTGCTCCTGCCTGCCCGCGCCCTGGTCCACCTGCCCCTCTGCTGGTTTGCATTGGTGTATTGACCCCTGAGACCCTGAGTGCCTCTCCATCAAGTCATATTACGTGGTGCAGTCAGATGAGTTACGGTGGTGCACCAGACACTTAGCACACCGTATTTACTTGGCCTCTGCAACAACTTCATCAGATTTAAAGTGTTATTCCCAGTTCACTGTAAGAAGAAACTCAGAAGTTCAAAAGCCCAGTGTAGTTTGCATAAGTATTAAGTGTCAGCGTCTGAATGACCTATTCCAAAGCCGAAGATTTTAATCTCATGCTGATCTGCTGCTCTTCTGGATAACTCCTGTTGACTTTTCTTGTACACCTGGCTGGCTCTCTGCTTATCAAATATCTGTCTTCCCTTTGTTGCATTGGGATTTGTTGGATTCGAGTTTTGAGCAGCTCACCTTTTCCAAATGGGCAGGTTTAATTTCTAGGTCTTTTCCAATCTGTTATCACCTGTCCCACCACCGATAATCACACCATGCCAGGCAGAGTCCTGAGATACGAAGCAGTAAACTCTAGTTTCAATACCCAGAGGAGAGCAGGTTTCCAAAGTCCACTGTGATCTAGATTTTCACTTATATAGGTCTTTGGTACTCCCTCCAGAATCAGTACACGTCTTCGTCCTTTTCCAGCTCTGTAATATTCCTGTCACACATGGGGAAGCATATTAAGCCATTTTTCTTATTTCCTATAAATAACTCCTTAAGATTCTAACACATAGGCAAACTTCCCCAGTTTCATAAGGGTTTCATCAGATATAATCACACTCCAACTCTTAACAACCTGTGGCTATGCAAGGTATCTTGTCACTGAAGGTAAATAAAACTCCCCCAGATATTCAGCAACATTGTATATTGTCCTGGTGACATGTTCATTAGATTTGCAACGTTCCAGCAATCCCTTTGTAAGTGGTTGTTTGGAACTCAGAACGTATTTTCTCATATAAATGATAAGTCCTAGGAAAATTCCTGGGATAGTACATCAAAAACGACTAAATCCATAGACAGCTGTGCTAAT
This sequence comes from Camelus ferus, assembly GCF_009834535.1. Classification (NCBI taxonomy): domain Eukaryota; kingdom Metazoa; phylum Chordata; class Mammalia; order Artiodactyla; family Camelidae; genus Camelus; species Camelus ferus. The sequence continues at coordinate 10,087,655 of NC_045732.1, forward strand.
GCTATGGGAAGAGTTCATTTCATTCAGTTCCAATAGGTAAACCGTGTGTTCTACACATGAACATTATTTTAAACAAATGGAACCTGCACCTTAAGTAGAAGATATTGTTATATTTTAAAGCACTTTGAATATGATACTCTCCTCTAACATATTTTAAATTCTTTCTTCCCAACTTTTTTTTTTCTTAATTAAAGTACAGTCAGTTACAACATGTCAGTTTCTGGTGTACAGCACAATGTCCCAGTCATGCATATACATACATATATGTGTTTTCATATTCTTTTAAATTAAAAGTTATTATAAGATATTGCATATAGTTCCCTGTGCTATTCAGAAGAAACTTTTTAAAATCTATTTTTATATATAGTGGCTAACATTTGCAAATCTCAAACCCCCAAATTTATCCCTTCCCACCCTCTTTCCCCTGTAACCGTAAGATTGTTTACTATGCGAGTTTCTATTTTGTAGGTGAGTTCATAGTATCCTTCCCCCCCCCCTTTTTTTTTTAAAGGTTCCACCTATGAGTGGTATCATATGGTATTTTTCTTTCTCCTTCTGGCTTACTTCACTTAGAATGATGATCTTTAGGTCCATCTGTGTTGCTGCAAATGGTGTTATTTTATTCTTTTTTATGGCCGAGTAGTATTCCATTATATAAACATACTACAACTTCTTTATCCAGTCATCTGTCGATGGATATTTAGGTTGTTTCCATGTCTTGACTATTGTAAATAGTGCTGCTATGAACATTGAGGTGCAGGTGTCTTTTTGAATTAAGGTTCCCTCTGGATATATGCCCAGACGTGGGATTGCTGGTTTTACATAAAGGCTGCACCAAAATCCATTCCCACCAGCAGTGTAGGAGGGTTCCCTTTTCTCCATACCCTCTCCAGCATTTATAGTTCCATCCCATCTTAATCAGCGTGTTTTGAATGTGTTATACTCAGGGCCCTCACATTTGGAGATACAAAAGATATCATTTTGTTGAAGAAAAGTGTCGCTTAATCTCTTTGTCTAAATTCTTCGAATTTGTTCTCATACTGAAGAGGAAATATGCTAATCTGCCAGCGAAAAGTGGTCAGATACAGTATGTCATCTGTGTGCTGTTAAGTGTCACTGTTCAACTATGTGTCGATCAGTGACAACATACCTTGAGTAGCCGTGTGGTATTAGGAGTCGGAGTGAAACCCTTAGGAAAGTGGGAGGGTTTGCCTAATGTGTTTGAATCTTATCTTATCACTTAAAAGGAATAGAACCATCTTTCCTCCTTTTTCAAATGAGTAGTTTAAAACATTTTTAGTGAATAAGGGCTAATGCAACTTAATGCTACAGTCTGACCTCATCTCCTGTTGTAACTTGGTGGAATCATGCTTACTAGCATGGTGATGTATCAGAGTATTAATCTGGGTAAATTTTGAGGATGATTTTGCTGTACTTTGATCTCAAAATATGTTAAAATGCAAAATAGGGAGTTTCATTGCATTTGCTTAATTAATGCATTCCCCCCTCCCCCCACCAGAAAAGATTAAGTTACTTTTAAGAACATTTAGAGTGTATAGCCATTAGACATTCCAACTTTTTATTCCAACATAGTCAGACCAGGTGAATTTTCAAATGATTTAAATTTTGCTTCATCTCCTATCTTTGCCTCATGTAGTGCCTTGAGGGACGTCTTCCCCACGAAAACCATCTTGTAGTTGCTATGAGCACAGCTGTGTGACTTGGTACATGATCGATAGCCAAGAAGCCTTGTTTATTTCTTCTCCAGCTGTCAGTTTTTTTTTTTTTTAACATTGGCATCTTTTTTTTTTTTTGCTTGTACTGAACTGGATCCACATTTCATAAGAGCCAGCAAGACAGGAAAAAAAAAGGCTTCAGAAGAGTTCTTGAGCAGGGGATTTGCTGTGGCCAAACTGAGTAATACACTGTATGAAGAACTCTGTACTTTGTCAAGTGTCTAAAGGTCCTCAGTGCAGAATTACACAAACACCACACGAGTTGGCTGCATCTGCAGTTGTATGACTATAACAAACTCCCCTGTTTGGGGCATTCAGTGAATCTGTAATGTTAGGTCTATAGGTAACGCAGAATCTTCCGAGTAAACAGGTCAGTGGTCACAAGTGACTGAATATGCAACTTAAGGTTAATTTTTATCCTGGCATACTAAGGTATACGTAATTGTGGAGTCTTATGTAAAGATTTATTTTACTAAACTGTGTGTTTTGATTTTTTTTAAATTATGAGAAACAATATCTTCCATGTGATTTTGGGATCAGGAAGTTGAGTTAAGCATCATGAAGACAGAAGCAGAGGCAACAGTGTCCCTTACGTGAAGTGTGGATCAGGTCAGATCAGCACCTCGTGATGAATTGCCCTCATTAAAAATGGAACTGAGTGTGTCTGGCTTGTCTTTCACCGCTGAGCTGGTAGGAGGAAGAAATGACAGGCATATGAAAATGCATCTTGAAACTAGAAGCTGAGAAAATACATTTAAAAATATTTGATAGTTATCTTTATTTGTGTGGGTGCGCCTGCTGCAAACTAAAGCTGGTACATTTAAACATGCCTGAGGAAAAGCCATAAGCAATGAGATAAAAAATTACTTGTGGGGCGAGCCCTGGGAATCTGAAGACGCTGGGAGGGACCATAAGATGTAGAGATGAATGGAATAATATGAAGCAGAAAGAGCCCACAAGTCAATACTTCGATACGAATTGGAAAAAATTGGGTGTGGTGACCACTGGTGACAGGGCAGGGATAATGAGGGAGTGAGGACGTGATCATCGCTCCAGGGTTTCAGAGGGGAAGGCGGCTGAGGATGGAAGACAGGCAGGGCTCTCCTTGGAAGATGAAACTGGACTTCAGCCTCTAGGGATGGATTCGGTCCGTGAATTCAGGGCAAGTAGATGGCCATCCGCAGAAGGGGAAATAGCAAAACCCAGTTGGCGTGTGCGGGACCTGATGGAGGCTTCCCCAGCCGAAATGGGGTGCTCCTGCGTCCTCATGATCGGGTCCTCAGAGGGGTCCTTTGGCCACGGAGGAGATGCCGATCCCTGGGCACCGGTGTTCATACTGCACAACCTTGTATGGCTTAATCCCCACTGAAACCCTGAGACTCCACTTTTTAGTTGCTCTTCACAGATTTGGACACTGAGGAAAAAGATAACAAATATGTTCAACAGCACACAGTTAGTGGGGCTTTGCAGGGAGCCTGGTCCGCCTCCAAATCTCCACTGTTTGCACAACATTGTTGTAGCTGCTTGGCTTCTCAGGGGCACCCGGCTGGTCACATGGCAGGGTCGGCCTCGAACTTGGTTTTCTGCCTTGAATTCCGGCACCTCTGTGTTATGATGCCTTGTACGGCATGATGTAGGTCTTCTCAGTTGGCCAAGTAAGTTCACAGATCTCGGTCTCATCTCATTTTATAAAACTAAACGTCTCCCGGGGAGTTGGATCAGATTAAAGGCACACACGAGAGAGAGGAGAGAAAGAATCCAGCTCTCTCATGGGGCTGCGAGGGGCCTCGCCGCTGGTCGAGTTTGGTATTTTGACCCAGATCTTCTGACCCTGTAGCCCTTGCTCATTTTTATGGTGTTGAGTTGTTTTTAAATCAATGATTTTGTGTTGCTTTATTTGGAATCTTGACTTGTGCTCACTCTCTTTGATAAAATCAAGAAAGTGTCAGATACCAACAGAGAAACCGGGAGGCATGTATAAAGATACACCAAAGTCACTTTGAACATAGCAGGTGAAATCGTTTACAGCAGGCTGTAGGATTTACTAACAAAACGTACGGAACAGGTGCAGACGGGAGAGAGGAAGGCTACCGGACGCTAGGCAGTAAGAGCATGACTGATTGAGGCATCGCACTGCTTGTGATGGGCGTAATTTGTGTACTTGCATTGTACCACAACATACTTACTCCAATGTTCCAAAAGCTTGACTTTTCACAAACTTCAAACATGCCCTTTTACTTTACATGTGAATTTTTTAAAAGACATGACATCCTACGATTTTGGCAGGGAGGTGAAAACTCCTTTGTTGTTGAAAAAGTGACTATGCAGAAATCCTACAACCCCCAATCTGTTTCTTCTGGGGATTCTGAAATCTTTGCCTCACATTGCTCTGACAATCATTTGTGTCTCTGTGAATCTCAATCTCATCTTAGGTACCTGCGCCTTCTGAAAATTGCAGTCATGTCTGAGATCCTAGGATATTACAAAGCAGAACCCAGTTTAATAACTTCATCTTTTTTTTTCACACTTTTCAGAATTTGTTTCTGCTTGCCCCATCATTCCTGATCTTGCCAACGTTTACCAGAACTAAAATATATTTATTTGCATTATTGATTCCTTATAGAAATAGATTCTTTAAATCCAAACCTGAAGATCTGAAAGAAGAAGGTATGTGAGTAAGTTGAGTAGGTGGGTTTCAGTTCCTCAGTGATCCTAAAATGCGAACGAGTTATTCCTTCCTCATCTTGTTCCAAGCTGCCTGAATCTCTGTGAACCCCTAAGAGAGCAGGCACCTGTGTACATATCAGCAGGGAGATTTCAAATAGCGGGCAGAGCTCAGCATCGAGGTTTCCTTTGTGTTTCCAAAGGCGTCCTAAGGGTATGATTATTGTACCCAAATCTAATTTTCCCTCAAGGTCAACAGTTAGGAACATTTTTATCTCCCATTCTTTCTGAACTAGGAGTACTGTCACATACTGTTTTCTTTTGGATTGGTTTATTTTTAAGATACTATTATTCAATGCGCCTTGGTTAAACAATTTTAGATTGATCATAAGATTGAAATTGTATCCATTGAAACATTGACTGAAAAAGACTTTTGACCCATGAATCAAATTTAATTTGGTTCTCAACTGTCATGCTGACTTCGCCGGGGGTTTTAAATGGGCTCAATTTGACTTGGCATAGTATATTTTATTCCCTATACACCAATGTCCTTTGTGCAGTAATTCAAGACAGTGAGCCCTGTTATAGTACCTAATGCTAAAACTGGTTTTTTGGGCTTTTTTTTTTTTTTTTTTTCCCATTTTGTACAAGGACTTTCTTTTCACTGATGCCTGTTCTAAACTGACAGAATATCTAAATTTTTAATCACTGGAATCAATGTAATGTCTGACTCCCAAGTAGAGCAAAACCTTTGAGAAGAAATAACTGACATTAAAGCAGATCGTAGACTTGCTAAGGAGAATGAAGAAATTTTTACTATTAAAATTCTTAAAAATACTAAATTTTCCTTGCAAAAAAAGCTATCATAGCCTCCTCTAAGATTGTTTCTTACAGAAAAGAAAATACTCTGGGAAGTTAACTGTTCACTGACACCTACATTATTGCGTTTTTTTTTTTTTTTTAACTCAATTTGAAGGAAGAAGTTGAAAGGAAATTGCCTTTCGTTGTTTGTACACTGTCACTGCACACGGCATAGGCAGAATCCACATGAGAAAAAGAAACATGTGAACATATATCTGCACTGTATCAGAGTTCATCTTCAAGACAGTGTATGCAATTCCCTTTGAAAGTCTGATACTTTAAACTTGAAGTTGCAGTGTTTCAGCATCTAAACGGTCACAGGAGTGTCAAAATTATTCCTCATTTTCTTCCATTCACATCACCTTCTTGGGTCCTTGGTATGTACCAGGGGTCAGCAAACCACAGCCCTTTGCCAAATTCAGTCCACTGCTGGTTTTATTGACAGTCGTAGAGGGTCACTCGTTACGTATTGTCTCTCCTGCTTTTGGCGCAGTGGCGGGGATGCAGAGCTGCCCAGGCTGCCTGCAAAGACAGACGCCTTTCCATCTAAGCCTTTGCTGACAGTGTGCCGCAGGGCCCTGCTGTCTGTCAATTTACATCATTTTTATAGGAAGCACAGATGATTTATTAAGTTCAGGACTGCATGAATGCGGATACTGTAACTTTGTGTTCAGCTCTGCTAAAGAAGGTGCAGAAGGTATATTCATGGTTGGCTGTTGGAAGTCTAGTAAACTTGAGACATTTTTACACAATATATATTAACGTCCATTTCACAGCGATTTGATTTGAGGCAGTGACAGTGTTCTAGTGTGTAGGTGTTCTGAAGCCATTAAAAAAATCATTTTATTGCAGCTAACATTTTATTATATGTAGTATATAGATGTGGTAGCCAAAAAACTATTGTATTTAGAGTTTTAAAGGTAGAATGGATCATAGACATGATCTGATCCTTTTTTCAAGAGAGGAAAACATGCTAGAGAAATTAAGTATTTCTTTTCACAATCACCTTGTGTTAAATAACAGAGCTGAATTTAAATCCTGTGTCAACTACCATTCCCATCTCTTTGCCTTTGAACCAACCTGAGCATATTCTTGGGAGAAATATGAAGATAGGTCAATATTGGTCCATCAGTCATGGAGTCCAATCTGCAGTCGACAAACAAACTTGGGGTATTTGGCTGATTTTCTGCCATATTGGTTCTTATTACTTTTTTGTTTTCATCTTGATAGTAGTCTAAAATGGATGGACCATGCCCTGCATCGTCAAGATGGCTAACTTTACACAAGACTCAGTATCAGGTCTCAGTATGGAACCTCTGTCTGCATTTACCATTGCCTTGGCACCAAATGGTACCCTCTGCTTGTCTCAAGTAGTGGGAGAAGAGAGATGGACTGAGTCCATCAGCGATGCGTTTATCCCAGTGAATACCGAACGACCTCAACGCAGGTGGTTTGGGTGAACTTTGTTCTTCCAGAAAGGAAGAAGGATGCTTGGGTGGGGAGTTTGAGGGGCACTGCGGTTGAGTGCATCACTCTGCAGTCGGCCGTGCCAAGTTCAGGGCACTCACACATGGTGGCCGTTTCCACAGTTATGTTCTAAGCAGCCACTCAGCTTCTTGCCTCTGTCACATTAAACTAACATATTGGTTTTATGGTTTTGTTTGCTTTAAGTTGCAAATTTGGTTCGGTTTTATCGTTGTGAAGTGCTAAAAGTCAAGGACTCTATAATCAGTTTATGTTTGCCTGTATTTATATAACATGAAGAGGGTCATTTTAGTTGAGGCTGGAGATTGAGGAGAACTTTATTGTTTTCTCTGTTATTATTTTTCTTTATTAGGACTATTCTGAGAGCAGTTCTAGGTTCACAGCAAAATCGAGGGGACGATACAGAGATTTTCCGGTCACCCCCACCCCCACACGTGCACAGCCTCCCCCACTGGCAGCGCCCCCACCACGTGGTACCTTTGCTGCGACCGATGAACGTGGCACGTCATTGCGATCCAGAGTTCACAGTTTGCGTTACGGTTCGTCTTGCTGTTGTACGTTCTGTGGGATTAGGTAAACGTGCTGTGACGTGCTTCTCTCACTGTAGTGTCATTCAAAGTATTTCCACGGCCTGAAAGTCCCCTGTGCTCCATCCACACATCCTTCCTCCTCCCCGCCCCTTGGCAGCCACTGATCTTTTCACTGTGTATCCGGACTTGACTTTCCCGGAATGTTATAGTTGGAGTCACGCAGCATGTAGCCTTCTCTTATGGGCTTCTTCCCCTTGGTAATGTGCGTTTACGTTTCCTTCGTGCTTTTTCATGGTAGTGCGTTTGTTTCTTTTTAGCACTGGAGAATATTCCATGGTCCTGATGTACCAGTCTGTTTACACCTTCACTTGCTGCAGACATCTTGGTCACTGTTGTTGCTTTTTTTTTCCCGGGTGAGAGGGGAAGTAAATAGGTTTATTTACTTATTTATGATGGAGGTACTGGGGATGGGATGGAACCCAGGCCCTCATGCAGGCTAAGCACTCACTCTACCACTGAGCTATACGGTCCCCCCGTTTTTTTTTTTTTTTTTTTTTTTAATTAATTTTTTTTTTTTACTTGAGGTAACATACACGTAACATAAATTTTGCCACTTGAACCATTTTAAGTGTACATTCAGTGGCATTAAGTGCATTCACGTTGTGTGCACCCATCACCACCAGCCATGCCCAGAGCGCTCTCATTTTGCAAAACTGGAGCTCTGTCCCCATTAAACAGCACTCCCCTTCTCTCCTCCCTCCAGTGCCCACCGTTCTCCTTTCTGTCTCAGGTGTTTGACCCCTCTGGGGACCTCGTGAGTGCAATCTCCAGTGTTCGTCCTTTTGTGACCGGCTCACTGCACTTAGTGTGGCTCTCCTTTTGGAGAGCGTCTGTGCTGTGTGCGTGTGAGAACGCCTGTGGCCTGTGCAGCGCTCTCCCCAGCCCGTCTCCCCTGCCTTCTGTCAGACACACCCAGAAAGATGTGATTGCGGGGGTGGAGGACTGCACTTGTGCCAGACAGAGATGCATTTTATTCGCCAAGCAATTTGTGGGAAGACAGTGGGCGAGGCAGCCTCCTCTACTGCTCTGTTTAGCTTGAGAGGTGTGGCCGCTGAATCTAACCACCGCCCTGGGCGGGCGGGCGGGCGGGCTCTCCCGGGGTCAGATTTCACATCCTGTGCTACCTGGCTGAGCACCGTTGTTGTAGCAGCCCAGGCCGGGCTTGGCACCTGACTGTCGGTTGCGGGCAGACTGTCTGTGCTGGGGGGCCCAAGCTGGGTGGGCTCTGTTGTGCTGAGCCGGGCTTGTTAGAGACTCCGAGGGCAATGTATGGATCCTCCAGGGATGTCGTCCTGACAGAGAGCAGGGAACACCTCCAGTGGGCATCCTTTCTGGGATGTTTGGGACACACTTGTCCACTGACCCTTTACCACAAATGATCAGAGTGACGGCCATGCGGCAGTGATGGTTCACATCCTCCAGAAGAAAGGACCTGTGTGGATTCCTTCCCTCACCACAGAGGCACGCTTTCCCCCTCAGGCTGCTGGAAGCTTATCTCACTCAGTGATACTTTTGAACGGCTGGAACCGTCCGGGGCTCTTTCCACTGATAGTGATGAACAGACCGTGGAAGCCAGGTAGAAACGAACAAGACCTCTTTGTAGAGACCAGCTTCTCCAATTTCTGGACTGTTCAGCACCTACCCTGTTACCATATTAGGGTAAAAGCCAAGCAGCTGGAGCAAAGGGATAGCCTGTGGCAATTGGTCAAAGAGACAGACATGCTTTGCTCTCTTACCCAGAGTGTGAAGGCAGATCTGGCTCCAGATGGTTATCCCAGGCCCCAGGAGAGCAGGGGACCTTTGTGTCATCACACGGCTCCCAGTGCGCTTCTAGGTGTCACAGATTTTAACCAGCAGGAAGGGAAAGGGAGAGAGGCTGGCAGAGGCACCCAGAAGGACCCAGAAGTTTTATGCAGCAGTTCTGTTCATCCCACTTTTGAGAACTAGGTACTGACCATACCTGTACCTGGACTAGGGATAAAGTATACAGTGACTGTGACCACAGAACAACCACCACCACCAAATTAGGGACACATCCAGAAGTCAGCCAAAGCCCAGTCCTGCATGTACCGCAGCATATGCACACGGCTTGCTGTCCATCCTTAGAAACAGCTGGACTCCATCCTCAGGGGAGACAGCCCGAAGTCCCAGGCAGTGAGAGTGTCCAGCTCAAAACACACGGTCTTGAGGGAGGTGTCGTCTGCTCCTTTGGGTCCATGGGAGCCTTCTCATCACCCACTTTTTGATTTAAAGAGTGAAAGCCAGGTTCCCTGCCCTCTTCTGTATAAAACGTCAGTGCAGTGACCGGTCCACAGTGAATGTCTTTCATTCAGAAAAGGGAAGCCGGGGAAGCAGATGGAATTACAGGTACATGACAAACGTGGAGTCTTCCCAGACAGCACGGCTCTGGCAGGAACTTAGCTGCTGGTCTCTGGGGGGACTTATCCTTGCTCGTTACCGTCCTGGGCGACGTGTGAAACGATCCCGGGCCTTACGCCCCACTTGGGCTACTGCTGTAGGTCCTTAGAAGCTCTTCTTCTGACACCTATTCGAGAGCTCTTGAAGGTGTACTTCTGCAGGCCAGGCTGTAGTTTCATTAAAGACATACATTCTTCAAAAGTTAGTAGGTTTGCAGTTACTGTTGACTACCCCGTAGGTTCATGTGTCTGTTGTCCTTGCCGGGGCTCTTTTCCAGAGAGAGCTCTCAACTCTGCCTTGCGTATTTGCCGTGTTAGTTTAACCCGAGACTTTCTCATCTTGACTCTGCCTACCACAAGACCATCTAATATGTGAGATGACGTCGTGAATCAGATCACGCCTTCGGGCTTGATCTCTTTCTTGTGTCTGAAATGACTACATATGGCCTTTGAGAAAAGTTTTGCTCAACATCTGTAACTCCTGTTGGCGGAGGACAGAAGCAGTTCTCCTTTTCTTCATGACCGCAATTTCTGACACCCCTGCCCCATTTCATTACGTTGCTGCCTGCAAATTGGCCTATTATTGCCTAAGTTAATTTCCTTTTTTGTAACACCTTAGTAAAAACAGTTAGGGGCAGCAAATGTAAGAACTTTCTGGCTTTTTTCCATTCGTATCCTGCAAAAATCACATATTCCACCTTTTAATTTACCATATGTGACACATTTACCAAGTATTTTCAAGGCTTGCTCAAGGTCATCAGCTTTTTACCCTGAAATGTGAGTTTCCTTGCTACCAAAACAATAAACCAGTGCCATTTGTTCTGTTGTTGTCTAGGGCTGTAGTGGGGGTACCAGTTTCCATGTGGGGTAGTTTTATTAACTTGTCTTAGTCACATGCTGGATGCTCACTAGACACCATGGAATCTAAGCATTTTGAAGAAGGTTATTATATGATCCTGGCTGGTTATTGAGAAAAGTTTGGAAAATCTGGCTGATCCCTTCACATGCTGTTGACCTTTAGCAAGTATTTGCATTGGTTTATATTTGAAATATCCTGCCAGGGCTGCTTTTAAAGTTTGTTGAAACAAGCCAGCACTTTGGCCAAAGTATTGGAGGCCACTAGTAAAGCTGAAATGGAATGGGAGATTTTACAAGAGTTGGTTCCGAACGGTCAGCCGAAAAAAGATGGCCAGACTGTAACGGTCCTGCGCTGAGGAGTGTTTAGTGGAGGCACAAAGGCCTGGCCACCATTTTTTTAGTATTGGGGAACATGTCTATTAAATTTCCTTGTAGAAATACTCCGTTCCCACCAAACTGTCCTGAGATTCTTAGATTGCTCTGGGGAAGGTGGGTCATTCCTCTATAAGTGACTGTGGGAAGAAGCACCCTGTGTTGAATTTTAGATTTGTTAAATCTTTCCTACTGAGATGACATGAAAGATTTTTCAATTCTGGCTATTGAAACAGAAAGTAGTAGTGGACAGATGGTTTCCAATGTGAATTTAAAATAATTTTCAAGATGGGTCATAAAAGGAATTTGTCATCCTCATGTTACTCTGTGGTAACTGGAACTATCCAAAACAGGCAAATATTTTCTAAATGAAAAATACATCTCTTCACTTTTTCCAAAGGGAATCATTTACTGATACTGTAAGAAAGGGTCTTGCTTTCCTTCTTTTTAAATTCTAATATTGGGCTGCTATTTATGTTTTCTTTCTCATGTCCACAGTTTTTGAGAATTGACCAAGATGTTCATTTCAAAGGTCCTTGTGTAGCTGGCACCCAATTTTGCTGCTCTTCTTTCGTGTATGTTCCCAGTCGACTCCGTGATATGAATTTATGGGTTATTTAGCTTGTTTTGGACACCATTTTACAAGAGCAGTAGCACAAGCTTATTTTTAAGTATGATTTTTGATTTGGGGAATTTTCCGTCCTATTTTGACATTTTGGGATGGATTTTAATAACTTCCACGTGTGGGCCGTTAAAAAAACGACAATCCATTGTGACTAACCAGAATAATTCCAGGCTCATGGGAGGTGTTGAGAGGAGGATGCAGTTTCCTTTGTGCTCTGTCTCTCCGCATTTCCACAAGAAGAATGTCTTGCACAAGAGTCCTGGGCTCTCTGTCCCTCACTCCCTCGTCCCCTGGCGAAGGGGCGTCGTGTACCTACTGTGACTTTGGGACCAGGAACTAGGGGTGAAGAACTTTGCTTCCCTCCTTCACTTCCCTTCTTGGGGGTAGGCTGCCCAGGGAGAGCATGTGTCGGGGTGTGACCCTCAGTCCACATGTGGTGGGGGGTGGGTGGGGTGGGGCTGAGATCATTGGGCATCCTCTTTCACTGAGTGGGAAAATGAAATCTTCTGGGATTCAGTTTTAGCCCACTGTTGACAAACATCAAATACATATCTTGTAATTTAGCCCCTATCAGTAATGAAGGTGGGAGTTAGCCATCTACCTGACTGCCTACTTTGCAGAAGGAAAAGTGAAATGGTCTGAGAAAGCCCAGATGCTAAACTCTGGCCCTGGATTGGGAACCTTGAGAAACAGACATGGATTCAAATTTGGGAACCACGTTAACAGGAAGTTAGTGAGGCTTCAGGAGGGGTTGGGCTCAAAGCTTCTGGCCCTGGGATCAGCCAAGTGGCTTTGCTAGGAGTTGAAATTTTCCCTTTAGTGAGTCATTCCAGTTTGGGCCATATTAACAATTGACAAGAAGGTGTTTCCACGGTGATAGATTATCTTAAGCAGAAGCCAGCCTCAGGAGGGACACTGGCTGCACATACTTGTGTTGGACTCAGCAAAATATGGTCCCTAGGGTGTAGGGGGAGGTGGCTTGACCTTGAATCACATAGCCCTGGACCTATGAAGACTGTCACTGCTGCAGCATAGCTTGAAGACCTCTGAGGCATCATAAAGAAGGACAGGACTTGTTCTTGGAAAATGTATTGTTTTCACTTTCATATTCATGATTTTCAGATATTTTGGGAGCAGGAATTGGAAATCATTTGCCTTCTTTCTTAATAAGGCATTTCATAGCCAGCATTTCATGGATTCATGCCAGGACTTTAAATTGCACCCAAGTTCCATGTCTGTGGGGGAGCATGAGTCTGTGAAGCTGGAGCTTAAAAAGAACCATTAACACCACACTGATACTGGCAGAGGGAAAAAATGGCTGCAGCCAGTCCTGTTGCAGCTCAACTTCTTAGCCTCAGTCACCTGAGGAACATGTGGAGGGCAAATCTCTTGGATTCATGTCTTCAGGTTATTCAGCATCTCTTAGCATCATGTGGGCTAAATTGGCTTTGGATTTGCATGTTATCTAAGCTTATAAAATGGCCCTAGGCATCGGAACTGAATGGGATATGATGTAACTTTATGGGACTCTGTCAAATTTGGGGAAAAGTCAAGGAAATTCCTTTTGTATGTGTGCTGCGAGGTTGGAAGACATTTCTACAGACTAGCTTCTCTCTATTTCAAACCTTGTTTCTCTTACACTTCGGACATGCCTGCAGTTCTGGGACCCGCAGAACAGTTTTATGTAGAAAGAAGGCACCTCTGTGTCCTGTCAGTAAGAGAAAGGATGCCATTCCTGCACTGGAATGGTGTAGCAGGCAGAAGAGTGGCCCCAGAGATGCCCCTGTCCTCATGCCCAGGGTATGTAAATAGCTTACCCTGCATGGTAAAGGGGACTTGGCGAGTGTGATAAAGAACCTTGATACGGGCAGGTGATCTCGGGCCATTCAGATGGGGGTGCCAGTATCCTCATAAGGGTCCTTATGAGAGGGAGGCGGCAGGAGGGTCAGAGTCAGAGAAGGAGCTGTGAGGAGGGAAGCAGAGGTTGGAATGATGTGGGGCTTTGAGCCGAGGAATACAGAAGCTTCCAGAACTGGAAAAAGCCAGGAAGTGCAGTCTACCCTGGAGCCTCCCAAAGGATGCAGTCCTGCTGACCCATTTTGGATTTTCTGGCCTCCAGACCTGTTCTGATGATAAATTTGTGTTGCTTTTTAAGACACTACGTTTGTGATAATTTGTTTACAGAGAAAGATGAAACTAATAGAATTGACCAGCAGTAACTTAAACATGGAAAAATATTGCTGGGATCTTTAAAAAACTGTTCTGCTAAGCTGAAACGAAATGTTACTCCAACTCACCCTTCCCTTAAAATGACCCCCACAATGTGCTTGGATTGTCCGACCCACTCTGCTGGGAAGGCAGGTACGGGAGAGAAGTTGGGAGTGAAGATATAGAGAAACTGTAACTGACTGCAGGAAATGTGAGTTACTTCTGCCGATGTTACAACAACAAAAGGCCACGGGAACTGTACAGATTATTGGGGCCCAGGGCCAGGATTTGGTGAGCCGCTCAAGTCCAAGATCCCACCTGTCCTTATTTAAAATTTCGATATTTTGTTCCTTGTAGGGTTTTTGGGTTTTTTTGCATTAATGTGATTTTTTAAAAAATAGTGCATTAAAATATTATTTATCCTGATCACTTACTCTGGCCCCCCTTCAATGTTGCGCAGAGTGCCTCATTCAGCCCACTTCAGGAGTGAAGGCAGAGTTTCAGGTCTGTTAGCCTCACGGCAGTCCACCTCCGCACCAGCAAAAGCCATGGGGATAAAGAGAGACACCGCTGTAGCAGACAGGTTTTCAGGCCTCAGCGTTTCTGTAGCAAGAGGCCATGACAGCAGGTACTGGGACCGACGATTTCACAGGCTGACTCCCCTGAAGCAGCCTCGGTTCCAGAAACGGGGCTTGGAAGAACTGGAAAACTGGTGAGGGTGTCGGTGGGGAAGCGGGCAGTGACTGGGCTGGCACTTCCGCTGCTTTGCAGATTTTACAAGACACTTGTCTCCAGTGCTGCACCTGGAGAGAAAAGCACGCTGTCAGGGTTTTGAAAATGAAGAGAGGATTTGGGGGGTTATCGGTCAGTATGTGAAACACAGCAGAGTAAACTGTTCCATGCACACACGTGTGGATCCCTGTCCTGTGCCCCGTACACCCACACAGCACATGTAGCAAGCCCTTCCAGCCCAGGTGAAAATTTTCCTGGGTGTCAGCCCAGCTGGATCGGGTGCATGGCTGGTCAGCTCTGTGCATCCCGCTGAGACGGACACCAGGCTGACGGTCTCCATCTCCCACCTTCTGTCTGACCCTCTGTCTCTGCCCTGATCGGAGCAGCTGCACCCAACCTGATGGACGGCCTGCCTCACGGTCCCCGCGGCACGGAGGAGAGGACTGATGTGTGAACTTGATTGGCTTGGAATCAGGACCTGGATCTGCTTAGCCTTCTCCCTCCTCCCGTCCGTCTGTGATTGGGGCATCCTCCGAACAGGAGAGCAGGCACCTGGTCTGCCCGTCCGTCCCCCCAGGGTCCCAGGCCACACTGGGGGACACTGGCGGTGGAGGTCTCACTGGGGACGAGGACTAGGATGAGCCCGTGTCCTGCACTTCTAACCTGCGTCTCCCAGTCCAACTTTTATCAGGCACAGAGTGTACGTTTTCAGTTACATTCGTCTGACTTCCCTCTCTCTCTACTGTTGACACATTCAGCTAAGAAAAAGCTACTGTTAATTTAGTAGGTCCTCTTAATCACCAATAGTGGATGATCAGTAAATCTTTGCTGAAGAAATAAGCAGTCTCACTTTTATGCTTGGTCCCAAGTTTATGTGTTTGCATAGTTTCAAGAAAGTATGACTCATTTAGCTAAGGTTACCACAGGGGAGAAAAATACTATATATGTATATAAAACTCACCTTAAGTATGTTTTACATCCAAATTTGATTAACTTTCTTTTGGTAAATACAGTAAAACTACGTATACATTCTATCCATTTTTGAAAAGAAATGTAATAATTTTTAATGCATCCCATTGTAGTTTGAGTGTGTGTGTGCATGTGTGTGTGTGTTGGTGGAGGCAGACGCCAGATCATGTGTATGTGTCTGTCATTAAGGCTTTGGCCATGCACTTTATTTGGTTTGATTTGAATTTGATCTGTTTTAAGTTCAGGGTGAAAAATAAAATCCAAGTCTGACAAAACCAAACACATTAGGAAAATCCTGCAGTTTCAGGCACATTCTTCATTTGGATACAGACTCACACCCGACAGTGATTCAAGCAGACGGGTCTCCACTGATTGGCTTGGTTTTAGATTCCGCCAGATTTCCCGCACTTGGAGCTCTTTGTTTGTCAGGCGGCCTGGATGCTAATTGGATATCAGACATGTCAAAACCCAGAAATCCTTCCACACTGCCTGGTTCAATCAGTGTAACGAGTCCGTATTCCTCATGTCCAGATCAGTAGTTTTAACCTGGCATCCTTGGCTAAAATTGGAGCCCGAGACCCAGGCGGTTTTCATTAATGTGTTTCGACTTCATATCTTGAACATTGTCTTTTTTGAGGCATCCTACCGCAGTGGCTCCATCCATTCAGAGCCGGTTCCCAAACTGTATAGAGCCTGTCTGGCTTCCGTTTGTGACTCAGCTCAACATCCGTTAGGTCGTCGGCGTCCTTTGATAGGGCTCTCTCCTGCAAAACCTTCAGAAACTTGAGGTGGGTTGTGAACTCTCTAAACAACAGCACCATTTCTGTGAAAAAGTACAATGTCAAGATACTGAATATTACTATTGAATTCCCATGTGTTGATTGGTATAACAAGACAAAACAGTGGTACTCTTAATTTTAGTTTGCGCTTCTTCTGTCCCACTGCCCTGGCCAAGATTTTCAGATGTTTTTAACAAGCAGGGCACACAGGTTGCCAGCACGCTGTGTGCACCACTGTGTGCAGGCAGGAGTCGGACTTCTGACCAGCCAGCATTCCCACCACACTCCTGCTCCTCCCCAGTCCCCCTTTCATCATTTCCTGGCTGGATACCAAGGCTGCTGGGAAACAGACATAAACTAGAATGTCCCTCCCCTGCAAAAAAAGCCAAAAAACAAATGTTAGGGACACCCAGTGAAGGCCAGCACCGAGTGCTGCTGGGCGTTACCTGGCCACGGCGGTGATACTAATCGGTGTGGTTGCACTGGATGTACCTGACGGGCTGCCCGGTGAGCGTCACGGGTCCCCGTTGGTGCGCACGGGGCTTCTTATCCCCTAGACCGCGGCCTACGCTCCACCGCCACGCGCAGGGGGACTTTGAAGTTTCTGTGGTTCCTGTCCCGTGCTTCCCTCATCAGATCCTGCAGGCCTTGCTCCTCTTTCTCTGCAGTGTGTAAGCCGTGCGGCATCTCATCTTGTCAGGCACGCGGCGGCACCCCCGGGAGCATCACACCCTTCTCCAGACTGAAGGGGGATTTGTCACTGCTGCTGCTTCTGCTGGGAGAGCTGGGACACTGGCAGTTGAGGTCACTTCCTGATGTGTACCCGATGGTCCCGGGTCAACGTGCCCTTGTGAGTTTGGGAGCTACGTTTTCCGTAATCCCCTCTGAATGTGGGTCTCAGCGTAGAGCTCCCCTAACATCAGCCGGCCCACGGGCTCCTGTACTCACTGGGCAGAGGGTGGTGGGACTCTCTGCAGTGACTCACCTCTGGGCAACCTCCTGTCTTGGCTGAGCTGCTTCTGGGCCTCCTGCCCCTTTGTAAGTGGTTCATTTTCAGTCACCTCCCTCTGTTGGAATCCACAGAGTGCTCATGCCTGCCCGTCAGACCCTGGCAGATGCAGTCAATAAAATCTGTGGCTCTTCTCATCCTCGGAAAAAGAACAGAAAGGCACAATGTCATCAGATTACTAAGTGGATCTTAGTTAAACAAGTGCTCTTAAAGCTCTTTACAGTGGCTTAAAGTATTTCTAAAATCACGTTCTTCCCTTTAAGGAAGTTCCCTGAGCTAGAAATGAATCTAGAAAGAATTCCATTCACCTTAGTGACTATGGTTTCCCTGAGAATTTTGGGGTGATGGCATTTTTTATATTTCCAAACACTGAAACATTTTCTAAGCTTCATTGATCGAACCTTCTGACGGCTCCATGAATTATATCTGTGTCTGAAGTGGCACAGAGGAAAATGCCCCAAGGTTCTCAGAGGTGTTTGGCGATGATTCAGAGTAAGAACTGTGTGTAATGGAAATGACAGGCATCATTTATTTATGAAAGCAGAAATGAAGTCCAGCCTTGACTGCAGATGGGCCCTTTTCCACAGTGCCATGGAACTCGACTGCTTCTGATGTCTATGAAATTGTGGGCTTTGACTTCTTGTACAAAAACACCAGGTCAGCTTTAATTCATAGAGTCACTCAGCATCTGTGTTCAAATGTATGATAAAGATAATTGTTTAAAAGTTGTTCCTTAGATTTAGATAAAGCTGTTGACTGTCTTTTAGGGCAAGCTGGACTTCTGTGCACAAGAAAGTGCAAAAGGCAGGCTTGCCTCCAAAGGCAGTGCTGGTGTGATATTCTTACCTGGGGCTTTCGGGGAGATCCATGTGACCGTCACTTTGTGTGGACATTGCAACTCTAAGCATCATGATAAGCAGAAATGTGTGCGCGGTATATCAGGCATAGAAGGGTCTGGATAAATGAAGTGATAGGAAACATGTGGTGTGGACTGTGACAGGCACGTTTTATGGAACCTGATTGCACATCAGCTGGCAAAGAGGAAGACTGAAAAGCAATTCATAGGACCGTGCATTTTGCCTGATGATGTTACATGTATTTTCTGGTCCATATTTTCCCTGGAAAGCAGCGCAGATAGTGCTACCCCCACTATTTCACGGGTGAGGAAAGTGCAGACTGTAAGGGGAAGCGCCCTGCCCAGCAGAGCCAGGTGTTCCAGAGTCCCGTCTGCTGCGGGGGCGGGGAGGGCACGTGAAGTCCCCCACGTCAGAGCGCTGGCGCGTGCGGGTTCCTCCCCAGCCCTCCTGTTTATCGTTACCACCCTTCTCCGTGGCTCTGCTCACGTGCCGCACCCTCCACGAAGCAGCCGTTCTTCCAGTGCACCAGCGAGAAGTGACGTCTCCGTCCTGAGATTGTTCTGGGCTCTTCAAGCCCCCTGCCCCAGTCATGCCCCGCCGCTCTAACTGCTCTCCCGATGTACTTTCCTACTCCGCCCTGAGAGGCGGCACATTCTCCGGGGAGAGGGGCTTTGCCTACAGCCTGGAGCAGCCTTCTTTGTTCAGTCTTCTTTACTACATCAGAGCTGCCTTCGGCCTTCTTGAGAAGCAGGGAAGTGAGCCGTACCTCACATCTCTTAGTGAAGCTCCTGTTCTCTGCCAGCAACCACGTGTAGGATCTTATGTGTGTAATTTCTAGTTTCTTTCTTTTATTTTTTGGTGGGGGGAGGTAACTAGGGTTACTTACTTTATTCTTGGAGGATGTACTGGGGGTTGAACCCAGGACCACATGCATGCTAAGCATATGCTCTAACACTTGAGCTATACCCTGCCCCCTAGTTTCTTGACAGTCCTGGAAGATAGCTGTTATCATTCACGTGTAGGGTCCCCTAATTTATAAAGGGGTGTTTAAGCTGGGCTCAATGTCCGGTCTCACCTCACCCTCAGCCCGCTCTGCATCTAATACACCACTGCCATGCAGCCTTGGTCCCTAGTAATCCCAGGTTTCAGTAATTATCTGTCAACTGATGAATGAGTGAGTGGATGCAGGAGTGCACTGTAGAGCATCATTTCTTCCGTACATAGAGAAAGCGAAGATTTCACATTGTGTCTGTGCAGTGAGGGGCTGTGGTAGAACCACGTGGCTCGGAAGTTAAGACGTGCTTCACGGCAGTGACCTGGCTGTGCGCCTTCCAGCCGGGACACCTGCTTCTGGT
Organism: Camelus ferus; assembly: GCF_009834535.1. NCBI lineage: Eukaryota > Metazoa > Chordata > Mammalia > Artiodactyla > Camelidae > Camelus > Camelus ferus. The sequence continues at coordinate 10,107,172 of NC_045732.1, forward strand.
GGGCGGGAGACCGCCCTGGTTTAACCCTGTGGATCAGTGGCCCCTGTGGGTGATTTTTAGCACTGCCTTTCACTCTCAGATGTGTTTGGTTTCAGCAATTCCTCACACAATCACCCAAAGGAAACTCTATACAAATTTTGACTAACAATTATACATGAGAAGAAGAGGAGGAGGAAGAAAAGAGAAAAACCTCACACACAGGCGACAGGTGTTTACCAAGGGCAGGTGTCCACATTCGTTGTTTCTAAGGCATTTGCTAATACCATGCTATCAGCATTACAAAATTATTTTTCATCATAAACCTCAGGGTCCTTTCTCAGAGCATAGCTCAAATGAGTTCTAAAATCAACTATACTTTGAGGGAAAAAAAGAAATTAAAACGGATATTTAAAAAACTGGCAGTCAAACAAGGAAAAAGAATAAATAGTAGGTATTAACAATGACAAGAGAGGATGTCATTTTGGATCCTTAGAGACGTGAAAATGTAGTGAGAGGACATTATCAACAACTTTAATTAAAGTGCAAAATTTCTGAAGAAAATATTAGCAAGTTAACTCAATTAATATATTAAAAAATTAGCATGTGAGCAAACTGAGTTTAATCCGGGAGCACAAGATTGGTTTAATGTCATTTTACACTTTAATTTTATAAAGGAGAAAAATCGTGTGATTATCTCATTTTCCGCCAATAGAGTATTGATTGAAATTCAAAAAACAAACAAAAACCAAATCCCCTTGGTTATAATTTTCTCAGTATAGGCTTTATACTCATTTAGAATTCTAGTGTTGCATGGTCTTGAGATGTTAAGAACAAGTTTGTTACTTCTGCGTTGTTTCCCCTCGAGTTGTCTAGCGTGTTCTCTTAAGGCCCAGCCCCAGGCCTGTAAACACGGGGGAGGAAGCTGGATGTAATGGTGCCCCTTCCCAGGGCAGGGCTCCTTGAGTGTCTTGTAGACTGTCTTGCAGAAGGCCTGTCTGTGCACCGGAACTAGAGCCTGCTCTAGGTTGATGGGGTCAGCTTGCCAAGTTTGAGAGTGCTGGGGAAAAAATAATGTTTGTTTATTCATCTCTTCCCCAGTGTTTGGTAAAAATCAGAGATGACGAGCATTTGGAGAAAGTGGGGGACAGAGTGATGTTTGTCTGGATCTTGATTTGTAGAGGTAGCACACTTTCAGAACTCTCCCTGCACCTGTTGGCAGCCTGAGAATTTTGAGTGTGGGTAATTTTGGTAAACAGAGCTCCATTTGGAAGGGGAAGGTGTGATGGCAGAATTCTAACCTAACTCCCAGGATTCCTGCCTCTCTACTGGCGTGCACACCCCTTCCAGTCCCAGCCTTGAATGTGCATATAATGAAGGCATTCCTGAGGTGACATCAAGGACACAGTGAAGGGGCAGAGAGTTGGCAGAGGTAATTAGGTCCCTGGGCAGGGAGGGGACTTTGAGTTCATGGAAAGGAGGTAATGCTGAATGGGCCTGACCAAATCAGGTGAGCCCTTTCAAGAGGCTCCAGGGGCTTCCCGAAGGGATGTATTTGCAAGAAAGAAAGGCTTTCCTGCTGATGAAGAAGCAAAGCACCATGTTATGAACTACTGCTAGGGGGCCCATGTGGCCAGGACTGAGGGTAGCTGTCAGCTGCTGGCAGTCAGCAAGGAAATGGGTGCTTCAGCCCCACAATTGCAAACAGCTAATTCTGTCAATAGCCTGAATGGACCTGAGGAGGGACTGTTTCCTGGTGAAGCCTTGGATGAGCAGGCAGCCCATCTGGGGAGACCCTGCGTGGAGGACCGGGTTCATCCACGCCTGGACTGCTGACACAAAAGAATCAGCACCCTCGTACACAGGCGTTGTTTTAAGACGCTGAGACGGTGCTAATTCCTTATGCAGGGTAGAAACCTAACGCAGAGGGGAGACGCTCTTAGGAGATTACGTTCAGTGTACATGCACACTACAACACTAAAATGCTACGTAAGGAATCCTGTGTAATACCCGCCTGGTTGGTTGTCACAGGCAGTAAAGAGCCTGGGTTGCTTAACGTGCTTACATGGGACACACCAGGCTGGAAGCTCAAGGTCACGCTTGCCAGCCTACTTTGAGGCACCCATGTCTGTTCAGCTCCACATAACGTCTACCCTGCTTGCTCTTTGCTTGACTCTGAACAGATCTGTTTTCATTAGCAGTTACTTGTGTACTTGTTACCTTTCCTCCTCTGTTGCCAAGCCCCCGCTAGGCCCAGGGACCCTTATCTGTCTTTGTTTGGTTTTTAATCGAAGTATAGTCAGTTTACAGTGTTGTTTCCCCTAAGTTCATAGAATGAAGAAAACAAAATGTTTGTTAAAAGAATGGTGGTTTGGGGACAGGAGGAGACTGGATTCCTCTCCAAATTACCATCCCCGCTGAGGAATGAAGCGAACAACACCGCTCCGCAGCGCACGATGTGGGGAGGGGGCTTTTCCAGGTGCCCCGTGATTGTGATCAATTTCCAAACTTTGGTTAATGGCCCGGGAAAAGGGGGGTGTGTCCAACTTCTCCAGATTCCAGCCCGGGCCACCTGCCTAGAACCTGAACGCAGTTTTGAGAAGAAGAGAAAAATCTTTGCTAGCCTTTGTGTTGTGGTGTCTGGAACTCCAAGTACTGCCTTGACACAGTGAAGCCTCCGGGCCCTAGCGGTCTCTCCCCGGGTGTGCCCGGCTCCCTGCAGGAAAGGCTGCCCACCTGGCTGGTTCCCGTAACCGCGAGGCCAGCTGCACGTTCTCGGGCCTCGGCCTCACGCGCCTCACCGCCTCGCCCTCCGGCCGCGTTGCTTCAACGAGCGCTTCCCGCGAGAACGCCGAGGCCCCGCCCACTCGTGTTCCGGAAGCCAGGCTCGCGCGGCCGCTGCGGGTCTGCACTGCTCGTCTGCGAGCGCATGTGGGCCCCCACGCTGGGGGGACGCCCGGCTCCCCCACACGTGAGTATGTGCGTCTCACGGAGCGCTGTCATGTCGTGGGCCCAGCGGCAGGCGTCCTGGGCCCGGCGCCCCCACCCCCACCCCCGGCACTATTTAGGCCGAAGGCTCCCGCCTTCTCCGGCAGGCTGACCGCGAGGTCTTCAGAACAGCCTCCCGTGGAGGGAAACGGCGTGGTGGGCCCCTCTCCGGGACCTCTGCTTCCCCCAGCACGCCCAGCTCTCTGCTCTGGTGCACTCTGGGCCCGCGGGGCGGGCACACCCCATCAGATAGGAGACGCGCGGGGTCTTCAGTGGGCACAGCTGGGTGGAGGCTGCGCGTACCTCCCCGCGCCCTGCAGCGGGGTTAGGCTCTGTGCGTTGTGGTGGAAGTAGGTTTACAATTCTGTGGGACACAGAGTCAGGGCTCATGAAGCCTGACTGTGGGGAGACATTCGAGGACGGCTTCTTACAAGAGGTGATGTTTGAGCAAAGCCTTGAAGGAGAGGCGGGTGTTGGCAGAGGGACTGAAGGGCGTTTGGGAGAGAGAGGCGGCGGTGAAGAAAGCTCCAGGCCCCGTGAGCGGGAAGGGTGGTGAGGAGGGCGTGCGGTCCGGGCAGTGATTCCAAGGTGGAAGCGAGACTCAAGTCTGAGGGGAACAACTATGAATGCAGTGACAAGGGGCTCAGCCTCTAATCCTTCCGAAGCGGGAAAGCGTGGAGGGGGAGCAGGCGGGGAGTTTGGATTGAGACGCTGACATGCGCAGAAGCTTGTTTGAGCAGCCAAAACTACTAACAGCCTGGGAGGGATGCACCTGCGCTTACCATGCGCGTGGTACAAATTGGTAGAAATGTGCGTTAAAAATACCCAAGTGACAACTTAGAAGTCTCTGCATGTCCCATTGGTTCATCCGTAATGACCAAGTCTGAGGTAAAATGTTTACATGGTAGAACAGCCTTCCAAACTCATCTCAGAACGAAATTGTTTCAAGCCACTTTCAATTTATTTTTCCCTGTTACATTTTAGGTTTTTTTTTTTCTTAATAAACTTTGCATTATTAAAGTCTTGGCATTGATTTAGGGGAAAAAAATCAACTCAGGTCGTTTCTGAAAATTACAACTTAATAGAAAGTTGTAGATGGAAAAGGTTTTCCATCAACCTGACTGAAGCCTTTGGCTTTTACTTTTTCTTGTGTGTTGCACCAGTATTTCACGTTTCAATGTGATGAAAGATCAGGAAATCATGATGGGTGGGCCAGGGTGAACACTCTCTCACTGCCATAGAGAAGAATCATAGTTGTGTGTGTTAGTACCTTGTGCAGTTTAGCAATTTGAGAGCAAACTTGACTATGTAAACCAGATTGCACTTGCAGAGTCCTGCCCACCCACTCATCCTCTGACTGTCCCCTACACATGCGTTCTGTCTTTTAAGAATAAATCGGATCCACGAGTACCTCATGGATCATTGAGGGGAAGAAGTCTCGTGTGATAGTCTACATGGTTATAAATTGCATCTTGACCAAATTGATTCATGTTACCCCTGTAACAAGTCCTGTGTGAAAAGAATTATTAAAATCTGGAGAGTCAGGTGCCTCAAATTTCCTGTTCTTCCCCTAAACTAGTGAATGTCTCACAGTAATAACTAAAGTTCTAGCAATTAAGGAAATGATCATTTTTTAAAATATAATAAACAGAGACATAAAAGTTGTCTAGAAAAAGTGATTCTAGGTACAGTGATTTCTGAAAGAAAACAGGTCGGAATCCTATTAGTATTAAGTCTCTGTATATTTGGTGGCCTTGCTACATCAGTACGGTTCACAGTTTCTCCCATGTCAGATCACCGGAGAACCATGAAGTACTGACATCACTAATGTGCCCCTCTAAACACTGAACTTCTAGACCAGTGCAGAGCGCAGTATTTGCATGGGAAGGGTGAACTTGACATGAGTAAGTACACTGTGCAGGGGGTTGGGAGTGGGAAACATCAGTAAAACTCAAACCTGAAAGGTTTTGAAACCATTTTCACCTTTTTTTGAATTACTAGAATGGTGAGACGTTGGAAACATCAACGTTCATGCATAGGGCAATTCAAAAACATTCCTTCAAAGTCTTTGGGAGGAACATGAAATAGCTGTCAGAGGCTGGCAAGGTGATCTTTGCGAGAATGATGCAGAAATTGTCATGCACGTTACTGTTCCAAACAGTCTCGTTATTCAAATCAGAAAACAGTAACTTCATTTTCTGTCTCAATAGGATCCCTCTATTATGATGGTCATACATCTTACAGATGTAGAAAGTCTCTAACGTGGTCTTTAATGGTCCAACCGGGCGGGTCTGGAAGATGCTTTTGATTCATTTCAGAATCTGAGAAGCACATTTGTTTATATTCATTAGCTTAATTTGGCTCGTTTTCTCTGAAGAATCCAAGGTGCTCTTGAGAGAGGCTGCGTGTAAGGAGCATGCAGCGCCTCTTAAACCAGGAGAAAGAGGCCATCAAGGAGGTAGAAGGAAATGAGGAAGTGAGGGACCTTGAGATGAGAGTTAGAAAAAAGGGTCAGATGATGCTACCAACTCGGCAGGGCTTGTGCAATTTCTAGAAACGGGACGTTTTTGAGAGGGGCGTTGGCCATTCACTAAGGCTGGGGGGTGATGGGCAGAGGGTACCAGGTACCTCTGGATTCTCTGGAGTTGAGGAAACCCACTGTCTCCAAGTGTGGAGAACACCCTGGTGCTCTCATTCCCCAGGTACTGACATCTGGTGCTGACTGATGCTTAGCTTTCTAGAAACTCTGTTTTCTCAGCATCTAACTCTCCCTTCCACTCCTCTTTCCCACCCAGTGCCCTGCCCTTCCTGCAGTCGGACACCCAGGTCGTGACCACCACCACCATCCCCTCGACTTGCCTCTCCGTCACCGTTCCTTCCATATCCCCCGCCGCTCTCAGAACGTTGTCCTTCTGGAGTCTTGCCTCCTCCATGTGCTCCTTCTCCTCAGCCCTTTTTCATTCCTGCTCTGTCCTTCCCTTCTGTCAGGCTTGTTCTCCAGAACTCCAGTTTTCTTCCCTGTGTTCTGTCCCTCTTTGCGTGTCCTCTGAATGGAACTCTCTGCCCGCCAACACCACTGGGGCCCTTTCTTCCCCGTTCTCCACATGACAAAGTGTGTGGTCACCCCAGGTTGTTGCTCTTCCTCCATCCTCCAAGGCTGGCTCCCCCATCCACACTCCTGGTTCCAACCCTTCCCCACTGTAGGATCCTCACCTGAAAGGGGCAGCTTTGTCTCCCAGCTCCCTGTGGTCCGGATGCTCCTCTCCAGGGAGAAGGGCCATGGCTGCTGCGGTTTCTTACACAGACTTCACAGAGGCACCTCCCCTCATTCTCACGGCCCTGATGTCTAGTTGGAAACCAGGGAAGCTAAGGTGCTGCCGTGGACTGAACTGTGTCCCCAGAATCATATGGAGAAGCCCTGCCCGCAGTGGGATGTTGTTTGGAGCTGGGGTCTTTGGGAAGTAATTAGGGTGAGATGAGGGCAGGAGGCTGGGGCCCATATGCTGGGATTAGTGGTTTTATAAGGAGAGGAAGAGAGATTATCCCGTCAGCCAGCACCTTGACCTTGGGCTTTCCAGCCTCCAGAGCTGTGAGAAATAGACGTCTGTCCTCTAAGGCCCCCAGCCTATGATGTTTTGTTACAGCAACCGAAACCCACTGACATCGGTACCTCAAAGCCTCTGACCCCACCCACTTCTCTGACACCGTAACGTCACAATTTCATAACACAGTGTCTATCCCAGGGAAAGTGCTTAGCACCTCCAGTTCCCCTTTCTGAGTCAATAAACTAAAAACATGTCTGGGTCTTCCTCTTTTTCGGAATGTTCTAAAGACCAAGTGCGTATGTTCTGAAATCATGTCTAGCCAGAAGTGGGAAAAAAAAAAAAAGGTGATTTATAATCGAAGGAGCAGAAATCTCACACTGGAAGTTTACAAAGTTGTGTCCAGTGTTGGAAAGCTTTTTGTTTTAGTTTGTTATTTCATAGATTTTTGTAAAAAAACAAAGCAAACCTCAGAATAAGAATAGTGACCCTGGTAAATACTGACTGGTACCATAGGCTACAAGAAAACAGTTTTTGTCAGAATATTTTTCCACATTTTCCAATTCTGCCGTAAAGCTAGAAACATGTAGAATTCTCTGAGCGCTGTAGTTATGTGATGAAACAAAGAATGCTTTGGGCCTGGTGCTGCAGGGAGATGGAACTTTTCAGGGGTAATAACTTGTTTTAAAAAATGAAATTTGCTTTGCATCTAAAAAACATATATACCTAAATTATGTGCTTTTCTGCTTGACTGGAAGTTGCAGAAAGGGGATTGTGGTATCTGTGCCTTGTATTTTTTACAATTTTAATTTGAGTTGAAAGTGCAATCAAAGAAAATGTAGCTTTTCCCAAGCAGAACGGGACTTTACTCGTAGTGCGTTTCAGTCCACTTTGACCAATGAAGCCTGGCAGAGACAAAGCCAGGCCGTGAGTTCCTGATTAAACAGGGGAGCCACAGAATGGAAAGTTTAATGAACCCTGCCCCTGCTATAGGCTCCCACGCTGTAATCACATTTTCATTCATAATCATTTAGAATCTCATAGAAAGTTTGCCACTTCTGAATATCAGTCAAGATAGAAATTCATGGAATTTCTTATTGTTTTTAGAACAGTGAGACTGAATCTCAATGTCCGTTAGATTTTGGTCCTTGTAATTATCTCTAAAATACAAAACATTTTCCTTGACTTCTGTTGTTAAAACATTAAGTTGTATTTCATGCTCATTTGTTATTGTTCTAAGTTTGGTTCAGGTATGATTAGGTTAAGAAAAAAAATCATTTCTGAAAATTAAGGATGGGATTATTAATAGAAAATCAAATGGGATATATTCAAAAGCCATTTGAAAACCTTCAGCAAAAAAATCTTCTTTGTAAGGAGAGTTGCACAGTTTCCTTGAGTGCAAAGGATTGAGCAATATTCCAGCAAACTCTTTTGGGTGCTGTGACTCATGCTGTGTGAATGCAAAAGGTTTCTGACTCAAGTCAACCGATTTTCAAGTGCGTTTGAAGTCGAGAGTGCTTCACTGATGAGCACAAAATCTGCCGGGCAAAGCAAGTCGCATGTTGAAACCCAAGGCTTGGGAAGGTCTCCGAGGTATTAGCGTGTTAGATGTTCGAGAAGAAAACACTCAGGTTTCTCCTGAGGCACCTCCCGTCTGCAAATAGCTATCTCCAGTGCTCTTGAAAGATGTTACTCTGTCCTTTCTGAAAACCTGGTTGGGGAGGAGAACGAACACATATTTTAGACAGCACGCAACTCGGTTCTATGATTTTTTGAGGCATCTTTGCAGAGTGTTGGCCCGTAAGAGAGAGTGCTCGCAGTTGCAGTAACTCGCTGCGTTTGGCATGACCGCCTTGTCCACGCCGACACGATCTGCCCAGAAGGAATTGGGAAGAGGGGTCTCGGGCCCTTTGAACCGTCGTCAGCGGGAGTTGTCCTTTTTGCCAGTTGACATCAGGGCAGACAGAAAGGCTACCGAAGCATGACGAATCAAACAGAGCCTGAATCCTGACGCTGCCGTTTCTTGCTGGGTGGGGGTAGGAATCTGAACCAACTTGCTGGACCACGTGGATTTCCGTCCTCGCTGTGAAAGAGGGAGGAAGCGGACCCCTGACATAGTTGCAGGCATCTGTGCCCAAATGGTAGGCCATACAGAGACTGCTGGTGAAGACAGTTAAGAGTGTGGGGTCCGGAGGCCGACTGCCCAGTGGGGATTTCAGGCCTCCCCCCTGCGTCTGAATGTCTCTGCGTCTGAATGTCTCTGCCCCAGGGGACAAATGTCCAGTGGGGATAGTAATGGTTACCCTGTGGGCAAGTGAAATATTGACCTTGGTGATGCTCTTTCTAAATCTGTAATATATTTGAGCTGTTCTTCAAATGAAAATGGTTTCTAAGGAGTGACAAGGAAATTATAATAATGGGCCATGAAATTTACAGGAGCCCGCGTTTGACTTAGGTACCACTACTCCGTCAGGAATTGGTAAATTCAGGACTGAGGGATTAAGAAGTGCTGCCATTTTCAACCGGTAGAAAAGTGGGAATGGCAGTGAAAGAAAACAACCATAGGTACTCTGTTTAATGGGGGAAAAGTCCAAGTATTTATCCTAGTACTTCGTGTTAGGAATGGAAACACTTGCCATTAATTCGGGAAATGTCGACGGAAGTGCTGCGGTGTCTGCTTTGTTCTTAGGTCTGTGCTGGGAACCAGGGCTACAGAAATAATGTGCGCTGCCCCAGGGAGCAGCCTCTTACTTGTTGGATATCGAAACACTCATAAGACCATGGCAAGATTCAAAATACTGCTGTGTGCTGGCCTCTCAAGGGATGTTCCGGGGCAGGTACCCTTGGGTCTCCTCTCCCAACCCCTCACCCCTTCCCCGGGATGGGGGCCCCTGTTAGGAGTGATGATGGACAAGATTAGGCGCTTTTCTTGGAATTTCCTCTCCGTGAGATTCCACCCCCTCCACTAATGCAGGATTTCTAAACCGTAGCACTGATGACATTAGGGGCCAGATGACTATTGTGGGTGCCGTCCTGTGCGTTGTAGGGTGTTGAGCAGTCTCCCTGGTCTGCACCCATCGGATGCCAGTAGCATCCTTTCCACCTGTGACAACCAGGTATAGCCATTTGACTTCTGGGGGGGGGCCCAGCTGAGAACCATTGGACGAGTCATGTGGTATGGAAGCAGGGACCCATGAATGTCCCCACGTGTGAGTTACTCCTGTCCCAGAAATGCCTGGGCAGGGAGAGGAGAAGGTAAGTGGGGACGGGAGAGGGTTGGTGGGGAGCAAGAAGGTAACTGTACTGTCATTCTTTCCTCCTCTTCCTGCTCTTGGCTTGTAAATATGTATATATTGTCTTTTCTCCCAAATGAAAAATGTAGGTGACTCCATGCGGAGCAGGAATGTAAAACAGACATTCATAAATGTCTGTTTTATGCAGACGGCAGCCCCTCCCTGTTCCTAATAAGACACCAGGTTGTAGGACAAGTCCAAACTCCCCTCTGTTCCTGGGCACCTGTGTCCTTTTTTGCTTTGATACAACAAAGCAAGGAACTTGGTTTTTGTGATGTGTATTATCTTGGGTTGTGAAGGTAGCTACATCAGATTGCTAGGGCTGCCGTGACCCGGCACCGCAGGCTGGGGTGGCCTCAACCAAAGAGGTTGACTGTCTCAGAGTTCTCACAGCTGGGAGTCCAGGATCCAGTGCTGGCAGGGTTGGATCCTTCCGAGGGCTGGGAGGAAGAGTCTCCATGGGTTCCTCCTTGCTCCCGGTGATTTGCTGGCAGTCTTTGGCGTACCCTGGCTTTCAGACACATTGTTCCCATCTCTCTCCGTCTTCACAGGACCTCTCCCTGGGTCCCATCACACTGTCTTCCCTGACGCATGTCTATCTCACGTCCAAATTTCCCCTTTCTGTAAGGAAGGACACCAGTCCCATTGCATTAGGGCCCACCCTCATGACGTCATATGAAATGGATTACTTCCATAAAGACCTAACCTCTAAATAAGGTTACATTCTCAGGTGATGGGGCTTAGGACCCAACATACGAATTTTGGGGTTACACAGTTCAACCCAGAACAGTAACTAATAGAGAACGTCTACACAGTGATATAATTATTAAAAAAAAAAACTTATGAAGAAGGAGATATTGTAATGTAAGTAGATTTCATGTTCCATAAGAGGAGATCATTATATAGCGTTAACAGATAAAAAATAGCAGTGGAAATGTATCACTTGGTGAGGTAAAGGTAATTACTCAAAGAAATAAAGAAAAGATGGTTGTAAGTCCTCACACTGGAGGACTGGTCCTGGAGTTGGAGCCATCGGGCTCACAAATGTTTGGGTCTGATGATACAAATCTGTGTTTCAGTGTTTGTGCTCATGGAACTCAAATGTCTCCTCGAATTGTGCCGACCAGCTTGCTCATTCAGATTTAATGTTAATGAAAGCCAAAGCGTAATTAATTACAGTAAGTAATTAAAATCATAACATGAGGGTGCCCAGTAGGTTTCCATTGGTGTCGTAACATTCCCACAAACGTACTGACTCCAAACAACACTCATTTATGACCTTACAGTGCTGGAGGTCAGAAGTCCTAAAAGGTCTTGCATGGCTAAGATCCAACAGTTGGCAAGGCTACATTCCTTCCGGAGACTCTAGGGGAGAATCTGTTCCCTTGCCTTTTCCAGCTTCTAAGGGCCACCCGCCTTCCCTGTCTCCTGCTTACCACCCTCCGTAAAGGACAGGACGCAGGCTGGTTTAGGTGGAATGTGGGGTCTGAGACAATGGAGGATGGCAAATGCTCCAGTTGAGAAAAGCCACTGGCTGTGTGTCTCGGAGTCGTACCAGCAATACCAGTGAGCTCCTTCACCAGGGGTCCGTTTATCAAGTGTCCTGTAAGGGTGAATAGAATTCAGCAAGGTCGAGCCACTGATCTGTGTGACCTTGAAATCTTGGAGGGTTTTGTGCAGTACATCCTTGCTCAGCAGTGTTATAACAGAGTGGGTGCAGGGTAATTATTCCTCTAAGCCAGGGGACAGGTGGTAATGGATGACATTCCAAACAGAAACTGTGAGCAAATGTAGTTTGATACGTACATAGATACCTAACTTGGCAAAGCATTGCAAAGAAGAGCTTTGAGTTTCAGCTTACAGCCCTGTTAAAAACAGAATGATTTAAAATGCAGATTCTGATGTATCAATAATGCTACAAGAGGCCAGGTGCCATTGACCCCTTGCTGCCCTGGGGCATGTGTTCAAAAGGAAATAACAACATCATTGAGTTTTTTCTGCTACTTCCAATGCTGTCTGGGGGCTACGGATTCAAACTTCATGATAAATTTAACTAAAAAGGTCTAGTATCTAACAGTGACTGAATTCAGTCATCTTTGCATGAATCCCCATGCAGGCACAACTGCATGCAATTTGATGTCAGAAGAAGGCAAGCCAAGAAGTTGAAAGCAGCCTCTGTTCTTCATGTTTCTAAAATAGTATACTCGGGCATTTTTTCCTAATTACGATTTGAACAGGAAAATTATATGTTGACTTGTTACTTTCATGTTTATTTCTGAAAGAGGTAAAAACCTTAAAGAGTTGTCATTAAAACCATTTTTGAGTTTTATATCAGAAAGTATCACTGCTGTGAGTTTCCCGGTCTCAACCAACATGAAATTCATGCGAAACATTCCGATCGTTTCTGTTCTCATTACCCCAGTCTAGGAAGAAAAAGATTGCTTAGTTCTCCTCAAGGTCAGTTTTTATGGATAGCATGCTCTTTAGAAAAAGTATTCTGTCCAGCTCAGAGACTGAGGTTGTCTTTGCCAATAATGTATTTAATACAGGTTCACTGCAGAAATTATAATTTCACAAGGCAGTAGTGTACAGGATAATGTCTCTTAATAAGCCAGTAAAGAAACAACATACTCCAAACCAATAAGAGCTTAACGACACTGTTGTTCCAGGCAAGGAAGAGATGAAAGGAATAAAGTCCAGATTTAGTTGAGGTGTATCTTTCTACGAGGTGGTTCTCGGAAGGGTTGTCTCGGCCACCGGGGGCTCTGTCTCGGTGCCTGTGCAAAGTGAGCACCGCCTGTTGCTAGAGCAGCTTGCTGGGGAGTGAGGGCGTGGATGCTGCTGGGTAAATTTGTCTCCTTGGGACTGCATGGTTTCCACCACTGGTGGCAAGGGGTCGTTTTGCCCAGGCAGGAGCTAATGCCACCAGCTCTTCAGAGAGCTCTTTAGGTGAGCATAGAGTCAGACAGAACCGTCTCAGACAGTCTGCACAAACTCTGGGCGTGCAGTCTGACGGCCCTACCATCGCTGCTTGTGTTTTTGCTGATGTGCCCCCAGCGGCTGAGCACCGAGGGCTTCTGAGCAACTACAGACGGCCCTGATGCCATCCTGACCCAGCACTTTCCCTTTTATATCAAAACAGCTGTAGTTACAGAGATGGCTCCATCTTTGTCGTGAATAAGTGGGCTTAGAATCACATCAGACCAATACACAACAAAGAGGTTAATTCATCTTGGGAAGGTAGCTGTGTACTGATCAGGAAACCTTTGGTTTCAGGTGAGTGAAGCCCAACTGTAGTCACTGGAAGAAACAGAAGGTTTTAACCTCCATCGTGGTGAGAGGCACCGGTGGATGCCAGAACTCCAAGGACATCTGATGGTAAGTGAGCCCCTCCACTATGTTGAGTTCATCTGGTTATGCCCTTGTCGTTTATGAATATGCAGACTGCTTCATCCTTAGTGTCTCCCCTGGCATCCATCCCTCTGCTTCATCCTCAGTGTTTCCCCTGGCATCCATCCCTGGAGAAGTCCTCAGCACTTCCCAGCTAACAGCATCAATCCCTCGGTCTCTCTGCTCATCATTTCAGTGCCTCATTAGCCAGAACTACTGAGTGCTGTCCATCAACCTTGAACACTCAAATGGCGATTACTTGACTAGCTGTTTTGTTGGAAGTTCATTATTAGAAAGCAAAAATTTACACAAAATTCGAATGGTGCACATCCATAGCAGTAAGATGCTTAACATTCTGTCAATGCTGGAGCAGGTCTTAAAACAAAATTGAATCTGTCAGCGTGTCACTTATGTCAAGAAAGACACAGATTACATTTGAATATTGTGCCTTGCATGCACAAAGAAACTGATTCTGATGTTTGTTTGCTAAAAAGTGTTCCCTATATAACAGAACAAAACCCTCCCCATTTCTTTTTACAGAGAAGAGAGTGAATCAAGTTATTTCTAATTAAGCTGAAAGCAAGGTGAAACTTTTTTTTAAAGGTATCCAAAGCATTGTTTCAGTAAATTTAGTAAATATATCAAGAGACATGTTTCATTTCAGGCTTCTTCGGAATTTAAGACTGTTCTAACTTACAAAGTTTATTTTAGCTGGAATTTTTGTTTTGAAATTCAGTAGTCAAGTTTGGGTATTGAAATGGTTGTCATTAATTGCATTTTGTCCTTGAGTCAGAAGATTATGAACGTGTCTTCCTGTTTGTTTTCCCGCATTTGCCATTGAGATGGGCAAATGATGAAGCATTGACTGAATTTATGTAGTTTTACTGTGATACCTATTTTTAAAACTCCAAAATGCTCAGAGTGCAGAGTTACTGACAATGTTTCTCCTTGCTCATGGAGGGGGGTTATGTGTTCATAGGTAATGCAGCGGCCTCAGGCATAAGTATGTCTTATCACTGGACTATTTTATTAGGCTTCTCTCAACAGTAGGTCCTTTTCTATTGAAGCAGAGTCGGTTTACAATGTTGTGTTAATTTCTGGTGTACAGCATAGTGATTCGGTTACACATATATTCCTTTTCATGTTCTTTTTCATTATAGATTATTACAAGGTATTGAATATAGTTCCCTGTGCTGTACAGTAGGACCTTGTTGTTTATATATTTTATATATAGTAGTGTGTATCTGCAAATCCCAAACTCCCAATTTATCCTTCTCCACCCACTCTACCCACTGGTAACTGTAAGTTTGTTTTCTGTGTCTGTGAGTCTGTTTCTGTTTTGTAAATGAGTTCATTATGTGTCATTTTTTTTTAGACTCCATATACAAGTGATATCATATGGTATTTTTCTTTCTTTCTGGCTTACTTCACTTAGAGTGACGATCTCTGGGTCCATCCATGTTGCTGCAAATGGCAATATTTTATTCTTTTTTATACCTGGGTAGTATTCCATTGTATAAATAAACATCTTTATCCAGTCATCTCTCGATGGAAGTTTAGCTTGTTTCCATGTCTGGGCAATTATAAATATCAACAGTAGATCCTTAAATTCAGTCACTTCAGCATGGTATCACAGGGTTGCTTTTGCTGAATACGTTGTAAAGAACTGGCATGGTTATGTAAAAAAGGTACAACCTTCAGCAGGGTATAAGGACAAGATCTGTCACTTTCTGTGTTCCTAGTTGTTTTCAGGTCCCATGATAGGTCCACTCATTACATATCCTCCGTCTCATCCTCTTTTTCATTTTCTTTGTGTTGGAGGGTTTAGGACTCTTACTACTGCTCCTACTTGATCTCTGCACATGAAACATGTTAGGACTAGGAGACAGAAGCCGGGTTGAGCTCAGAAGCAGTCTTAGTATCTCAGTCAGCCCGAGACCTCTGCCTAGAGGGGAAGCCATGCATCCAAGACCAGGTAGCTGAGATGGTGCTCCTGTGCGGATTACACATCCTCCTGGAGCCTTCCTCCAGGGCGCTGGGGACCCTTTCCCTGGGTGTCCGAAAACTACAAAAGGGGAATTCATTGTATCTTAGGTTGTACTTAACACTACCTCTGATTCCAACCCTTGGGTCCCAGAGTGTAGATGATCCCACCAGTCAGAGTGGGGCATTCTGGGAGTCAGAGAAACACAGAATTGGGGCGCAGGCAGAGAGCTCACCCTGTCCTTCCCCCAGGACCTGAGTGCACAGTTGGAACAGACAGGGGAGGCACCTGGAGAATCCCCCACCTTTGCATGATCCACAGAGTGAGGATGTGTATGATAGGAAGCCCACCTGAAAGCCTGTAGAAAAGGCCTCCTTACTGAAACAGTGAAGCAAAATTAACCTTGCACTTCTGGGGAGAGCAGCAGAGATGAGGGCCACTGGCTAAACTTAAACTTCAGGTGCATTTTTTTCTATCACAGCCCCTTTGACTCACTCGCTCAAGATGTGTGGGTGGGGCTTGGATAATGACGCAGATTAGTAAACTCAACGAGATGCTGATTTGATTTGCAGCTTTGCTCCAGATGTTCTCTCTTTATTTGAACAAATGAGAAACAACCTGACACCACGGGTTCAGTTAAAGATCTGCTATTTTTTTTTGTTATTGATTTCTTTTTTCCTTTTTTTTTTTTTTTTTTTTTAATTGAAGTACAGTCAGTTACAATATGTCAGTTTCTGGTGTACAGCACAGTGTCCCAGTCATGCACATACATACATATATTCCATATATTTTTCATTAAAGATCATCACCAGATATCGAACACAGTTCCCTGTGCTATACAGAAGAAACTTTTAAAAATCTATTTTTATATATAGTTGCTAACATCTGCAAATCTCAAACTTCCAAATTTATCCCATCCCACCCCCTTTCCCCTATAACCATAAGATTGTTTACTATGTCTGTGAATCTGTTTCTGTTTTGTAGATGAGTTCATAGTGTCCTTGTTTTTCTTTTTTTTTTTTTTTTTTAGATTTTTCAGAGTGATATCGTGTGGTATTTTTCTTTCTCTTTCTGGCTTCAACTTAAAATGACGATTTCTAGGGCCATCCATGTTGCTGCAAATGGCATTATTCTATTCTTTTTTTATGGCTGAGTACTACTCCATTGTATAAATACACCACAACTTCTTTAAGGATTTGCTCATTTTGACCAGTATTTCTTCTCCCAGTAGCCATTCTCTTCTAGATTGTTTATTCATATAAACCTAACCAACTTTTAGCAAACAAATGGGCATCCGGTTAGACCCTGCCCTGCCTCACTACTTTGGAGCTTGGTATACGTTCACATTGCTAAGGTCAGGCCAGTGGGATATAACAGTGGTTACATGAACAATTTCTGCCTCTGATTCTTGAGAAAGAAAGACAGATGCCTTTCATTCATCTTTCCTTCCTGTTGGTTTACCAGCGTTGACAAATGGAGCAGTTGTCATGTGTTGAGGATGGCAAGCTAACCTTCCCTCCCTTGGCCATCCGTCCACCTCTGGGTTCTTGCATGAGAGAGAAGCAAACGTCTAGCCTACTTGAACTTTTGTGTTTAGAGTCTGCGTTACAGTGACTTAACTTGCTTCACAAATATTGAAGAATATAACCCTCTCCATCCACTGAAATTCACGATTCCACATTCAGCACAGGGTGCTTGTTCAATCCCAGATGCTTTTGTTCCCTGGGTCACTTGAAGTCTCTCTTCTCTGGAGTGCTTGGGTTGCTCTGTGTCTCTCCCTCTCACTGTGCCTCTCTATCCTTGTGCAAAATCAAGGTGCACTTCCACAAAGGACTGCTCACACACACGCGTAGGTGTGACAACATTCACTGGTGTTCTAGATACTCCAAAGTTAAATATTTGTATCTTCTGTTATTTAAAATGTTCCTCAGAAGTAAAGGAAGAGGAGTTATTCTAGTCAGAAAACCTGATAAACGTGCCATCAGCCCAGTGATGGTCAGCACCAACCAGGACATGTCATGTTGACAGCGTGTAAGCTTGATATAATAGAATGAGAAGGGCACTTCACCTCCGTGGTCTCCCTCCCAAATACCCATAACCCCCATCTAATCATGAGAAAAGCACTGGAAAAACCAAAATTGAAAGACATTCTGCAGGCTACCTGGCCTGTATCCCTCAAAGCTGTTAGGATCATCAGAAACAGGGAAAGTCTGAGAAATTGTCACAGCCTAAGGGGGACCGAGAAGATGCGACCACTGAAAGTTGTGAGATACCCTGGTTGGGATCCCAGTGCAACGAGCAGACATTAAGGAAAAACTGAGAAAATCCAGATGAAGTATAGACATGAGTTAATCATAATGTGTCACTGTCAGTTCGTTAGTTGTAACAAAGTACCGGATGCATGCTGACGATGTTAACAGCCCGGGGAATGCTCTAACATTCTTGTAAATTTCCTGTAAATCTATGCTATAGGCAAAGATTTACTAAATGTTTTAAAAGTGTGTTTCTAAGTGTTTAAAAAACGTGTTTCAGCATTTTCTCTCTTGCTTAGAGTGGTTTCTTTCCATTTGAAGGGAAAGTTTAATGAGAGCTGAGAAAGTGCAGAATGCAGATGTAGGGACCCCTGGCTGTCTAGAGAGGACGAGTCTGGGAAGTAGCCTGAAGGTGAAGGAGAGGGTTTGTTTTGCTTATTTTTAAAATGAGTGTCTTTAAATGGGGGTGGGAAAGGAAGCATCGGAGGGAGAGCACAGAATTCTGGAAGGAGAACAGATAACGGATCTAGCAAATACCGTGAGACGTCAGGAATCAGCGGGCTCCAGAACACAGGCAGACAGTAGGCATCTTTGCAGTTGCAGTGGGAGATACGGAAGGAAAGATAGCCCCTCTCGTAGGTGAAAATGTCATTTTCACAGGAAAAGTCCCTATCTGAGAACTTCAGTTTCCTCTTCATAGGAAAGTCCACAATTCGGCTGAAAATGAGGGATATAATCATGGGACCTAAGGTTTAGGCATTGGAAAAAAAAAAAAAAAGCATCATCTATGCAAAGACTCAGAAAAATGTGAGAAATGTAAGGATATATAGTAAGTGCCTAAAAACCTAGAACCAGAGACTGAGTACCACAAGGAGTTGCTCTCTCCTTGCTCAGTACTCCGTGTTTTGTACGTTTCTCCCTGATTGTTGGCTTCATTTGATGTACTGGCCACTTGCACTGTGTTTGGGTTATCAGGGTTCCTGCACCCCATTCATCAGGAGAGATGTGCTTGTGGTCTTGACTGGTGCAGAGAAATGGAAGCCCCAGTGAGGAAGGCTAGGCTAGGCTGTCCAGTCTGAATCTTGCATGTAATTCTAGGCAGGTACTTTGTTTCTCAGTTTTCTCATCTGTAAAATGAAGATACTATACCTCTGGAAGGGCAATGATAATTAAACAAATGCAAATACAGGACACGTACGCCAATATACATGGTATAGATCGGTTTAGTAATGGACTTCTGATAGGGGCGTGGGTGTAGAGCACGGGAGCTGAAGGCATTGGCTGGATACCCGAGGAGACGGGAGGTAGCTGGATGATGGAAGGGGGAAGGTGGAATGGAGGGGCTGCAGTTAGAAAATGTTTCCAGGAGGACGTGAGCCAGAGGAATAGAAGCACTGGTGGCCAAAGAGAGGAATCCTTGATACCAGATGTCTGAGCCGAAGGCATCCCAAATGATGACAAAGATTGAAGGAAAGACAGGGAATATTTGGAGCAGTCAGTGTCGGGGGACAGCCAAATGACAAAGTCATCGTGGTTGGTTTGTTCTGTCAAGGAAAAGGTTAATAGAAATAGGAAGATGGAGAAAGGAACAGTGCTCTGTGTATCAAGGAGAGGACCACAAACTGAGGAACAAGAGGAGATGAGGGCAAGTGAGAGGTCGGCTCCTGGTACCCAGGGAGCAGAAACAACACCACTGAGAACTGGAGCTGTAATCAACACAGCATTCACAGATTTTAACAGTGCTAAAAAGAAACTGAAGTTTACTGAAGATAGCACTGTGTCCAAGTAGATGACTTTTTGGAATGAGTTTGGTTCCAGATAGCCATCAGAGTGAAATACAAATCTGTATGTTCCTCTTAAGGTGTGACGTATGACTTCGTACCTGATACTAGACCCCCTTTGGTGGACGAGGAATGAGGGCGGTTGGTGTGGATTTCCGGAAGTTGGTGTACTGCAGTGTTCTCATTATCTGCTGGAAGCTTGATGATGCCTTTAACAGCAGAGAAATTCCGATGGGGCTTCATGTTCTTTCTCAGCTGCACTGAATTTTCCGTTGTGGGGGATGCCAGCCATCAGGAAAAGGGCATGTTTTGTAAGGACAGGTGTGGTTGCCAAAGCAAAATGATGATAATCGAATTGTGGTTCTCTCTCTTGTAACTTTAGTTCTGCCATTCTTCGTTTGGAAGGAGATAATATCTGAACCCTTCATTAAGTGATGGCTTCAACATTCACATGTCATATGACATTTTAAATCTTTCATTATGTTCTCAATGCTGGCTTTTAGTTAACTGTGAACTTGACCTGAGAACTACTGTTGTTTTCCTCTTCATCTTTTTGAAATCACTAACCATAAATGTGATTCTCTTTTAAGAGCCATTTATGCCAAGAGTTTTGAAAGATACTAATGTCACTAATCTGGGTGGTAATCTGGGTTAATTGAGCCTGCATTTTGACTGGATGTGGCATTTGTGAAAAGATCTTATGTATTGTCCTAGTTTGCACAGCTGTCATACGGTGTAATTGACTCACAATCATGTCTTTAGAAACTTCACTCCTTACTCCTGGTATAATAGATAATCTTGATAACACTGGCATTGAAAATCCTTTCCCAGATAGTGGAATGTAATCACAGAAAGCAGAATCACCACTTTACTGCCAGAGAGTGAGTTCACTGAATTTTCAAGGTCATTTTGCCCTTATTGAATTCTCTTGAAATTGCAAGCAAACGGCACCTAGATCTTACTGAGAGCTCCAACCCTGAGCGTGTGTGGAAAGTTGCTTTCTTCCGTTTCTCTGTAGTTGGAGTATGGAATTGAGGAAACTGAGTAGCTGGGGAGTCCTGCATCGGCCCAGGGCTTAGAAGCAAGGCGACTGGCAAGTTGACCTCTGGTTCTTTTTCCATCATGCGACTCTAGAATGTCTATGAAAAGACCGTGTGACCTGCTGCTGAGCCCAGTAATTGCTGAAGAAATCTGGAGTTTTATTCCCCCACTACTATTGGCTTCGGGTCTATTCCAGAACGAGCCACTTAGCCTCTGTGATGACATAAGCCCCTCATCAGTCAAGTGAGGGAGGTGGGTAATGATTACCTGCACTTGAGAGCAACTGATAAGAGTACTTGGTGATGAAGGGGGAGGGCGCAGCTCAAGTGGTAGAGTGTGTGCTTAGCATGCACGAGATCCTGGGTTCAATCCTAGTACCTCCTGTGAAAATAAATAAAGCTAATTACCCACCCCTCAAAAAACAAAAACGAGAAAGGAATTGGTGATGGATAACGTTTGGATTAAAGGTGCCGTGAAAGTTGCGAATTCAGCCCCGTTGTCAGCCATTTCACGGTGTCGTCATGTAAGCAGAGGAAATTGATGCCACTACGGAGAGGGAGGTTTGGTCCTCAGTAGGGTTTCTCGCAGTGTGGTCTTTGGTCCAGGAGTGTCAGTGTGGCTTGGGAGCTGGTTACAGTGCAAATTCTCAGGCCCCTCCTCAGACCTGCTGAATCAGAACCTCCCCTGGGGGGTGGGGGCAGCTTATCTGTAAGTCTCAAACCTCCAGGGATTCTGAGGCAAATACAAGTTTGAGGTCCACAGCTCTAAGCCAAGGGCCAGCAAGCCTTTTCTGTACGGGGATGGATAATATATATTACTGACTTGGCAGGCAGTGTGGTGTCTGCATCACCTGCTCAACTCTGCTGCCTTAGCCTGACAGTGGCCATAGACAGTATATGAATTAACAGACGTGGCTATGTCCGGTAAGACCTTTACACAAAAATGGGGGCTGGGCTTGGTCAGCAGGCTCTCATTCACTGACCCCTATTCTAAACCTCTCTTCCTCATTTTAGGTCATTTTGGCTTGTTTTCTGTGAGTTGAATTGAAAACGTTTATCTAACTATGATGTATTTTTAAATGATTCTCTTTGCCCAAAATACATTGTTTCTGAGTGCGAATTGAAAACATGATTTTTAAATTGGAATTTGTAACATTTTTGTGTGTAAACAGAAAAGGAGCTGCTTAAGGTAAAGTTAACTTAGGGAAGATAGATATTTACTTAAAACCTTAATGTATTTGGATTCATTACTGATACACAAGGAGCAAAATCTTCCTTTAGATCTTATTACTTATTTAGGAAAATCTATCATATGTCATAATCTTTATATTACAGTAAATTAACTTGAACATCTCCTAAGTCTAGGAGGGTTTCATGTACATCGCTGCCCTTGCCATGCAGCTAACAAAGGAACACCGGGGTTCATTAGTGAAATGAGACATTGGAAGCTGTATCAACACTGGCTGTTGACTCGTACACATGTCCCCAGTCATAGATGCACGTGGTATCCGGCAGTTTGGACTGAGAGAATGTATCAGCCAAAGGTTACACAGCTTCACGTGACTTTACAGCGCGACCGTGCTGCAGCCCTGTGTTGTAATAGGTGTCATTTCCGATTTACGGTTGCACAGATTCTTCTGGATCGTTTCAGGTGCTTAGCACAGAGCTGTGAATTGGTGCTGTAGCGTATTTCTTTTTCAGTGTAGATACATGTGCTTATTTCTAAGTCTCATCAGCTGCCACAAGGGTCCAGGGAACAAAATCTAACTGCCTCAGAGTGATTCCTAGGAGGCGTTTGGAATGGAATTTGATGGGATCACCTGCTTTTCCCGCCATGGCCATCTGGCCAAGCCCCCTGCCCCCCATCATTCCCTTTTGGGTTGTAATACTGTTTTACCAAACACAGAAACAGTAATGTAGAATCTAGAAACTTGTTAGTAGAAGGAAGGAGAGGCTCTCAGTATGTGTAACTGCCTTTTTTCCTAAATCCATAAACATGATTTAATAGTACCCCATGTGTGCATTTTAATAATATATTGTAAATATTTGTATATTTACACATGCAATAGATGGCGAATATAAACTGTTTTCTGCTTCTTCCCATGGCTTAAAATTAAAGCTGATATTTTAAGTGCAGTTATATAATTTATTGATACAAGAAGATTATTTCCTACACTTCTGTAAATTTACAGAGCCCAAGGTTACCATCAAACAGATGTGGATATCTTACAGTGTTAGCAGAGTCTTTTACTGAGAAGAAAATCACTATAAATATTTGCTGAGATCTTGAGTGAATGGATGGATTAATGAATGAATCAATCAATGAAGCAGTGGCTGAATTTAGGGCAGATCTTTTTCAGGAACATTAACTATAACATGTTTTAACAAACACAGCTCCATGTCACTGGCCCAAAATGATAGATAATTGCCCTGTGTTCATATGTGGAAACACGTTTATATTAATTTATACTATCTATGTATTTCTCTTGGTTAGTGTACCTAATTTACAGTGTATCTTTTTTCCTTCCTTCCTTTCTTCAAAATTACTATAAAAACCTGCTTGTTTATAATGAAGTTTCCACAGACCCTAAAACCAAAAAAAATAAATTAATTCTATTCCTGCCATATCCACAATTTGAAAATTGTTTTTTTTTGAATCATTTAAACCATGTTCTTCATCATTTTTTTCTAAATTTGGCTATATTATGCTTGTTTTTTAATATGTGCTTTTTATTTATTGCTTGCTAGGTTTTTTTTTTTCACATTTAAAAATTGGTTTAGAAATGGCATAACCCATCAAGACCTCAGTTATTCTGTAACCATTCATGGACACACACTCTGCTAGCCTCCTGTGGGTTGGGCTTGGTGTATGGTACAGGTGATTGAAAGCCAATTAGAACTTGTATTCTGGGACTGGAGAGATAGACCACACAAAATAGTCAGTTTTTGACAAAGGAGACAAGAATATACAATGGGGAAAGACAGTCTCTTTAATAAGTGGTCTTGGGAAAACTGGACAGTTACAGGCAAAAAAAAGAAACCCAAAAAAACTGGACCACAATACAAAAATTACAAAAATTAACTCAAAATGATTTAAAGACTTAAATGTAAGTCCTGAAACCATAAAACTCCTAGAACAAAATATAAGCCAGTACATTCTTTGACATCAGTTTTAGGAATACTTGTTTTGGATCTGTCTCCTCAGACAAGGGAACAAAAGCAAAATTAAATGGGACTAGCAGAAAAAAACAAACAAAAAAAAGCTCTTGCATAGTGAAAGAAACCATCAATAAAACAAAAAGGCAACCTACTGAATAGAAGAGGTTTGCCAATGATACGTCTGATAAGGGGTTAATATACAACATATATAAAGAACTCACAACTCAATATCAAAAAATAAATGATCTGATTGAAAAATGGGCAGGAATATGAGTAGATATTTTCCAGATAAGACTTACAGATGGCCAACAGGTGCAGTGAATGGTTCAACATCAGTAATCATTAGGGAAATGCAAATCAGAACCACAGTGAACTATCACTTCACTCCTGTCAGAACGGCTGTCATGAAAAAGACAAGTAATAACAAGTGTCTCTGAGGAGGCACAGAAAAGGGAACCCTTGTGCATTGTTGGTGGGAATGTTTTTTGTGTAGCCACTAGGGAAAACAGTATGGAGTTTCCTGAAAAAAAATTAACAGTAGAACTACTGAATGATCCAGCAATTCCACTCTTGGGTATTTATCCAAAGAAAACAGAAACACTAATTTGGAAAGATACATGCACCCCTATGGTCCTGGCAGCATTAGTTAACAATAGCCAAAACATGGAAGCAGTCTAAGTGTCTATCAGTAGATGAATGAATAATGGATATCCTGTTGGATAATGGATTTCCCATTTTGTGTTTATGTATATACACACACAGACACACACAGTGAACTACTGTTCAGCCATAGGAAAGAATGGAATTCTGCCATTTACCACAATATTGCTGGACTTGGGTGGGGGTGCGTGTATCATGCTTAGTAAAGTAAGTCAGACAGAGAAAGACAAGTGCTGTATGTTTTTACTTATACGTGGAATGTGAAAGACAGACCAAAAGGACAAATAAAACAAACAGACTCATAGACACAGAGAACAATCTAATGGTTGCCAGAAGGGAGGTGGGGTGGAAGGATGGATAAAACAGGTGAGGGGAGTAAGAAATACAAAATACCAGTTAGAGCAGGGAGGGTGTAGCTCAGTGGTAGGGTGCATGCCTAGCATGCATGAGGTCCTGGGTTCAATCCCCAGTGCCTCCATTAAAATAAATACATGAATAAAGCTAATTACCCCCCCCAGCAAAAAAAAAAAGCAAAACCAACAAACAAAATACCAGTTACAAAAATAAATAAGTCACAGCGATATAATGTACAGCCCAGGGAATATAGTCAATAATATAACTTTGCATGGTGCATAAAATAAAGTATAACCCAAGATTTCAAGTAAAGACACTAAAATTTCAGGGGCTTAAAGAACAAGCTCAGAGTTACAAATCATTTTTTTTGACAAGGCTGGAATCTGACTGGAATTTTTTCTTTAAAAACTGATATACCTCCTCGGATTTATCTAAGTGATCACACCCAGGAGAAAAAATAGTAATACATGAAATTGACCCAAAAAAAGAGAGGCAGCAAAGGTGTGAGTAGACTTCCCCATTCCCAGAGGGCCCTGTTTATCAGGCAATGCTCTGCCCAGCTAAATAAGGTCTGCTTCCGTGACTGGTTCACCAAGTGAAGTAACACGTTTCTCTGAAGGGTTTTCAAAGGGAAAAAATAAAGTAGGCCAGCACAGAGTGAATTCTGATCATGCATGGAGATTAGGAGGCTCTCTGCAAGTGGGTATGTATCTTTAAGAGGTGTCCTCACGTAGCGCCTGCATCAGCTAACAGAACTGTCAGTGCACAAAGTATACAACGTTGGCATCCACGATTTTTCAAATAAAAGGTAGAATTACGCATGCATGTGAAAATACAGAATTGCTCATGAATGTATCACCTATTTCAATATCATGAATTTCTGTAAATAAATAGATCCCCTGTGATCAGATCAACACAAGCAGGACTGTGACAGAGAGAGGACACAGAAGAAGTCGTGCGGCGTTGAAGGTCTTTGGCCACTGGGTGTCATGGTTTTCCCCGTAGTGTTTAACCCTTCAGCTGTATTTGAGGGGTTCCTCCACATATTTAACCGTCCAGGAATTATGTAGTTGTGTTGGTCACACTTAACGTTTTATTGCATCAAACTCACATCGGAGGACTTTGTGCGGTGCCTTTATGCGTGTGCTCGGGTGTGCTTTTAAAGAACTTGTTGCTGTAGCAGAGCTTCCATAGCGCAGAGACGCATTGACCGTATTTCGGCGTCTGCTTGTTCTTAGCCATGCCTGGTGTGCATACATGTGAAGGCAGACTTGTTATGGAAGTGTTCCATTAATGAGAAGCTGACAGCCCTGTGTCTTCCTTGTGGGTATGGTCCACTCTGCCAAGGCTGACGGGAGTGAGTGGTGGTGATGATGAAAGACAGGTGTGCTTGTCCTGTCACAGAAATGCTCCTGAATTTGCTTCAAAAGCCCTGTGCAGATCAGACGTGCCAGATGAGAAGACTTGGCCAAATGCTGTGAGGACACCAGGGAAAAATTCCTTGGGTTTTGTCATTTGGAACCTAGTTATTGCCGGCATGACCGAGGTGAATGTGACGAAGTGGTCGACTGGGCTGAGAGGTCAGTACCTAAGCCTGTGACGGGGCGTGTGTGGGGAGTTGTTGGAAAGATGAAGATGGGCCCATGGAGCTGTTTCATTTATTTTATCTTATTTTTTCTCATTGCTCTTTAAAACTAAATCATTGAAAAAGTCCAACTTCTGCTTAAGTGCATAGCACTACATCTTGGACTGAATCTTTAAATGAGTTTTTGCATATTCTCATTGTTGTGGACATTTAATAAACGGCTTTTTTTGTGGGTCATGCTGATACCTTTGCTTTTGACACAGAAGGGTTGACAGTGGTGTCATGATTTTCAAGAAATTACTGAGAAAGCTTCAACAGGAAGACGTAGCAGAATGTGCGGCTTCATGGAATGTCTGCTTTCGTTTGAATGAAAGGAATTTTTCTGTTTAAATTGGAAAGACACAGCCAGTGCCCAGTTCTGTCGGATCTGTGCTCAGTTTTCTTTGTGGAGGTTGATGGCAGAGGAGGAATCAGAAATCAGTGACAAAATGGAGAGGTGCTATTCTTGGTTACAACTTTGAGTAGGAAAATTTTAAGAAGATAAAAACCAAGAGAAACTTTAAAGCACTCAGTAAACAAACCTTTTTAGGGCGCTTACTACTTGATTGAAACTCACGTCACACTGCTTTCAGGGAGCCATCCAGCTAGTGGGGAGTCAGATACTAAACAAATATTCACAAAGATACGCCCTTAAAACGTGACACATTCTGTCGGTAGACGTGTCCTGTGTCGGGGGCCAGAAACGGTTTTCCCGATGAGTTGGTATTTGTTCATCAGGCCAGCGGGAGCAGGGCTTGGGACGAGGGTGGTGTGAGTTGTCTAGGGCACACTCCCAGAGCACACGGTGAATGGGTGGTAGAGGGACCGAGAGGCCGTCACGGAGTTAGAATGTATGGGATGGGAGCGGCCGGGCAGTACGAGCTGGAGGCAGAGCACACGGTAAATAGGGAGGGGAAAAGGAGGGCTGTCTTGTAGGGCTTTTTCGGAAGTACTGAGTCTCAGCCGTTCCTTAAGAACAAGAGAGAGAACAGAAACGCAAGAAGGGGACGAGGGCTCTCACAGCAATTGAGCTCAGAGACAAAGAGGGCTCGTGTGCAGGTGCCCTGTGGTGCGTGGAACAAGTTAGATGCCCTTGAGATGGTGGTCTGGGGACGAGCCTGACGGTACGGTGCTCACTGGTGTCTCGGTGGTGGTGGGAGAAGGCTGGGGAGGGGAGCCCTCAAGGGTGCATCTCAGGTCTGTGGTTTGATTAATTGGATGGGCAGGACGCTGTGGATGCTAGAAGGAGCCCAGCCTGGAGAGAAGGTTATGAGTCCTGTCTGGAACTGTGAGCTTGAGGTGTCCTTGAAACCTCAGTGGAGGTAAATATTAAGTAGACTTGGCTACTGGTCTGAATCTCAAACGAGAAAGATGAGCTAGGGGTGAAATGATGATTAATTATATTTGTCTGCTTGGCTGGGCCGTGGCGTCTGGAAATGTGGTCAAACATTATTCTGGGATGTTCCTGTGAGGGTGTTTTTGAATGAGATTAACATTTAAATGGGAGGACATTGAGTAAAGCAGATTGCCCTCCCTGATGAGGGGCTGGGGAGCTCATGCAATCTGTTGGAGGCCTGAATAGAGTAAGACTGGCCTCTCCTGAGTGAGAGAAAATGCTGCCAACACATGGCCTTCGGACTTGAGCTACAGTGTCTGCGCTTCCTGGGTCTCCAGCGTGATGGCCCGGCATGTGGGTTTAGAACGTTCCCTCCCCCTCTGTAACATGAGCCGGTTCCTTAAACTAAGTGTCTTTCCACATGTATGTACCTCCTGTTGGTTCTGTCTCTCTGGAGAAGCCTGACTAGTACAGACGGTAATTACAACATCGTGGGTGTAACTGAGTTGCTCAGGTGGGAAGTCGGAGTGAGAGGACAAGTCAGGGAAGTTCCAAAGCCTGAGGGCTCGCATAGCAATGGTCCAGTGTGCTTGCTACTCAGCACTCCCTGTCTCACCGCAGAGAATTACTCCTGTGCAGACATTTCTTCCTGGAGATGCAATGGAACTGGATTACCCATGAGATCTTCCTGTAGTCTTCTGAATTCCTCTGTTCTGACAACAGTTGATGGCTCCCGTGGTGCAGTGTGACCCAAGAAGACAATTGACTGTTCTTTCTGAGAAGCTTCAAACTGGAGCTAAGAGTCACTTTTGTTCCTGTGCAGAGGTTCAGAGATAGGAAGCGTGGGAACTTGAAGGTGAGGGACACCTGCGCAACCGTGTTTCCAAGCTGGATCTGCTCATCGGAAAGAATAAAGCCCATGCGTGGAGAGATGTGGACACTCCTATGCTCAGGAGGTGGAGAGAGTCGGAGCCAAGGGGAGACGGCACAGACTGGCTCCTGGTGGAATTCCGTCCCCGGTGTCCAGCTGTGCCAGCAGCCTTCCTTCCCCTGCTGGTGTTGTTCGTTCCCCCCATGTTCTCTCCTTTTGCCTCAGATAGTTACAGCTGGCCTTCTGTAATTTGAAGCAAAAGAAACCAGAGATAGATGAGGGCGGCCAAGCCAACCAAGTAAAATGAGAAGGAACATTTGACTTTGGGAGAAGAAAGAAAAGCGAAAAGCATCCGTTGAGCTCTGCAGGATGGCTGTCATGGTGACCCTAGCAGGAGCCGTGTTTTGGAAGACAAATGAGTAGTGTGAAGAGAGAACGGGAAAGGGGGAAACGAAAACAGTAACTGAGGAAATTGTATCAGGAGCTGAGAAAGTAGTCGCTGGAGAGGGAAGTCCGAATAAAGGAGACGTTCCCCTTTCTTTCCTTTTCATTTGTTCTTTCCTCTCCCTCCCTCCCTCCCTCAGTTCTTTCTGTCCTACCTTCCTGCCTTCTTTCCTTCCTTTCTTGATGAGAGACTTGAAGATACGACATGTAGATGTTTTCCTGAATATTCTAGTAGAAGCGGGAAGAGCAGAGAGAGAAGGTGGAGTCGAGTGTGATGTCCCTGAGAAGGAGGGCATGGAATCCAGAGAGCAAGTGGGGGCTGCTCTCAGGCGGGGACATGAGGGGTGAGGAGGGGACGTGCCCTGGTTGGACGACTCCTGGACCTGGAGGTAGGGGCTGCGGAGTTCCTACTTGAAGGATGAGGGAAGGACTGTGTCCTCTGTGGAGACTAAGAAGTGAGGCAAGAATGGATTGGAGAGGAGTGAACCTTGAAAAGAAGAATGGTGAAAAGTGCTTATGGGGTTGGACTAAAAGAGGTGTTAGTTTTTCTGGCTATTTTAAAGTCCCTAATTGGTTTTGGTGATTGGTAGTGCATTGTTGTCTACCTGTCATTCGGGTGTGGGCTTCCCAGCAGGGGTCACCTAGCGGGGTGACGGGAACCAGAGTATGATAAAGTGCAGAGCCAACGCCAGGGGAAGCGATGCTGAAGATGAACGTTTGCTGTGACCTAAGTGCATGTGGAACAAGAGAAAACAAAGGGCAGTGGGTCCCGGGAACACGTGGGCCGGGTGCTACTGAGAGTGGTCGGTCAAGCGACCATGAAGGAAGGAAGGTGGAGGTCTGAAGGTGAGACGCTGCCACTCGCCCTTCGGAGAGAGCGCAGTAATGGAAAATAAAATTAGCCGGTAGATGACCACAGATGGAGTTCAGGTCTGGGCTGCTGCAGCAGATGCAAGGATGAAACAGAGACATGATGATGAGTGTGGCCTCAGTTAAAAAACATCTGACGTTGCAGAGGCCTAGTGCAACTGTGCACGCCGTGTGCACCTGGTACCCCAGCCCTTCTGTGCCCGGGAGCAGACAGATGGCAGGACTGCCACTGCAGAGGACCTTCCTCCCACCACTTCTCAGTTTACCGCAGGTTTGCTCTGATGGGGGAGTGACCTGCAGTCTGATGAATTAGGACCTACGTAAACATAGACCAGAAGACAGTGACAGCACAGTGGAGCTCGGTTTGTGCAGGGTGGCAGTGAGCTACTGCCGCGTGTGTTAAAGGTGTGCTCTGCAGCAGGGCCTGCACTCCAGTCCCACGGAATTCAGCTGCTGCCTCTCATAGATGTCCCAGAATTTTAACCTGGAATGCCCTGGCTGCTGCAGTATTCATATCTGGGTGTCCTTTCGGTCCTCCCCCAGGTCAGCTACAGTCTGACCTCTGGAACCGAGCTGAGCAGGGCTGTGTCTTCCCAGCACGGATACAGCCTGGATGTGTGTCTCAGGGAGGGTTCGTGTGGGCCTGAAGAGCCCAGACAGCCCGCTCGTGGCAAGGGGCCTTGTTGGGAGGCTGCGTTACATTCACGGACATGAGCGGGACAGCTGATAGAGGTGAGGAGACCAGAGAAGTCCGAGAACGGAGAGGCTCAGACCCGGCAGGCCGCTTGGGCGGAAAACCTGGATGGAAATAAAAAGATTTCGTGAGGAGGAGAGTAAGAGCAGTAAGAAAGGACAGTGGTGCATGAGTGAGGGGGGAAAGAGTCAGCCGGGGAGAGAAGGTGTACAGAGACAGAGGAAGAAGATGTGTGTGTGTGTGTGTGTGTGTGTGTGTGTGTGTGTAGAAAGACAAATAGAGACATAAAGAAGGGGTCTTGTCACCCTTAAACCAGAGTGTTCTTGGTTCGAACAGGCAAGGCTTTCGTGGGAGATGTTAGAAAGTGAGCTGTGCTCTCCTTCGTATCAGGAGAGCATGACGTCTGCCTCTAAAGCTGTAATAGTAGGTGTGTTTGATTCTTCTGCTGTGTTGACCTATGGAAATTGTAACGTTTTTGATCAATAAAATGCCGCATGCATTTTCTAATACTCATGCTAACTATATATGGACCGAAACGAGTTTCCAAAGAGTTACCATCGCATGCCCATTAAGTCTACTTCCAAATGCATTGACTGGATGCATAATATGTGTCAGGCATAGAGGGAGGCTGATGCCCAGGACCCAGGGACGTGAAGAAATCCTCAGGTGACTGACCCACAAGCCATGTCTATTAGTCATTGAGATGTATGGCGACCACTCACCTCCTGTGATGGTCCAGAGGCTCCCTGTGCGCTGTCCGGTATGGCGACCACTCGCCTCCTGTGATGGTCCACAGGCTCCCTGTGTGCTGTCCGGTATGGCGACCACTCGCCTCCTGTGATGGTCCACAGGCTCCCTGTGTGCTGTCCGGTATGGCGACCACTCGCCTCCTGTGATGGTCCACAGGCTCCCTGTGTGCTGTCCCGTATGGCGACCACTCGCCTCCTGTGATGGTCCACAGGCTCCCTGTGTGCTGTCCCGTATGGCGACCACTCGCCTCCTGTGATGGTCCACAGGCTCCCTGTGCTGTCCCGTATGGCGACCACTCGCCTCCTGTGATGGTCCACAGGCTCCCTGTGTGCTGTCCCGTATGGCGACCACTCGCCTCCTGTGATGGTCCACAGGCTCCCTGTGTGCTGTCCGGTATGGCGACCACTCGCCTCCTGTGATGGTCCACAGGCTCCCTGTGTGCTGTCCGGTATGGTGACCACTCGCCTCCTGTGATGGTCCACAGGCTCCCTGTGTGCTGTCCGGTGTGGCGACCACTCGCCTCCTGTGATGGTCCACAGGCTCCCTGTGTGCTGTCCCGTATGGCGACCACTCGCCTCCTGTGATGGTCCAGAGGCTCCCTGTGTGCTGTCTGGTGTGGCGACCGTTCGCCTCCTGTGGCTTTTGAGTCCTTGACATGTGGCCAAAGTGGTTGAGAAACTTACTTTTAAATTTTATTAAATTTTAATTCACATAAATATAAGTGTGATGCGCCACGTGTAGCCACTAGTGACCGCGTTCATGTAGCTATGCAGGGTTGTAGTGAAAAAGAAAGCTCATAAAGCACGTTAAACAACGTAAGATCGATTTTGGCCCTTTGAGATCAAGAAGTTCCTTGTGTTTCCATTTCTGATACTCTCTCGAGTTCATGATGGGGAAGTTTCTGCCTCACTGTGAAACTTGATGTTTAGGACATTATCAAGGACGCCCCAGAGGGGGTAATGGACCAGGAGTCTATGGCCTAATCTAATTTGGCGACTCACAGTTGCTGTTTTTCTATCTGTTACAGTTACTTGACCAATTTTAATTGAACGTTTCCGTGTAGTGTTTATCAAATACCCTCAACCTTTTCAAATGCTTTGCTTGGTGGCTGCTCATTTTAGAGAGTGGATTTCTTCTGTTGGCTGAGAGAGAGGCAGCTCCAAGAAGTCATTTCATGCTCGGAGACTCGTGCTGCTGTAATTGATTTAGGGGTTGGGCAGAGCAGTCCAGGTGAGAAGACACACGCCCTGAGAAAGGTCAGCTCAGAGGGAAGAGAAGTGTTTACAGGAAGAGTTCTTGGATGGGAAGAGCACAGGCCAGGACAGAAGTAATGGGAGGGGCAGGCTTTTTGAGAAAAACCCAGCCAAACCCAGGGATTCCAGATCACAAAGTGAAGACTGTGCCCATGGGACTGGGCTGACAGGCTACTAATAACCTTTGAGGTGTGACCTCTTCTCCGGTAAACGTAACACGGTGGCGGATGGATCAGAAGGCACATGCTTGACCCCAGTCCCACTCCGCATTGTCCTTCAGGCATGTTCCTGGAGCCCAGTGTTGAGAGAGAACGCAGTCAAACAAAATAAAATTGTGTCTAAATGAGAAGAAATGACCTCAATGCTATGTTGGAAGAAAGCAAAGATTCCTTTTCTCATCAAGGTCACCCAGAATAGTGAAGGAACTTAGGATTGCAGTTCAAAGACGGTGTGACCGAATAAACCCAAAGACAAAAGACCCAGCTCTGTGGATGAGAATCCCAAAGTGTCTGATTGCAGTATGAGATACTTGTGGTTTAGATTAGCATTTGATAGGAAAACTAGTTGTCTGTTTATGTACTGCATTTCCAAGTGAGAAGAAAAGATCTCGTAGACACCGTAATAATGAGAATTTCTATCAAAATGACCTTGATCTGTCAACACAGAATTTAATGTCTCAAGAACAGAGAACATTACAGAGAAAGCAAAGAACAGCGCACAGCATTTCTAACCCTAGTGCAACCTTCTTGGTGTCACAAATGGGATCTGAAAGTCAGCTCCGTGGGGTTTCTATTTGGGAAATGGGTTTGGGCTCATGAGGAACCCATGGAGGGCACCAGTTAGGCATTGGGTTCCGTGTGAATCCTACAAGCTCACGCTGGTTGTTTAGCAGCTGCTTCCCCAGAGGCATATTAAAGACAAGAGGAAGACTCTTAAGAACACTTTGTAGTTTCCACTCATGCTGTGCTTCTCAGAAAAAGGTAGTTTTCCTTCGGAGTGTTTCTGAATGTTGACTTTAGTTGATGAGATTGTGAGAGCGCAGTCATCATCGGCCTGCCTGGTAGCGCAGGGCGTCAGGACCTCCTGCACACATGGTCAGGAAGGAGGAGGGCCATTTCGTCCCGTGGTCCTGCTTAAAGAGCAAATACGCTTTCCCCGGAACACCCCAGGAAGTCTCCCCTTTACTCTCTTCAGCCTGGATGGGTGGCATGATGTCCGAACAACCGTTTTCCAAGGCAGCGCAACCTGCTTCCTGGTTTCGTACAGACTTTCCTCTCCTCTGGCGTACCCCGGAGCATCCGGCCCTGCCCGGTTGAAATCCTCGGCCCCACACCAGTCCTCATTCAAATCAGACTGGTGCCCGAGGCTGGGATGTGTTCAATTCCCCGGAAGTCCAGGGCTGAGTGTTGCAAGGAGAGGAGCTTAGAAGGAGTGGGATTGGGGCAGGGTAGTGAGCAAGTCAGGGAGGGGCAGGTGGAGATGCTGGTTGAGTTACTTTCCTCAAGGACACAGCTGTCTGACTGCTTTCTTTTCCCCTGAGCGGAATAATGCCTTTTATTCTTGCACAAAATGTAATTGTGGCAATATCATGCCTTTTGCAGCGTAATTAACTAAATCTCATATTAGAACTCAGAAATCTAGAAGCAATGTCGTGTGTGAATTAAATGTCACTAGCGTGTTCAGAAATGAGAGTGAGGGGAAGGATTAAGGAAGGGGGCGTGGAGGGAAATGTTGCTGTCTTTGGGAATTTAGCTGATAAGCATGAGCTAATGTTGGACTTCAAATGTCAGATACTGCTTGAAGGACATTGTAGAAAAGATCGTTTTTAACACGTATGAGTTTTTAATACATGTCATGTAGGACATTTTCAGGTAATTTGTATCACTTTTTACTCTGAAACATCTGAGAATTTCTACTTCATTAAAATACGTTATTGTTATACCGCAGAAGTTCCTGGTGACCACAATAACGTGGAATAAAGACTTCTTGCTTCTTTAGGGAGCCTGATACCTAGCTTTGGCTGAAACCTTAGAGAATTCTTTTTAGTTCAGAAGGAAATATAATACCCCTAACCATTCGTAGCTAACATAGTTATTAACACATGTATGAAAACCACCTCAGTGTTTTTTTAAACTACCCTGGGTAACAGTATAATTGTTCTACCTGGATATCAGGACATATTATAAACAGATCATTTTCTAGAAACACAGAAAAAAACAGGGATGAATTTCAGAGCCCCTGCTCTAATCACTGGAGACCAAAATTGCTTTACTTCAAACTCTTGGAATTCAGTAAAAATACCTACTCAAGTACTTAAAGGAGTTATTTGTTCTAGATTTAATCTTGCAGCTTCTTAGGGGAAAAATTGAACCTAAAGGGAAAATGGCACTAGATGTATTTTCAAATCTTTCTCAAAGCATGATTACTCTGTTTATTTTAGTTATCTTGAGAGTAACATTTCAGTGCTTACCTCATGTTCCCTGAAAACTCCTCGTGTATTTTTGAGATTAATATCTCCGGAGGAGAGAGGAATGTCTGTGTCTTGCGGCTAGAAATTTAGGACCAGGCAGTGGGATTGCTGGAGTGACTGGAGGCTGACAGCTGGTCCTTCAGACATCAGCTGATGGTTTATCAGCTGCCTACTATCATGGATAACCTTTCAGGCATCTGCAGTACAATAAGTGTTGTAGGTGTGGCTAAGAGGAGCTAGGAATGTGAAAGGCAGGCAGATATGATAAAACAGCTGGAGAAATGTAACCAGTGTCTTGAACGCTGACTGCAGCTCCAAGACCAGGATGTGCACATTCCTGTGAGATTCCAGCAGACAGGGTCTAGGTGGTCACCAGTGTGTGTTTGGATGGCGTTTAAAGGCACAGTCTTCCCACCAACCTCTAAAAATCCATTTGTAATTGATGCGCGCGCCATATTATTTTTCCTGTGGAGTTGAATTGGGCATTTTCCTTTGCATCTTCTCATATGGGGATGATAAAAATGCTGATAAAACACATCTTATTGTCCCAAGGAGAAGGCAAGTGGGAACAGAGGCATGATACTGAGAAAGGAAATGGCAGTCCAAGGCTGCTTGTAATACTTGTGAAACCAGTGCTGTGCTAAGAGCTGTCTAACTCAGAGCAAGGAGGCACCGCTTGGAGGGGTGTAACAGCCTTTGCAGGAGCTATAAAGCAGACGAGACCTGGCAGAGCCAGTGCAGGCTCAGGAATGAGGAAGTTGGTCTAGGGGGCGAGGGGTGAGTTCAGTGATGCTTCTTCCCAGCTTTACTGCAGTGTGATTGACATGTAACATTGTGTAAGTTTAGGATGTATGTGGAGTGTTGATCTGATACAGTTATGTGTTGGAATATGATCACCACTGTAGGCTAGCTAACACGTCCATCAGGTTATGTAATTCCACGTCTGGTCTGTGGGGAGGATCTTGGACGTCCACTCTCTTGGCAACTTTCAAGTGTATAATACAGAATTAACCGTGCGCGCACGGCTGTACGTTGTAGAAATTGGAGAGAACATCGGTATCGTTTCTTCCTGTGAGTGGTTCCCATGATAACTGAACTAGGGATTTAGCCAAAGGAGGTTTTCTACCCTGGGTCTTCTGAGAACGGACTTCTAAATAGATTGGGGTGTGAAGCGGGGGTTTGGTAACTTTAGTGGCCTTCTCTACTCTTGGAACCATGGTCTCTCACGTGTTGTTTCGCATGTTAATTCACCTTTGTACACCTGCAGAAAGTAGCTTCATGCAATCTTCCTGTGTAAGAATGGTGGTTTCCTAAATCCATGATATGTCCAGGGCTTACAGACAGCTCGGGCTAGGAGAAGGGGTCATTACAGAATGAAATTATTTTCAAATATAAGATAGGTTTTCAGGTGAAGATGTGGCTTTGTCAGATGACCCATAGCAAGAGTACTGGGGCTGCAGAAATGCTGGGACGGGATGCCTGACCACTTGGCTCACTAAGTAATAAGGAGAGTTTGGTTTTTAGGCAGGTGCCTTGTGCAGCAGGGAGCAAGTCCGTGCTGCAGATTAAAGTGGCAAAAGCGGGAAGCGGTCCTGGTGGCAGGCGCACGCGGTGCCAACGATGAAATATGCTCTTTGTCTGCAGCACGTGGTGAAATGATGCCGTGTTCAGAATTAGGTTTATTGTGCTATGAATTCTTTGGTGTCTTTAGAATTAATCTTCTGACTCATCTTTTATCGAGTATCCATCTCTCCTAACAGTTTAGATGCTGACGCATAGCTTGGGGCCAGTCGGTTGAAGGGAGTGCTCTAGTTCACTTGATGAAATGGTACAATAAGGACTCGAATCAGCTCCTGTCTGCCCAGGAGCGAGTCCCCATCACCTCCCCATCCAAAGGGAAAAAAAGTCATTTCACAGCACTCTGTTTATACAGGTATTTCCAAAATATGAACTCAGTGTGACCTTGGCACTTACCAGATAATGTGAACCATTATGTAACTGAGAACATATTATAAAAACATTGCAGAAGACAGGCAAGTCATAATTTCTGCAAAACCCAGTTGTTTCATTATAGCAGCATTTTTCTCATTATTTGCTGGAGTAACTAAATATCGAAGCCAAGGATAAATAACTTATTTAAAATTAGTAAGATGGCCAACTCTCCCGACGAATACGTCTTACAATAAGGAGTTGGGCTGAAAACACCACATCGTGAATTTAGCAGAAGAGGTAGAACGCTCAAGTTTGCCCTCAGGCCTCCCATGTGGCCAGTGGCAGCCCCCCAACCTCATTATCCCAGGAGGCGGGGATGAAGGGAATGGGCGCAGCGTTTGAGGGGAGAAGACATCGCGGGCTCCAGCAGGGAGCGCGCTCCTGTTGTGTTTCCTGTTACTTGTGGCCACACTCAGGACAAGAGAGGGGAAGTCCTAAGACATGTTTGTTGTGCTGTGGAGCCAGGGCGAGTCCAAAACATGTGACGTCTGGAGCAGACTGATAAAAGAGCGATCCTCACAGCTAATGTTAGCTAAGTCCGTTTCATCATTTATTTTGTGACAGTGCAGAAATCTAATTTTCTTTTCCCTGCTGTTTTATTAGAGTGTTTAATCAAAGCATGATAATGCTGCATGCATGAAGTCAAGCATTATGAAGGTGTGTAGAGAAAAAAAAAATGAATTTGCCCTTACACCTGACCCCCTCCCACCAACTGCTCCTCCCACCTTTTCTCCATGAATACACAAAGGTCCTTGTCCATTCACACTCCCAGCAGCTTGTCTGGTCTGTTCTTCATAGAAATGCTTTACTTCCTGGTAGACCGTACATATTGTGGTCTTGGTCTATTATTTGTCTCTTCACCCTAAAATCTCTCTTCAGAACCAACTCATCAGTTTTGATCATTGCCGCATCACCAGGCTGGTGTACAGAAGGCTCAGCAAACATTTACTGGGTGGCTGAGTTGCATTACCTTTATATAGTTGTTTTACCTGGATTGATTTTGTAATATATTAAATATTAATACACACATGCCACACAGCAGATATCCTGTAAATAGTTATTGTTCTATATGTGCTATGTCGTTATCGTACCTTCATGAGCATATTGTCTCAGGTGGAGAAATCAGAATGGCGCTGAGACATGCATTGTCTTCCATGGTTTTTAATATATAAGGCACAAGGCATTAAATGATGGATGCAGAAACGGAAATGAGAAAATGATTACTATGTTTATCTGACTTCCTTATATGACAAGGTTGCTGTCAGTGGAGCTCATGAGAGCTGGGTTCACTGCGAGTTTGTAAAGGGATGTGCCGTGTCGGGTACCACTGTGCTGAGCATCCCACATGTGTGAGAGAGTTCATTTGTCAAAACAGCCCAATAAGACAGGTACTACTTGCTGTTAACTCCCGAGGCTTGGGGAGGCTAAACTGCTGACTCAGAGAGGGTGAATGATGAGGAGAAAGTTTTAGAGCAGGCTGGAAGTATTTCCTGAACCCAGGACAGGGTCTGGATACAGATAATGTACAGAGATCCTTACAGTGGGTACGCAAAAGCGTCTGAGGCTGATGGCCTCATGTTTTCCAATTGGAGTCAGAGGTGGTGTCTTCAGTTGAGAACAGATTTTGGGGAGCTTTGAAGACACACCATTTGAAAGGATTCCAAGAGTCTGAGAGAGGAAGACAATGTAAAGGACCAGACGGACTGGGGCCACTTTGAGACGTCTGAGGGAGATCAGCTCAACCCTTCAGGAAGTACGGCCGTCTGAGGAGTTGTAGACAGATAAGCAAGTAGCTGCGGGCTTTCCCCGGGTAGAGCCAGGAATCCTGTTCTTTGTTGTGGCAAAACCAACCATACAAGTCCTCAGATTCCGAGAATGGTGACTCTAATTTTGTTTGTTTTTTGGTTCTTATTTGGAGACATGGCTGTTTTATCTTTAAATCATCCCAGAGCGCTTTGCAACCAATCTGTGTGTTTCTTCCCCCGGATGATAACATTATTTTGTTTGGTTTGGTTGGCGTCATTGGCCTTGGCTCATGCCTGTGTTTCCAGCCCTTCTTCGCTTTCCAAACTTCCCCGATGACTTAGCTGCACGGGGCATTGTTTCAGCTCCAGTCCCATTAATCAGGCTCTTGCCAACTTTTCACAGCTTGGGAAGAATTTTTACTCAAAACATTCAAAACCAGCATTTCACAGAATTGAGCTGTGGTTAACAATGGGCGGCCTTGTTGGTGGGGACCACATTCAAAGTTAATGGGCTTGAAGGAGCGTTTCCGTGCCTGTTGGAACGCATGGGAGCTGGAGCCGCGGTGGCTCCGTCTGAGCTGCTGACACCCAGCCCTAGAGACGGGTCCGCTGGCTCTGCGACGTTCTCAGGGCCTGGGATCTGGAGAGGTAGACGCACCTCCAGACGGCTATTGTGAACACTCCCCGTCAAATGCAGGGAGAGTAAAACTGGGGACCGTGCCCTGGGGCTTTGTGCCGCACTCACACTGAGGTCACTCTGGCCTGATTTTCCCCTCTGCCATGGAACAAAGCCCGCTAATAAATTTATGAAGTCGAAGTTATTTGCAATTCATGTGCTGTTTGCAAATCAAGGCTAGATGATGAGGAGATGCTGCCTGCTTTACACAAAAGAATCTGAGCGTGGGGAGCAGGGGGAGGAATGTAGGCGGCGGGTGAGGGCAGGAGGCCCTTCTAACTCAGCTCACACGCCCTGCAGGTAGGTTTCTGTACAAACCGTGTGTAACACTCCTCTTGTCTTCATACTTTGCAAAAATTTTTTTTTTAAATTTTTGATTGTTAAATTCAAAAATTACATTTTACATATTGTGACATTCTGTGCCATTGATTTAAAATATCTCAGCAACTTACTGATGATGATGGTGGGGAATTTACGTGATGCCTTAAACATTTTAGCTTCTGAACTCTACAGCTGGAATTTTAAAAAAGTAAGACTTTAGAGTACT
The DNA here is from genome assembly GCF_009834535.1 of Camelus ferus. NCBI lineage: Eukaryota > Metazoa > Chordata > Mammalia > Artiodactyla > Camelidae > Camelus > Camelus ferus. The sequence continues at coordinate 10,146,863 of NC_045732.1, forward strand.
TTGAGGTTTACAGAAAAATTGAACAGTAAACACATAGTTTGTGTATACAGTGCTTTCTCCCTCTAGTCAGTTTATAATTAACATTTTGTGTTAGTGTCATCCGTTTTGTTACAACTGATGAACCAGTACTGAGACATTATTGTTAACTAAAGTCTCTCATTTACATTAGGGTTCTCTTTTTGTGTTGTACATTCTGTGAGCTTTACCAGATACACTGTATCCTGTATTCACCATTACAGGATCATACAAAATAGTGTCACTGCCCTAAAAAGCCTCTGGGCTCCACCTGTCCATCCCTGCCTCCATCCTAGCCCCTGGCAACCACTCATCTTTTTCCTTTTTTTTCCTTTTGTTTTTAAAATCTGTAAATTTTGCCGTCTGAATATTTTCTTTCTGATACTGACCAACAGCAAAAAATTGTGACAATAGTTCTAGGTTCAAATCATGTATTTGTCACATATAACATGGTATAAACAGTATAATAGACATTATATATTCCTAGTCAAAAATGGTAAAAAAAAGTTATATAGAGTATATTACAAAGTGAGTTTTCCGATTAATTGTGATTTTAATTTAAGGAAATGTATTCTGAAGGACTTAGATAAAATAACAGTTTAAGAATTACGTGTATGAACCATTACATAAGTGTCACTGGGTTTCGATAAATACCTAATTATATTTACCTGAAATGAGGAAAAGAAGTTATATTTAAACACTTCTGATTGAACAACTGATGACTCACAAAATGTATAATGATTAAAAATTTTAATTAAAAAAACTTTAAAAGATATCCATTACCCTTGCCTTCCCTGAGGCCATGGATGCAGGTTGAAGGGGAGGGGTAACTGTGTCTCAGAAAAGTCACATTGGCAGTGTGCCCAGGTCTCCCTGTCCAGCTTTGCCTCTGGATCTGGTCTTGAGAAGTCTGTTGGACCCGGTGCAGCTGTGGTGTGTGTTTGGGGAGCTTCCATTCGCTCTGTGCTCGGACGAGTGCTCTGGGCATGTTGTGGTGCTGGAGGAGCCCGGATAAACCCTCCTGAAGAGAAGTCCATATTATGGAATCGGTGAGGACCCTCTGTTGCCGCAGCCTCCTGTGGTCCCACCGAGCCCCCCGTGGCCAGGGAGGAGGCTGGCTGACATCCGCCTGATTACTGAGCCCTGTCTCTACAGTACCCCCCACCCCCAGGGAGCATCAGCAGACTGCAGGAGTACACCCAACTCTGTCCGTTCCAGCACCCCTCACACACCACTTCTCCAGACGTCCTTATCACGGTCTTCAAGTCTTATCCTTCCCAGAACCCGGCAGCTGGCCCAACCATTGGGCACTGCCCTCTGCCGCTCCAGGTCCAACCTTGGGCCTTGTCCCCGTCACAGCGAAGGGGACAGCTAGACATACTGATTCAGGTCTCGCCTGCACGGAGGGCTCCTTGACCTCGTGTTTCACCACTTCCATTTCACAGAGGACCCTGCTGTGTGTGTCCAATGTCAGGATTGGGCGGGGGTCGATGGGGGTGTAGGGGCTGTATCTTGAAATGTAGGTTTTACTATCGTTCAGGTATGGTCAGGCCACCAGGTCAAGAGATGACTTCCATGGAGAAGTTTGTCACTCACAGTTCCAAAGAGGAGGGGCCAGAGCAGGCGGTGCAGGGCCGCCTAGGGAAGCAGCAGGGCTGGCCCGGAGGGAGAGCGGAGAATACAGACAAGAGCTTTCTATGTGGGAAGGAATGGCTGAGATAAGCAGACTAAGCAGGTTTGGGATGGGTTCCCCTGAATAATCTCAGCAGGCTCTGGGCTGGAGAATTATGGCTTGTGTTCTGACTCGTGACCCTGGTGTGATTCAGGCAGGGAGGTAGTGGCCTGGAGTTTAAGAGCCCAGTGAAGGTAGCATTTTGGCGGGAAGCAGTAGAGGACTCTGTACTGCTTGGTTTGCACGTGAACGGTGTTCTCCTGGGTGAGACATTCACTGTGTCTAGGAACTGCCTAGCCTGGAAGGGACCGTTCTGCCAGGGTCAAAATACAGACTACAGAAAATAAAAAGGTGTGGTTAATACAGGGGTGTCACATGGCACCCAGTTTACAGTGGACAGCTTGCATCTCATGGTCACTTGCTGTCACATGACTGGGGATATGTTAGGCTCTGCCAGGATTCTGTGGAGAGCCAGGGGTGGTTCTTAAATGAATCAGAACGGTAGATGGAAGAGGGTACACGCTGGTTCGAAAACACTGGAGCTTTCCAGGATCGTCATTTAGCATCCCCGTCTGCTGTTTGGTTTTCCGGTACTCTCCTGTGAGCACCTGGACGATAGATTTTGGATTACTGGTCCCAGGAGCTTGTAAAGTAATTTTCTGCTTTTCACTTACTAAGGTCTCATGAATAAGTTGGGAGAATCCTAAAGTGGAAAGAATAATGATTAAATATGTGATACATATATACATATCTCAGATGAATGCTATATGTAATCTCATATACAAAACGTCATATATAAAATACATACATTATATATATCACACACATGTGTGTGCCAGTGTATCTATACCTCCCAAAGTGGGAAATACATACGTATTTGGAATAAAAAGAGAGAATGAAAGTAGTGGATTATTTGCTTGCTTGGCTTTTAGCTTTTCATTCTTCTGAGCTTTTCAGTGACTTACTTCTACCTTTTTATAGCTTGGATTGAACTTAACTAAATTTCAGACCAAGGGCCTAAGTTTTTAAGGAAACAATGTTAGCTGTAATAGATGTTTACAAACGTAATGAAGGGCAAATTGAAAATATATTGCCATGTGTATTGAAATTCAGTCTGCAGTCTTGATTGCAGCCTGAGTGCTTAATACAGCCCATATGGGTTATTGACTTGTGGTCGTGAGGCCCCCAGTAAGACAGGTTATTCTCGAGGTAAAAGCTTGCAAATGTATCACAAGTGCTTTAATCTTTACAAGACACTTTATTTTTGCGTGACATCTGTGACAGGCTACTTCTTAGCATCCATCAAGTCATCAACAGTTGTCTCTTCTGGGGACAGCAGAAGAGGAGGCTCTGGTGGAGAAAGGGAACCTTAGCTCCACTGAATAGAAAGCCGGACTTGCCAGCACTCCCTCGACCTTCACGCTGTCCTCACAGCATGAAGGCTCATCTTTCTTGGGAGCGACGCGACGTCCCCACAACGAGGCAGGGAATGTTACTCGCTCCACACGGAGAAGAGTGAGGTAATGAAGTTATTGGGATTTGGCCTATCCACACTCCATCTGGTTACGAGACTAACTGAAGGTCAGATATACAGATAGGTATTTAAACAAAAACAAAACACAGCCTCCTGTCAGCTGTCAACTGGGTAGAGATGGTTAGAACATCTTACCGTTGAGAAAATGGTGTATTTCTGTGATCCTTTTACGAGAGCCAAAGAAATGGCCTAAAATTACACTTAAAAACTCCTGTGCTTCCCACAAAGAAACAGAAATGGGAAAGACACAGAGAGACACCTCTGTCTATGGAACATACCATGTAAAATGGCACGTTTAATCTCACTGCCCTTGGACAGTAAGTGCGAATAGGGTCTCTGTTAATGTAAAAGAGCACTCATTACTGATTAAGATCAGATGATAAATTGTCAGCCAGAGACACACCTAGAACAGACTGATCCAAACAGTTAGGACAGGTGTCGACAAGCATAAGTAAACTGAATGTGCTTGATCATCACGGGTAAAACCGTTAGGAATACGGGGAGGAGGGGAGGCTCAGGCTTCCAGGCATGTAAACAGCGTTTGGAAAGTTGGAGGAAGAACTAAACAGAACAGTTACCAGAACTGAGCGTGTGTGTCTGCGTTTCTAATACCCACGTACACAGTGCCAAGGTATGCAGAGCATGCCTTCCCTTCCAGGACCCACAGAACACTGGCAAAATTTGCCTTTCTGTTTGGCCACAAGGAAACCCCCCAATAAATCACTGGAGGGGGCAGTAGGAGACGCCACGCTTTATGACCAGGCAACAATAAAATTAGAACTTAATAACCAAAAAGTGTAATAAAATCCTGAGTGGGTGTGTTCCTTGAAAAACAGCACTCTGTAAATCACAAGAGTTATTCAAGAGGGCATTTAGAGATTAGGGACATTAAAACAAGAGAACATTTAAAATGTAATTGCACGTTATTTAGAAAATAATGCTGCTGAGTGGAGTACAAGTCTAAACGCACCGGAGATGGCTAGGGCTGGGCGGGTGACTGGCAGCGGCTTTTATAAGTGTATTTCAAGCATGAATGGCGTCTGCGTAATTCGTTTGTATTAATGGGTAAGACAGAAATAAAACAGGGAAGATGGAGGTCGGAACTTCACTTGTGCGTCAGTCACTGAGCCATTTCTCTGCTGAGCTGTGTTGTCGATAGGCGTCAAATACTGGAAGATGTTCCCTCCACTTTCCGTGTTTGTTACTCACAGTGTAATGACTGTAGACATTCTTCTCTGGTTAGGCTGTGCTCTGAACATTTCCTCTGACATTTTCTTGAGTCTGGATAATCAAAGGGACGATAAATTAAGTCCTGATTTATACCACTTGCTGATTTCTGGGGTGGGAATGCCCCCACCATGGCCAATGTCAAGCTCCCAACATGGTCACTGGACGTGGAGCAGGAGGAGATGTGCTGGTGAATGTAGCATTTCCACCGTAGACACAGGCAGCCTCCAGAGCAGAGACACTGAGTAGTGAGACAAGTAGAGAAGTAGAGCGGTGGTTTATGACCCTGCTGTTAATACTATTCTGACTGCGTTTATATAACTTTTAACAACGACAGCATTGAACAGCAGGCTCCCGAAATTCCTGAGCAATCAGCAAATCAGTGTGAGGCAGCTCCAGACATCGCTGACACACAGTCCAATCCAAAATGGCCTTAGATGAAAATTGAAAGAGTATAATATTTTAATTTCAAATCCAATGAAGTAAACTTTACAATAATTTGACTAGATAACCCTAAAAATGGGAGAGAGGAGAAATTAATAAAGTTAAAAAGAAAAATGGTACTTAGAAGTTAGGAAAACAGGGTAGAATGGACAGATAAATACTCTCCCAGTTTCTTTGAACAAACTTGCAGTGTTTACAACTTGAATCTGGCAGCAGCATCCTTGTTCCAGTTGACCCCAATCCTCTTAAGAGAGAAGGTGCCCACTGTGGAGAACAGAACACGTAAAGCCAGAATAGGAAGCAGAGGACCGTTTGTGGAAGAGGATGGGCTGGGTGCAGATGACTCTGTAGGGTGACTGGCTGTCCACCTGTTCTGGAGCTAAAGTCAGTCTAAGTGCCCAATAATTGGCCTCATTCTAAGAGCTGGGAGATGAGAAAGTTCCACTGCGGTCACAGTATTAGATTTGGCTCAGTATGGCTTCATCTGGTACATGCTGGGGACATCTCGTCAGAGTGTAAATCTAGGGTCTGGTTCCAAGGATGTGGAGAGACTTGATTGGACCAGCTAGGACCAGTTTATACCAGTCTGGCCTGTTCAGCTCTGCCACCTGAGCTGATCACATTAAGTATTTTAAGGAGTCAGGCTCTGCCCAGACCGACTCATTTGTGTGCAGAGGAGAGATGGGGAGCAGTGGACCCAGGGTCACTCTTAGTCCCGGTGTTGGGCATCCTCCTGGTCTGGGGGTCTGCTCGGAGTGCAGGCTGGTTGACGTGGGACACGAGAGTGATGTTCCTCGCGGCTGGGCTGCGGCTGGGCACCCACCGCAGTTCCACATTCTGGCCAATTCCCAGAGCAGAGTCAGGGCTCAGAGCATTCCCCGGACAACAAGCCGGCCGTGCCCGCTGCAGCAGCCTTACTTCTGCAGAGAGCTCTGCGTTTTTTCATTTCTTTGTTTTCTGGCTTCATGTCATCGGGTTTGGTAGCTTGCTTCGCGTTTTCTTATTCCTTCATGAGACAAACGTATTCGCTTTAGTGATGATTTCATCTTGGTTCCAATAAGTTTCTCCATGCCATTTATGATAAGCGAAGGATTTGTAGGTGATTGCAGATCTGCATTTGCTGTCTTAGAGCTGGCCTTATAATCTAGAAACAAACCTGCTAATTATTTATAGAGTCTGATTTCCTAAGGCATGGTGCACATTGCAGAACCAAAGGAGAAAATCCTGTGTACACTAGTCCAAGTGAGGAAACGCGAGAGGTGGGAAATAGAAAAAGGGAGGGAGAAAGAGAGGGAGGAAGAAAGAGGGGAGGGGGCGGTAAACATAAAGGATAAGTAAGAATGTAAAATTGGGATATATAGGGAAAACAGTGGAATACTTATAAGGGAGTATGAGATGCATCTTTTCCTTGGTGAAATTTTAGGAAATTTTAGTTTAACTTTAACTGATAGTCATGTCTCAACTGAAAAAAGTTATCAAAAACTACGTCCGCTCTCTGCTTACTTAACAAAGTGACCAAGGAAGGTTACTTCAGAGGTGATTTACCCCCATAGTGTAAGGAAAGTGAAATCATTGTGCTGTTGAACTTTAAAGGAATAATTAATCCCTGTGGTATTAAAACTGACCCCGGCCGTATAAAAAGAAGGAGTAGTTGTATTAAATACTGTAAAGATAGGTTAACTCTGATATTAAAATCTGACAGTGATCGGGAAGTTAAGAAAGTTTTATGCATACATGTCATCTCTATTATATAAATATTAATGCAAACTCTTTATGTGAACATTTAAGCCAGCAGTGTATTAAGCAGTAATACTCCAGGATGAAATAACATCTATTTTAGGAATACGAGAATGATTCAATACTAGAAAATGTATTAATATAATTCATAACATTATTAAGTTAAATGAAGCAAAAAAACTTTGCTGTTTCGATAAGTGCCAAAAAAGAATTTGATAAAATCCAACCACTATTTCAGATCAAAGTTCTAGGTAAAATAGAAATGAAAGTAATAAAAAGTAATTTCAACCAAATGCCTAAATATGTCTTGATGATGAAGGAAACATTTACCAGACTCAATAAGAAAGAAGGGTGCCTTCTCTCACTTTATTATTAACAGCAGTATGCAAGGGCTAGCCAATACAATTATTTAAAATTTTGGAAATCAAAATTCACGTTTTTAAAGATAGGAAAGCTGAAAGAATGAATGGTGGTAATAGTAATAATAATAACAATGAAGTAATAGAAAACATAAGCATGTTTAATAAGGTAGCTAGTTAAAAATCAGGCATACATATTTAAATACGACATGCAGAATAAAGAGAACGATCATGTTAAGGGCACCTGCCATTCATTTAGTGCTTGCTTCGTCTCGAGTTCTTTGGACATGTTAGAGGCACTGCATTTAAATACTCCTCAGAAACCAGTGAGATAAATAATATTGTTCTCATCGTAATGGCCAGAGGGGGTTACTCACTGTAGATACTGTTTAATGCCTGTGATGACACCATTGCATGGTGATTGGCAGAGAGTCATCTCAGGAAAATGCATAAATACTCGAGAATGCAAATGATCGGTTTGGGAGAAAAAAATAATTTTTTTTTTAACATAGTGTTTATTGCAAATCCTATTAGAGGTGCCTCAGAAGCATCAGAAAAGCTCGGGCTCGCACGGGAAGTGAGAGTTGGGTTCGTAGATTTGGAAGTCCTCACCTTACTGACAGTCAGGGATGCTCAGTTTTCATCTGGAGAGTTAATGTGTGAATTACTTCTTTTTATAATCGATTTAATATTTAACTTTCATGTTGGTGTCTAACAATGGGCAGAGTTCAGGATTGAAATTACATACTTTTAACTTTCTGCCATATTTTAATATTATGACATTTTATCTAATTAATTTATTTTTATATGTATTTAAATTAGATGTTGATGGGCACTCAGACTATTGCCTGGTGGAGGTAGATATATACTTTCAAAAACTGGATTATAGCTACGTATGCTAACAGATCATCTTTTTTTTTAATCACTTAGTATAATATTTAGGAACTTAAGTTGGTGATAATAAGACGATCTAGATTATTTTAATGACTAACAAATATTTTATGTTTTAATGGCTAACAAATATTCTCTGAAAAAAAATTACGCCTTCAACTTTGGGGCAATAAAGCGGTTCTTTTTTTTTTTTTTTTCTAAAACAAGTGATGGTGTGCCAGCTAGTTTTCGTAAACTTTGAATATTTGTCTCAAGTGTTTCAACAAAACATCCTAGAATAAGAATTTTTTTTTATTAGTTACACTTCTTAAAATTTAAGAATTTTAAAATTCATGTTATTTTAAAATAACATGAGTTTATTTTTTAATGTACAGAACTATAATGAAGAAAACAGAAAATGATTCTTAATATCACCATCTGGGTGTCACTACTGTTAAAAAAGTAGACACATGTTTAAAAATTTATAGAGCACTAAAACATTCAAAATGATAAGTGACAACTTCCTTTTTTTTTTCTTTTCATAAAATATATAAATTGGAGAGCTGTGAAAATGAGCATATGCAAATCTGTTTCATTATTTACACGGCTGTGAATTATAGAAGGGCCCTTTTCCAGGGGTGGAAAATACTCCTGGGTTAAGTCAGCTTCCTGGAAGTGGTCCCTAGTCTCTTGTTCTCCATGCTTTGGGCTCCACTTTCTGGAATATTCTTTCTTTTTCAACATGTTCCTTAGCTGTTCAATAAGAAGAAAATACATCCTTTGAACACAGGTCTCTGCCTGCTTCCTGCCCTTCCGTCGCTGGAGATCCTGAGTCTTGCGTTTGCGTTTTGAACTAAGCCACTCCCTCTTATCACAGTCTGGTGATGCTTTTGCCAGTACAGCAGTCTCAGAATTTGAGAGGGTGTCCTATGAACTTGATTCCATGCTGGTGCCAGAAGGAAGTAGCGCTTCTCTTTGAGAGATGCTTTACTCTCAGACTCAGCCACTCCTTGGGGTGTGCAAGGCCATGCAAAAACAATGCCCTCATTTTCGTAGTAGCTGCTGTGCCCAGTCAGGCGGTTCTGCCAGGCCCTGTCTTCCCCATTTCAGAAATCTCAGTACAGGCTCTCACTGCAGCGCTCTCTGTTTGGTCATTACCCTAAGGCTACAGCTTTCTGGGAGTTCTGGGGTTTTACCCCCAGGATTTTAACTTTTGTGGGGATTCATGTTCTCATTCAGCGGGCTGGTAATAAGACACATACTTGTTTTCCAGTTTTGCTCTTCCCAGACTCTGCTTTCTCCAAATTCTGTCTCCAAATTAGCCTGCCCTTTCTACATTCATTCCATTTATTTTAGTACCTTCTCATATGCAGTTAGGAAGGCCCAGATGACTCTTGTAGTGATTTGCATAGTAATCTGTAGTCATTTGTAGTATCTGTCCCAGTACAACAATTCGTTAGGTACGTTATCTGTCTTCCAACGTTGCCAGAGACAACAGTTTTACTAGCACACTGTGATGGCAGAACACGGTCACATGTTTTCCCAGCCTCTGAGAGCTATTTCCTGGGCACTTTTACAGCCTCCTGCGTTTTCAGAGATTCTTGCTTTACTGTTCCATTTTGACCATGTTTGTCATGGGTGGCCCTTTGCAGAGATTTTACTGATAGGACACGGACAAATGCTTCTCAGCACCTTTCCCCTTGTGTTTGTCGTGGGTGCGATTTGAATACCGAGCTTCCTTGAGCCCTTGGACTCGAAGAGGGTTGGTTTGTCCTCTGATGCATGTGTAGCAGAATCCTCCCCGTTGGCTTTTCTCCAGGGAATGGCTTCTCCACCAGGAAGGTGGTACTCTCAGGTATCTGATTATTCTCTGAATTCAAATTAAGTCCCTCAATCCTTTACTTCCATTATACAGTCAGCTTGGTTCTCTTTCCGGCCAGATTCAGCACTTCATCTGAGGCATTTCCACAGCCCCTCTCAGAAATGGAAAAAGTGAGGGAGAGTTGGGATCTGATCCCAGCCTTCCATCTCCAGAAATGGGGAGGTAGCCTTCATGCGGGGCTCTCCACGTGGCCCACTTCACGTAGATCTTGAATGACTCGATTTCTCTGTAGTTTTCCTCTCCCCTAAGTTCCTGAAAGCCGGGAAGGCAAGGGAGGAAATAAATAAATATAATGGAATCACTTTGCTGGACACTAGAAACTAACTCAACATTGTAAATCAACTATACTCCAATGAAAAAACTTTATGTGGAATTTTGTAAAGAAGAAACATGAAAGCTTTATTATAGAATCACGCCTTATCAAATACATGTTGTGACTCTTAAATATGTTATCCGTCTGTGAAGTGTGTATTTCACCTCCATTTGCAGCACCTACAAACAGGTGGGAGTAGATGAGGAAACTGACTCAAGTGCATGACCAACTTTTATATTTAATTTGATTTGATTTTATATTTAATTTGAACTTTTATATTTATATTTAAAGTCTGTTAGTTTTTAACATCCATTTTAGTTATTTTTGGAAGAAAATTTTGGGTACAGGAACCATAGATTTTCTTAACTGATGTCTTCTGAAGCCAGAGTGCTGACGACTGCTCTGTTTCCCTCTTCCTGTGCCGGCCTCAGCAATAATTCATTGCACAAAAAATAACTTTGTTATTGAAACACTGAACTAGTTTAAGAACAAATTGCAAGAAATAACAAAAGAGGGTGCTGAAGTTCATCTGTTTGCCTCTGGCCCCTTTGTATTTTGCAAAAGCAAAATTCCTACATTTTCCATGTAAGCAGGATCATCATTAAAAAATAAAAATAAAGCGGAAAATTATGAGCCCTTTAAATAAATCTGCTTGTGTAGACATACACTGATTTTCTGGATTGTAGTTCTGTCTCGATAACGTTTCATCAGCATGATGGGTCGATCTCTTAAGATCTCAGCTCTGTATTTATTGGATCCCTAGAAATTCTCCAAGGAGGAGTCAGAATGTAAATCAAGCAAAAACTCTGATCCTTAATTCTCTCAGAGCCTTAGAATAGATGAGTATCTGAAGGTAAATTAAACTTTTTCTACACTAAAACTTGCCCCTGTTTGGAAACTTCCTGTTACACCCCTGCTCCGTGGGCCTCCAGTGTTTGAGCAGGTCCAGGGATGAAGACCTGCACAGTCCTCAGCATTACCATTCTAAGTGGCAGCAGAATAAAACTAGATACTAAGATACGAGTATCGGCATTTCAAAGAGTGTCTTGCCTTCCAATTTTCAGGCACAAATACATCACACAATAAATTACATGAGTATCACGTAAGTTTATGTAACTTATTTGAAAATCATAGTTGCTACAAGAGGATCATTACTAACCCAACACCAGCAGTGAGATTTTTCTGGTGGTTGAAAAAGTTTGAGACCCCTCAGACTCAAAGCAATCAAGTGATCGCTAACTTGGAAAATGAATCCTTTCTAGACTAATCAGTTGAAAATCACACCGAGAAAATAGACTCAAGATGAAAATAAGAAAAATCGAAATTCTATCAAAGATAAAGTCACCATGTCCTTCTGTTACGGAGATGTAGACATAAATTCTTGCATAAGGACACTCTTTTAAAGGCTATTGGGAGTGGTCATATAGAGATTTGGAAGTCTTAAAACACATACACCTCAAGCATGTTCTTTTCTGAAAATAGATTAAATCTTTATAGTCATTTTTCTGAACTTCGTGAGTCTCAATCACCACCATAATACACACTTTTCTTAGCTCAGAGACAGGTATATGCCGTGTATTCAGGGAATACTTGCTGAAAAAGGAGTGAATATGTGAATTTTCATAATGGCACCCTGAAAATAGATAAAATGGAGATAATATGCCAAATAGTTGAATTGAAGACACTGACCATAGTGGCCATTTCACGTCTTCAGAAATGATGGTCTTTGTTGGAAGATTCTATGTGCAATAGAGTCGGCATTCCTAAGAAGGCAAATTGAGGGGAAAGCTTAGAATTAAGGATATCTCCTGTCACAGACCCATTTGTCTCAGTTTGATGCTACTAAAATGTAATTAATACCTATTTGGTTTTCATATAAAATTGGAGACATTTAAAATCATACTGTGCTCTTCAAATGGTGTATGTAAAATTTATGTAAGTTACCCCTTTTAGATTCATTTTTCGGTCTTAGTTATTTCCTGTTATTTTAGTTTTTCAGACAAGATGAAATTCAATCACTTAAGAAGAAATTTACATCTAGGCCACTACACAAACCCCAGATTCAAAAATTACTTATCTTCTTGGTTTCTGTAGAAAAAAAAATGTTTTGAGTTCCTTCTTTCACGTAGGTCCCGAGGTCCGATCGATATGTTAGGAGCGTTTTTGACCATTCTTTGGAACCTAGTACTGTTAGACTGTGAGCTGTGGATTCCGTCTAGACTGTGCCTTTTGTAAACTAGCCAGGTAGCAGGGGAGGCAGGAGAGGACCTAACTCTTAATCTTGGACCAAAGAGGGCATAGGTAATTACTCAAAAGGGTGTGTGTTGATTGTAGCCACTGAAATTATACTTGTAAGAGCGGTGACTTCAGGATCAAACAGCATCTATAGGTACATAGGATGGTCTTAACCTTTAGACGTCTTTTTTTCTGTATAAGCTGTGGTTGTAACAGCTGGGGAGAATATAAAAAAGTATGCAGAAGAGAATGAAGCTGCATATAGATTAGTTCAGTGTATCATGTGGTGTGACTGCTTGATTTGAACATCCTGGAATTGATTTGCTTAGTTACTGTTGAACGCAGAGGCATTGGCTCTGCACCACACCTCTTTTAAAGGGTTTGCATGTATTACACAGGAAAAAAAAATAGAGGTTTCAAGATAGCCAAAAGGATGTGAAAGAAAAACATTGATCCCTCATGACGGCCATCTCCATCTTGCATTTCATTCATTACTCTTTTGGCTGTCGTTTACTTGGGTTAAATCAAAGACCAGGTACACACATGAAGTAGAATTTTCCATTCAGTTATTTCTAGCCCTACACTGGAAACTGTCCAGGTATCTATCCATAGAAAAATAAATTATCTTACCTCTTACATATCTCTGTAGGGATATGTAATTTATCCTTAGCTGGGATTGTCCAAGTTCAATGTTTTTGATTATCTCACCATTCTAAAACTGTTCTCTGATTATTACACATGGTCCCATGCTGGCGAATTTGCTTCTTGTTTTATATTTTCTTCATAGGATTTATAAACTAATAGAGTATTACCACTGAAGGCAAATTAAGAGATGGCCTCCAAAGCCATCCTTTTTCAGGTAAGGAAACTTATATTCAGAGAGGTTACACCAATGATCCCTAAATGCACAGGTTGTTTATAGCAAAAGACAGCTCACACTTTCTCCGGGGTTTTTCGAATGGCAAAAAGGTGCATTAATGGCATTATTATTTTTTTTTCATTGTAAGACTGCAGGCTTAATGGGTCTCTGTTTTGTTAATCAGCTCTAAATTGGATTCTTTGAAGATTTTCATTAAGTTCAAATTACACACGACTGACACTATCTCAAATGTCAAAAGCCCACAGGCCCTCAATAAAATGGTTTGATCCCTCACCAAAAACAAAAAACATGAGAATTCTCACGTACTAAAGTCACATTTTTAAATGAGTTTTAAATGTTGCATAAGGGTTATATTTCATATGTTAGAAATTGTAGTCTCCATAAAGTGTTTTAGTCTGCTTTTCATTTAATGGCATTATTTTCCATAATATCAAATACATTTCTGAATTATAAATTAAAAGTCAGTTCTTGTCTTTTGATCAATATACCACACCTTATCTGCTCTTCCCTTCTGTGGGCACTTCAGATAACATGTGGTCATAATATGTTATGAATAGTTCCATGCACCCGACTTTTGATTTGTTAGAACGGTTTCCTTCTGGTCAGGGTTTAGGAGGGAGGTTTCTGGGATGAGCATTTCAAGAGCATGAGCACGACACTGTGATACAAGGCACAGGAGCGGATGAGTAAATACTCCTTCCCAGAAGTCTGATCATATTTTCCTCTCCAGCCATCTGCCTGGACTGCACCACTTCGTAAAATGTCTGGCTTATGGATTGAGCCTAAAATTATACTTTAATTTTTCTCTGATTTTGAGTTCTCTCATTTTCTCTGATTTTAGCCTCCTTAAATTAACCAAGTAGTTATGACGTTAGGGAAAAAAAAGTAATGCGTAAAGAGAATGCCCATCCTATTGATTGATTAAAACACCAGATAGTATTTTAGTGGCTATTTTATCAGGCTTAAAGGCCCATTAAAACCCCCAGGTGACATATCATTTCTCTAAACATATGACGTGTATAATACTGGATCCTAGACATTTGGAATCCAGAAATTAAAAAGGAAAAAAAAAAAACCTACAGGCATTTAAAACATTAGAGAATCTGGAGAAATATTTGGGGATTCTCCTCCACCTTTGAGAAAACTTGGAGATACTATAGTGATGGGGAGACATGGCGCTGCATCCATTCTGAGATACTGAGGTCCCATTCTGAGAAACTGATGTCAACTAGGTGTGGTGGCCGTTTTGGGAACCAGAGCTCAGTGTTGTGAATGAGCTGGTTTCGGCAATTATTAGAGCAGTGGGGGATGCTGATGTACCACATGTGTCTACATGCTGTTTGAGCTCAGAGCCACCATCTCTGGTGCTCTTCCTTTGTACAGACTTTATTTTTCAGCGGCAGTTGTAGGTTCACTCAAAAACTGCCAGGGATGTACAGAGATTTCCCGTATACTTCCTGCCTTGACCTGTGCGTAGTTTCCTTCCATCATCAACATCACTCACCAGAATGGTGCATTTGGTAACCAAAGGTGAAGCCACAGTGGGCACCGCATCACCACCCCAAAGCCCGTAGTTTACGTCAGGGTTCACTCTTGCTGTGGTCCACTCAGGGGGTTTGGACAAACGTAGAATGAATGACAGGTATCCACCATTATAGTGTCTTAGAGGGGGTGTCACCGCCCTAAACATGCTCTGAGCTCCACCTGTCATCCCCTCACCTCCCAACTTAGTGATTTCCTAGAAACAATGCTGTTTGTTTTTCATTAAAAGTGACACATGATAATGAAATACAGAAAAAGAGAAGAATCAGAAAATCACCCATGCCCTCTCCACCTTTATAATCTTCTCATACGTAGATGTATTTCTCTCCTATCTTTTGTATATGTGTCAGTTTTAACCAAAGGACTTATTTCTTACATTGTGTGGTTGTAGTTACAAGTACTTCCTAGAGCAGTTAAAAAAAAAAAAAATGGCTTTCACATTAATCGCGAGTGAGTCAGCAACTTATGCAGGGAAAACATAATGGCAAGTCCTGTAATTATTTTCCTTTGTCGTAGTTGTTAGCTCTTGATATATTTTCCTGTGGGAATTAAGGCAAAGTGTATTTATCTTTTTAATTGGAAACGTGTATATACCGTATGACATATAAATACTTACTGATTTTGCTTTTAAAGTATCTGAGTGTAACTTGTAATCCTTTTCATGGTCCACGGAGACTATTTTGTACCTTAATATATTTAGTGCAATATGCCCTTTTCATGGAGTCATTTTGTTTAAAAAAAGAGAGACTTCGGTACTTTTTAGTAAGTTAAAGTGGAAAATTAAGTCGGCAAGGAAGTGGATAATCACATACCCTTCCCCTTCTAAGTAAATGTGTAATGTACACAGATAATTGATGATTTTAACCTCGAACAAGAAAAGAAAATACTCTGCCTCAAGATAACTGAAGAAAAAACGGTCCTTCTTCTTCTTCTTTGGCAATGCCTTTTGGGTGGACGCCTGTTTCTGTCATCTCTTAAAAGAATTAAATGCAAACTGGAAACTATGAGAAGAGAGAGAAAATGCCACAGAAATTGCAGGGTAAGATTTATAATGTGAATATTACTAACAATGTTGCTAAATCTTATGTGCTCCAGTCATCAGTCTATCCTTGGTCAGAGCATAACCATGAATCTCAGACATCAGAGATTAATGGAATTAAGATTCGTTGGTAAAAATTTCAGAAGAATCAACTCTAGAGATCCTTAGATAAGATTATGTGAACAGGACACATTACCAGTAAATCCGTCACTCACTTAAAAATGTTTAAGTAAGTGCAACAGAATAACTTTTTACTGATACTTCCCAGTGTCCAGGGTGGAGGGGCAAATAGACACATAAGCAAGAATGACTCCTTTGATCTTTTCAGGTAACATGCAGACCAGGATAAGAGAGCTAATCAGATGTTTAAACATCTGGATGTGCTGAAGATATGCCACTGATGAGAAGGGTGGGGGAAGTCACCCAATTAAATAAGCAACATTCACTGAACTTTTACCAGATGAAGCATTTATGGTGATTTTCCCGTGGAGAAGAAGTTTCCCAAATCCAGGAAATAATTAGATCTTTGGAGGACATGGGGACTCACATTGGGGGAAAATGTTAGATTGAACTGTATTTTTATAAGGTTCTGTGTTTTGAAATCTCCTTGACTTATTTGTGGTACTTGGTCAATTGTATCAATCCAGAAGAATGGCCAGTTGAAAATGAGTTCAAAAAGGGCTTCGGACATGAATTTTTTAACTGAGTGAAATACTTGAAAACCATCGTAACCCACTTGAGCTTTAGCCACGTGAATCTGTGTGCCTGGTTTCCGCTTGACAGTTCTTAGGGAAGGCCAGTCTTCTGATTTGCAAATAGGCCCAACTGTCCGTTACATAATTGTGAATCAGTTTTAAGAGTAGTTTTAGGGTCAGATTTAGGAATACCTATGACAGCCTTTATGGAGCACGTGGCATGTGAAAGGCAAGACATGGTCCATTAGGGACAGCTTTCAGCTGGAAGGAAGAATGAGGCGGGCATAAGTCAATACCAGTGTTCCAGGTGTGATGAAACATGGGCAGAGCATCTTTACTGGAAACATCTCCATTGGACAACACATCGCCTGTATCGGGTCTCAGTAGCTTAGTTGCTTGCTGTCATTTTTTCTCAAGCCTTGTTGGTTGCACATATGGTCAACCAGAGAATTTCTCTTAAAGATGCTGGGGGGACACCATGCCCAGAGATTCTAATTCAGCTGTGTCAGGGGTGGTAGGGTTGGGGGAGGAGGCCTGTCCATTTCTCAAAGCCCCCGTAGCTGATTTGAATAGGTATCCAGAGCTAAAACTCTTGCCTTGAGTTACACATAGAACTGGATTCCATACTTGGATCTTTTTCTGTGTCACCTCTCTTAGAGTAGCAAGACCTGGTTTGAAACAGACAGTTGCTTTCCAATGTATTTTAGAAACATCTTTGCATATTACAGTTTAATATCAGAATGCACGTAATGTCATTCTAAATGAGCATTTTCCCTGAGGACTGACCCCTAGTCGTGGTCTGAAAAGAAAATGTTTCCGGCACCCCCATTTTAAATTAATAAAAGGTGGAAGTTACGGACCCACAGAAGGCCCAGCATTCCTTTAGACTAAGGATGCCAGCTGGCTGGTTCTGGTTCTTATAAAGCGGCCAGCGTGTGGTTTGGAGCTGTGATGATGGGAAATTTTGGTAACATTAAGAAACCGTCCTTCTGCTTTGTAACAAGCCAGGAATGTATAAATACTCAAAAGACAGAAACAGCTTAATGAAATACCGTAAAACAAAGAGCAAGAGGAGCATGTTCTCCGGGTTTAGATGAGCGTCTGCAGTGATGAGAAAGCGAATGAACAGCCAGGAGAGGGGAGTGAGAAGCAGGCCAGCCGTCGAACGTTGACAGTGTGTCTGGAGGTGACAGACGCTTAAGACACACAGTCACAGCAGCCCTGGGGCCGGGGACGGGGGGATACTAGTGAGTCCGTCTGCGGAGACACCTGCAGCACCAGCTGCACACACATTGGTTTGTTCATCCGTCTGCTTACTCAGCCATGTATTAATGCCTGCGTGTGCTTGCATTGGTTTCTTACCGCTGCTGTAACAAATACCCACACGCTGAGTGGCTTAAAATGGCACAGACTGTTTACCTCACAGGCCTGGATGTTGGAAGTTTGAAACGGGTCTCAGTGGGCCAAAACCCAGGCGTTGGTAGGGCTGCATCCCTTCCAGAGGCTGCAGAGGAGAGGAGAGGAGAATCCATTCCTTTGCCTTTTCCGGTTTCTGGAGGACACCCGCATTCCTGAGCTTGCGGCCCCTTCCTCTGTCTTCAGAGCACATCCTTTCATCTTTGCTTCTTTCCTCATGTCATTTTTCCACATTTGACCATCTTCCACCTTATGACCTCATAAGGGCCCTGGTGATTACGTTGGGCCCGCTCAGATAGTCCAAGAAATGATTTTCTTTCTCAATATCTTTGATTTCATCACATGACACCCAGTCCCCTTTGCCGTATGAGGTAACACATTCATAGGTTTCTGAGATTAGAGCATGGACATCGTTAGAAGGGAATTATTCTCTCTACTACCGTTTTGTGTAGGCACTTATTAATCAGTTTCTATCTGACAACTCTAATTGTTTTTACTGATGAACTTTTGAACTGGAAAAAAAAATACATTTTTCCATTAGACACTTTCTGTTCACTGTTAAGTAAGCTGAGAAGTCTAACAGCCCTGCTTTTCCTCCAGTTCTTCCTGACTTCCTACCTCTTGGAGATGGAAATATATATATTTTAATATAATTATATATATTATTTTATATAATTGTAAAATAATAAAATTAGATAAAATATTTTATAAAATATATATATTTCAGTATCCATTGTTAAGTGCTTATGACACCTATATTTTGTTTTGGAAACGGTGCGATCTTTTTATGCTTTTTGTGTAAGTTTATTCTAAACTGTGAAAATAAGAACAAAACTTTCATCAGGCCACAGCCTGACTTTGCCAGGGCCTGGACACTTTGGCCTTGGTGAGCCCCCTCCCACCATAATAGATTTTCATATACCCTGAAGTTTTTTTTTCCCCTGACATGAGGGAAAAAAAATTGAAGCATTTCATATGATCCTAAATGTGTGGGTTTTCCCCCTGATTTTAAAGGAAAGCAGTGCACTTCCGTGGACCGCTGGAAATACTGTGAGGCCCGGGCCCTGTTTCCACCATTGGCCTTGCTGCCCGTAGTGCTGTGGCTGCATGGAAAGAGCTCGTGGCTCAGAACGCACTGAGGACCCTCTCCAGGCTCCTTGTGCTGCGTGCCTCGCATCACGCAGGAGAGTGTGTTGTCAGAGTTAAAGTCTCTTGTGTGGAGGTGTCTAGTCCTCTTTAATTAGAGCGCTCTTACAGTCAGCCCCCCTCATTCGCCTGTTCCCCAGCCGCGGACTCAGCCAGCCGCGGGTGGAGTGCTGTATTTACAGTCTCTGCCTGGTTGAATCCTCGGATGCAGACTCAGTGGATCTGGAGGACCAGCTGTAAGGACCTCGAGTATCCAGGCAAGTTGGTAACCGTGGGGGCACTGGAACCCATGCCCTATGGACACCAAGCACGGTCGTATTCTGTTCACTTCATATTTGAAACTTACGGCCCTCCTGACCATGGGCCTTTTCCTGGAATTTCTAACGGTCTTAGTTTCTTGTGAGACTAAGCACAGGCGTTCTAAAGTGTTCACTGAATTATTTATTCTCTTTATTCATTTATATGAATTTTATAGAATCCCTTCTATTTTTCTCTTAAGTTACTTTTTTATTTTCATTTTCTTCAAGGTCTGTAAGTTGTTAGGACTACTTCCTTCCTGGATGACTTCTCAGATGTCATATTTTAAAAAAATACACTCCTAGGTGACTACAGTCATTTCTTGAAACCAGTACATTGTCTTCATTATATTTGTCACTTGTGTTTGTGGAATATATCTTTATGTCACCAAGAAGACTGTGTAGGA
Source organism: Camelus ferus (assembly GCF_009834535.1). Lineage (NCBI taxonomy): Eukaryota > Metazoa > Chordata > Mammalia > Artiodactyla > Camelidae > Camelus > Camelus ferus. The sequence goes on from NC_045732.1 coordinate 10,166,572, forward strand.
TGTGAATTTTGTTGAAGCCTGAGTAAGTTCATGCTCAGTCTCAGACTTGATTCATAGTTTGACTGGTTTCCTGCTATTTTTTCCTAACAACTCGGAGATGTCACCCTTTATTGTCTACAAGCACAGTCACAGATGACGTCTCTAAAGGAAATCGTAATCTCACTCATTTGTATGTAATCTACGCTGACTGTATGGTCTACCGTTCAGGGACTGATTTCATTCTTGGGGTTCTGAAATTCCACAAGGGCATGACTTCTCTTTCATTTATCTTACCTTTTACATGAAACCACATTTCCAATTTTATATTTTTAAAAATAATGCATTCTATTTTGTTTTCTCTTTTCAAAAATCCTCCTGGTTTGATCCAAGGTCTTGACTGATGAACTAAATTGCTTGTATCTCAAATTGTATACATGTATCTTTTAGTTGGATATCCTAGGAGTTTCCTGACCTGCTTTCCATCCTTCCAGTGAACCATTTTCATCCTTATATTTTTAATTTTCAAATATTGTTTCTGGCTTTCTCATTATTTCCTTTTCATATAAATCTAATCTTTGCTAATGGATGCAGAGTGACTTGAATGTTGCTACGGGTTCAGTCAGTGTGGGTTTTATATTCTTTCCCCTAAATCATCTCAATTTGCTTTGAGATCAGTGTTTATCTTTAATTTACACACTCTTTTGCCTCACCTTCTGCCTGACTTCTTTTTGACTAATGACTTTTGGTTTTCAGAGGATGGAGTTAATTATAGTAGGTGGTTGGCGTGAGTTTCTTTCACTGTGGTTTCATGATGTTCCCTTTTCCATCAGTTTTCTCCACTGAGCACGGTTTGTGAACAGTCAGGTGGTGTTGGATTCAGCTTTTGAGCGTTGCATTTAGTGTCACGGGGCTCCTGAGAGATAGAATATGGGTATCGCGTACTCTGATATATCAAAACCCGCCCTAGTTACTTGTTTTCCCCAGGTGGTCCTTCAGCTTGTAAAGAGAAGAGCCTTTGGTTTTTCTGTTGGTTGGTTTTTGTGCAGGCATGAGGAAGGCAGGTTGGGAAACTGGACTCTGCCTTCTCGCCAGCCGTGATCACCCAGCTCCTTTTCCCCCACCAGCCTGTCCCTCTTGTTCTGAGTCTGATCATCATCAGAGAATACAGCACATGTTCTGGAAGGTGGGCTGCACTGCTGAGGTTCCTACATTAATAGTCCTTCCGGAAACCATTTTGATCTGTTGTTCAGTGTTAAACTTCTTCCACTTTTCTTTCCAACTGTCGGTTCCTTCTTGGTATTTTTCTCTTTTTTAAATGGGTGTCTGGGAATAAGGGAATATGTGTGACTGTTCTGCATCCACAATGTGGAACCCGAGGATACTGAGCAGTTTATGTTTAAGTAATTTACAGGAAGTTAGGATTCCATCAACACAATTTCATATGTGCGCTGTGCAATTTGGTGATTCAAAATGAAGGCACAGAGAACACAATTCACACAATAACCCCGCATTTCACTGACTTTTTGTCTTCTCTTGTAAAATGAAATTGGATAAATGATCTGTAGTTGTCCTTCCACACTAATGATCTCCATCCTTCCAGTCTAATATACTACAGGGAAGCATTTAAAGCACTAAATAACATAGGCCATTTTTGAAATTTGACTCACAAACAAAAACATACAATTACTAATGACAGCCCATTCCTGTGAAATGTTTCCATTTTATGTGACATTTATGCTAATAATTTGACATTATAACTTGACATATAATTTGACATTTATAATTTGACATTATTTTATTGGAGTTGTTTCACTTCCAGCCTTATGTCCGCAAGGACAGAATATAAAAACATTTTTATATGAGCTTTAAGAAAAATATTTTGATTTTGTAAGTATGAAAGCACATCTTAAACCCCTTCTTTTTCCAGTTTTATTTTAAACGGCAGTTACTTTGTTTTCACTGTCATCTGAAATGATGGAGATGGAAGTTGAGAGCCTGCCTAACGATTTCAAGGCTGCAGAGCTGTATTACTGTACTGTCTCTTTTCAAATAAAAGCAAAGGAAGTGCCTTCCAAGCAAGGACTCCTAGACTTTGGATTTTTGCATCCATCCTGCTTTCACTGGATACGTTTTACATCTGACCCCTACTGTGTGCCGAAATTAGATTGGAAATTAAAGAGCAAAGGACGCCTTTGGCAATGAACAGCTCATTTTTGGAAGTTTGAGAAAATAGCAGAGGAAGTGTCAGTTGGGCATTTTCACCTAGGACTCATTACATCAGCCTGGGAATTGCTAATGGAGGTGGGCATAGTATGTGAAATAACAGTAAAGACTTAATCGGTGAAACATGCACAGCACAAAATAGAGTGTTGTGTATTTCACTTCATCTCGTTCACAGGAAGTCGCCTCTCAGCATTTAGTCATTTTACACCACTGGAGTCCAATGTCCTTTTCTTCTTTTCTTTTCTTTTCTTTCTTCCAAAAGTGAACCAAAAAACAAAGAGTAACCACAACAACAAAAACGCAGATTATCTTGGGCTCCATGTCCTGTAATCTGGCATTTTTAAACTTAAATGTGTATTATATGTATTTTCAGGAGGCTCTCACATCCTTAGATATTCTTTACAGCTTGCACAAGACTCATCCTCTTGGGGAATCTTCATGACATTAGGCAGGGACCAAGTGATGTATCCATGGCCCAAGGAGACAGTGATGCATGTAGTGGAGATTTTGTCTTCCATGAGCTTACCAGAACTAAACACACCCTAGATCACGAGGCATAGACTGCCCAGGGCCACAGCCTTGGGCCATGGAAACCCAAAGTAGAAAAGACACTCAAACAGTGCAAGAGGTCCTCACATAGCAGGTCACATCTGAACTAAGCCGTAAAGGATGGGCGGCATCTTGGTAGAAATGTTAGCGGGTAGAGAGACTCCTGTATTAAGAAGCCCACCAAAGTGTGGGTCCTTGCCCCCGGCTGTGGAACCGTTAGGGCAGCAGAGGCAGAGGGGCGAAGTGAACAAGCCGCCTTATTGCTCAGAAGGGGAAGGGGAAGGAACGCACTCCAGCAGGGATCCGCCAGCTAAGAGGACCGGGACAGACGTCTCCATCTGTGGCTTGGGCGGTGTGGAGTCCTATGGGAGGCTTCTGCCATCATGTCCCCGTTCCCAGTGTGCTGGAGCCTGTCACCTTTCTTTTGTGTCCTTGTACCTGGGCTTTTCCAGGTGTTGTCATGGCCCTGGTGGGTGTGTCATTTAGCAGTTAATGCATGGCAGTGAGCATGTGACAAGGTTCCAGGTCCCCTGGAAGTCAAATCCTGCCCCGTCTTGGGCTTCACAGATTCTAACCTGTTCCTGTTTCTCCGCTGCCTTCTGAGACTTACATAAGAGTAACTGGTTTCTATTTAAGGGAGGGGCAGGGGTATGATCCTGGGGCAACAGCCTAGTAACAAAAGGAAAGTTGCTTTTAATTAGAATGCCGGCATCTGATGGACCCAGTGTCCCCCAGAAAAAAACCATCTAAGGCCTCAAAGACTTTGAAGCTTTTCTATAAACAGAAGGCAGGGGTTGAGCAGACCTTAATTAGTTCCTGCAGAAATTAAAGGTATTGTTTTGTATTCCTTGAGGAGGGTTCCAGGACCTGCCCCAAGGCTGCACTATTGTTTCCTGACTGCTCCTCTCTCGTCTCTGCACCCCCTCCCTTCCCTGATTAGCAGCTGTTTGACTGTGTCCCTTGGAGCTCAGGGAGGGTCAAGGAGGCTGAATGAAGCCCATTTCCTACAAACAAGAAACAGAGACCATGGAAAGATTTGTGCCAGGGAGGGCACCCCGCAAGCTGCTGCTCAGTGTCAGGTCTACCAGAGACACACCTGTGCAAAGGCACAAGTCAGAACACACTACAAAGGCATTGGTTTGATTGGAGCCAACCCTGTGTGACATCAAGAGAAGGGAAATAATGCCAGAAGGGAAGACGGGATACAGGTCTTGGAGAACTTGAGTTCCAACAGGAGGGTTTTAGCCACAATAAAGTAGGTAATGATAATTCTTTTTTTTTTTTTTTTTTTTTTTTTTTCACTTAGAGGCATTGCATGGTCACAGTTACGTTTCTAGAGGATGAATCTAGCAGTGAATTATTAGTGAGCTCCGGGAGGAGACAGGAGATGAGGGGAGTGAGGAAGTTCTTACCAATGTTGAGATGAAAGTCGCCAGGCTGAAAATCAAGAAAGGGCTGGATTTAAGAAATGTACAGATGACAGAAGGAGCATTACTTGTTCACTGTAAGACAGAGGGTATGGATGAATCCTCCAGTGGACATTTATTGCCCATTGTTGATCTCAAAATAGCAGATCCCAAGTTTTTTGTCTGTTTGTTTTGGTGTATTGCATTTTGTTTTGTTCTCATTGAAGTATAGTTGACTTTACAGTGTAACATTAATTTCAGGTGGAAAACACATTAATTTAGTATTTTATAGATTATACTATATATTGTATAATAGATTAGAGAGTATACGAAGTTACTAAATATGGACTGCATTCCCTATGCTGTCCATTGCATCCTTGTGACTTACTTAATACCTAGCAGAGCCTCAGCTTGATGGAAGGCATTGGTATTAATCTTCTGCTTCTTTGTAACAACTGACCACAGATGTGAGGACTTAACACAGCACCTGTTTATTAGCTCACAGTTGAGGATCCAGCAACGCCTAGGGTCTCACAAGACAGAAGTCTTACAGTGTCCTGCAGGGCAGGCTCTTCACTGTGGGCTCCAGGCAAGACTTCGAGTCTGAGCTCATTCCCAGGGTGAAGGGGGTGGGGGTCCTTGCTTTACTGGTAGATGCTAGGCTGCATCTAGACGCCTCTCACCGGTCCCTGCACGTGGCCCCTCTGTCTTCTAAGCCGTACCGACGCAGTGTCTCCTTCTCATGCTTGGAGTATGTCTGGCTTCCCCTTCTTCTGAGAGCTGGAGGAAATCCTCTGCTTGTGAGGGACTCAGGTGACAGGATTAGACCCACTAAGCTAACCTCCCTTTTAACTGACTCAAAATCAAATGATGGGTAACCTTATGTACATCGTCCAAAACCCCCTTTGCCTCGCGCGGGGTGTGAACCCTTGTGTTTGTACTTCTGCGGGCCGGGGCTCGGAATCCTGGGGTGGGGGCATCTTTGAGCTGGGCCTGCCCCGGTATCTCTTCGGGAATTGCTTGAATCCAAGCACATCGTCTCTGCTACTTTCTCCTTCACACCAGCTGTGTAGTCGGTTGCCTTTTACATTTTAATTCAAGAAACAAAGGCAAAGCAAAGGCACAGGTGAGGAGTAAAGAAAATTGCTGCAGTAAGACAAGTGCGGGGCCTTAAAATAGCGCCGTCTTTGCAAAGTGTGGGCTAAGCACATATGCTGTGAGTTGCTGCAGAGTTGGGCTTGTCAGGGGCTGGGAAGATTTTCAGAAATGAAGAAATCTGTCACCACTCAGCTCATGCCAACAAAAACTTCAGACCGCATCAGCAACGTGTGTATGAATTGGGTTGCAGTAATGTGATAAAAATAGGGAATTATAAATGTAGATTGTGAAACTGGCCAAATCTACAACTTGAGAATTATAGTGCTTGTTTTATGGCTACAAGATATATAAAAAAAAAAAAAACAGTCATTTGAAATTTATAACAGTTGCAAGTGTAAAATTCTGACTTTTTGTGTGTGAGTGTGGCTGAATAGACCTGCTGTCTCCTAGAGATGAAAATCCATGGACAGTTTACCTCCATCTGTGTGTATCTGTGCTGACTGTGCTGCAGAAACATTGCGTCCCATTGAACCTTCATTGTGGCTTTTCATCTCTGGCTGCTCACGTAAAGAGAAATCGCATATGCTGGGGAACCAGCCTGGCTCCTTATTTAGAAGAGCAAAAGGATTGGAGAATCAAAGATGGTATGGATATTGAATGGAAATAGAATTTTTAAGGGAACTTGTTTCTTGCTTGAGTTTTTTGTTTCATTCTGTTTTGTTTACTCTAATAATACAATAACCACATTGCAACGGCAAGTCATGATACAGAGTTGGAGCCAGTTGCTGTAAAGACAGCTGTCTGACAGGACAGCCAGGGGCCTCCCCAGTGATGCTGAGACAAGTCAGAAAACAACTCTTCCTTCTTTGCAGTTCACTTTTATTCTCTCTCTCTCTTTCTGTGCTCCACTATGTATATGTATTTTTAAAGTCTTTATAATTTAGATTTTGTGTTTAAAAACTTGTATAAAATCTTTGGTTTTTTTCCTTGTCACACATTTATATGAACTCTTTTAGAGTTTTCTGATCAACATGGCTATATTTATTCTCAGCATATTTCTTCGGGGGCTCAGATACTTCACAGCAAGTGAGAGCTTTTATGACAACTGATTATCATAATTTCAGCAGTGATGGAACTGTCCAACTAGCTTGTTTCGAATCAGTTCAAAGTCTTATAAAATTCCACTTGTGATATTAATAATAGACCCAGGAGTAACTACAGAATCACTTATGCTTTTGACCTTAGTTTACTGGAAAGTAGATATGTGTAAAGTCTTGTCGACTAAAGAAGACACCTTTGAGAAGTGTGACTTTTTCTTCATGGGGAAACAGATTTCAGATAAATACAATGGAATTAACTATTTTGGAAATAAAATGGAGCTTAATGCTCCACCCTCTTTAATATGAAAAGGTGGTGCAATTAACAGAATTAGATCACGTTTTAACTTTAAATCTCCTTGCTTCTACTTGTCTCAGATCTTCTTTTAGGGAGTAGATATTTAATTGAATGAGTAAAGAAGCACATCATTTAACTATAAATACTTTCTCTGTAGTCTCTGAGTAAATCTTAGATGGCATTAACGTGACATTTGTTGGATATTGTAAACAGTGCTATATAGTATTTCTTAGTTGTCATGAGTTTGGATTTGGGATAAAATTCCAGCATTAAAGTTGAAGTAATCCCCATGCTGTGTCCCATACTTTGTTCTTGGCCCAAGGGACCATCACTTTGGAATCCAGTCACTTTTCTCGTTGTAGGAATGGGAAAAATGTGTGCAGGGTTATTTGCCTACAATTTCTCAAAGTAAACTGTAAAACCTCAACTGTAGCTGCCAGCTATCAGCGGTCTTCATTTTCTAGAACCAAAGCACAGATAAAATGTGAGCCCAAGAAGTGTATTTTCATGCCCACAGAAGAGCTGGCTCCAAAGCTTGGGAATATCCTGGAATCCATGCTTAGATGCCTGTGGTTGGCAGAAGGAACGGGGAAGTGAGAACGGAGAAGGGGCAGTTCCCCAGCCTGTGGGACAAGCCAGCATGGAATGACAAGTGAACAGTCAAGTATTGCTTAAGAAACGATTTTATCCCAGAGAAAGATGAAATCTTTCTTCTCCATAGAACAGTAAAGTCCTATGTATAATTACCTAGTTCCAGAGGCAAGTGTTTTTTTTTTTTTTCCTTAAATGAATAAAGCGTGTCTTGGAAGCGATGAGACCCCCATAATGTTTTTACTGTGACCAGAAGGAGCCCATATGTGACCTCATAGCAAAGAAAACAAGCAGCATTTGTAAACCAAAGACGTGTGAGGAAGTAGGGCCCACGTGGTCATAATCAGCACCACAGGAGACTGGACAGAGCCCAGGGTTTGCTAGTATCCTGAAAAGATGAGGGCACCTGAGTCCGAAACAAAAGACGGGCACAGCCATCTGTGTCGACAGAAAAGCATGAGCGTAGAAAGTCTTGGGCACGATGCCCCCTCCCGTACACAAGTCAGTTACAGTGAATAATGTTGTGCAGCACTCGTGGTTTCAGAAGCACTCTGCCTTTCAGTGATTGAAGGTGCCTGATGTATGTTTGTGTGGGATGCCTCAGCTTGGTCCCAAAAATCTCAAAGCATCACTCAAGGGTGAACCGCTGGAGATGACAGATGTCTCATAAAAGATGGTTAAACACTCAGAATTATGGGCATGCATTGTAAGAGAGAACAGTATCTCCAAATAAATAATGTTTAAAATACAACCTTTGAAAGATACTTTATCCCCTGAATGTTGAATAGCATACACCTCGGATTATGTAGTCACTTCTTATGGGCTTAGAGTTAAGCCAAGGATAAATGGAGAATGTTGATTTTTCTCTCCATTCCCAAATGCGCACCTGGGCTTAGAGCTCCCCGGAGAACTGCGACATAAGCAATGCACGATTTATACTCTTAATCCATTTTATTTGTTCACCTTTTGGAAGGGAGGTAAATCCCAGTTCTTCTCAGATTGAGGAAGAACATAGGCAAAGCTGAAAGTATGGCAGCAGGTAATCTGAGAAGAGCTGGGCTCACACCAGATTTCTGACATCACCATAGAGTTTGAATTTCTTCTGAGTGGAAAAGAAGGTTTTGGGAGGAAAGCAACTGTTGGCTAAGGATGATGTAATGAATCTAGGTGGAAGGCTTTATCCGGTTACCACCATCTTGTTAACGAAATGGGTGTGCATCCTTCAAAATCACGCGTTGGGTATCAAACCAGCTACAGTTGGGAGGTGGGAGAGTGCTACGCGTAAAGGAAAAATCAAAGGGGCAGTCACATGAACTGCAGTTACGGGAGTCAGGCAGTTAAAACTCAGCAAACATTTGTACAGTAAGCATTTAAATTTGTAATTAGAACAACACTTTTTCAAGTTTCTCTGTCTTGATTAACAGACATTTATTTTCACCCTCTAATTTCAGATGCCAACGTAGTAGTTGAAAAAGAATAGAAGCAATTTTACATCTCGTAGCTGTTTTAAGAAATAAAATTGAGTGAAATATAGTAACGGTATTGAATGGCATAAACATTGGGTACCCAGATAGGACATAGTGGGTTCATTTCCAGATGAGTCGTGGTGTGCCCTGTACACTTCGGTATCTGACTTGTTGGTGGAGCCGATTTCCTGATTGTGGGCAGATTTCACTTCCTCATAGATTACTGGGCTGCAGGCTTCCATTCTTTACTGAATGTTGGCTGAAGGATGCCCTCAGTTCCTTGCCGTGGGGGCCTCTCTGACATGGCAGCTTGCTTTGTCAAAGCCTGTAGTCCTAGGACATAACATAGAGCATCTGCTAGCAAGACGGAAGTTGGTGCTCTGTTGCCTCGTCACAGAAGTGACCGCCCATCACCTTTGTTTGCCACGTGCTTTTCTTTAGAATCAGCTCACTGGTGAAGCCCACACTTGACCAGGAGAGGCTTGTACAAGGCATAAACTCCAGGAAGTGGAGAAACCCTGAAGGGCGTCGTACCAGTTGGCACCCCACCTTTGTATTATGCCCTCTTACATTTCATGCTGCGATTTTACAGTAGACATCTTTTTTTCAGTGGAAGCAATTGGAACACTTGGTTAAAATAGACGGGTCTTAAATAATAAAAGCCCCCGATAAATGGAAAACTCAATTCCAGGCAGCCCAACTTGTTCCCTGGATAAGGATGTCTCTCCCCCTTGAGGATTATCTGACCCCATGGGACTCAGGGTGGGTCCCATGTCTCACTGGGGAGCTTGTTGAGATGCAGTCTCAGGTTGCACTCTGAGAATCAGTGTTTTATGCAGTTGCCCTGGTGACTCGTGTGCTCATTAAAGTGTGAGAGATACTGATCTAGCCCAGCACTTCTCAACCTGGACGCACAGGGGACTCACTGGAGCAGGTGTCTGTGTCCCATTTCCCAGGCATTTGTGCATCTTATTCATCATGTGCACGCCCTGGGCAAGGTTCTCTCCTGATTCTTAAGGTGTACTGAAAGTGCTAATATGTCTCCATGTGGACTGGAATAATCGGTGATAGGAGAATGCCAGAACAATTTTGTGTATATAATTTTCATTTCTATTTCTGTAAAATCAAGTTATTTTAAAAATTACTTTCTTTTGTGTCACATAGAACAGTTGAGGGTGTGTTTTTCCATCCCGGTGTAATTTTAGTGTTCAGTCTTGATCACAGATGTCTTAAAACAAACATTTCCTAAAGTTCTTGATGATTTAGCTATGTAGTAAAGATTCTAAAGTTCTCCATGGCACTGCTAAATATTTTTAGGAGGCATGGTTTCACTTCTTATTGTTTTTTTTTTTTTTTTTAACATTTTTTAAGTTGAGTTATAGTCATATTACAATGGTGTGTCAAATTCCAGTGTAGAGCACAATTTTTCAGTTATACATGAACATACATACATTCATTGTCACGTTCTCTTTCGCTGTGAGCCACCACAAGATCCTGTATATATTTCCTTGTGCTACACAGTACAATCTTGTTTATCTAGTCTACATTTTGAAATCCCAGTCCCTTTCCATCCCCTGTCCCCCTGGCAACCAAAGTTTGTATTCTGTGAGTCTGTTTCTGTTTTGTATTTATGGTTTTTTTTTGTTTATTTGTTTTTTTTAGGTTCCGCATATGAGCAATCTTATATGGTATTTTTCTTTCTCGTTCTGGCTTACTTCACTTAGAATGACATTTTCCAGGAACATCCATGTTGCTGGAAATGGCATTATGTTGTCAGTTTTTATGGCTGGATAGTATTCCATTGTAGAAATATACCACCTCTTCTTTATCCAGTCATCTAGTTGATGGACATTTAGTCTGTTTCCATGTCTTGGCTACTGTAAATAGTGCTGCTATGAACATTGGGGTGTGTGTATGTTTTTTAATTAAGGTTCCTTCTGGATATATGCCCAGGGGCGGGATTCCTGGGTCATATGGTAAGTCTGTTCCTAGTCTTCTGAGGAATCTCCATACTGTTTTCCACAGTGGCTGTACCAAACCGCATTCCCACCAGCAGTGTAGGAGGGTTCCCTTTTCTCCACAGCCTCTCCAGCATTTGTCATTTGTGGACTTTTGAATGATGGCCGTTCTGACTGGTGTGAGGTGATACCTCACTGTAGTGTTGATTTGCATTTCTCTGATAATTAGTGATATTGAGCATTTTTTCATATGCCTATTGATCATTTGTATTTTTTCCTTAGAGAATTGCTTGTTTAGATCTTCTAGCCCATTTTTGGATTGGGTTGTTTATTTTTTTTCTTGTTAAGTCATATGAGCTGCTTATATATTCTGGAGATCAAGCCTTTGTCAGTTTCATTTGTCACTTCTTATTGTTGATAATTACCTAGTAAAGCAGAAAACCATCAAGTTGAATACTGGTCCCATTCTATATGAGTTACCAGTCCCATCAGACAAGAACTGTAAACCAGATTTGCACTTGTCCAAGTGACATTTAGATTTTTCTCAGAATCCACTGATTGGAGTTGCCAGCCGATTGATATTATAAATGTTTATTCATAAACATTTGTATAAGTTGATATTACACATATCAATATTTAGTTAGAACATTTTCCTGAACATCTGCTCTGCATCAGTTATGCTGCTTGAGGGTTCGAAATAACAAAAAACGGGGAAGAGAAACACGCCCACTTATGTGGAACCTACAGATAGTTTGGCAAAACCAGGTATGATTCGTATTGCCATGCAGTTCTGTGTTTAACTGAACATCGTGAAAAATGCTGGGACAGAAAGGCACACGGTGTCATGTCAGCATAAAGCTGGGGGACACACCTCCTGGTGGGTAGGAAAGAAGACTGCCCTGAGCTTTAGGGTTTAACTGGGGACGAATGGATGAGCAGATGCTCCTGTGATAGGGATGTGGCAAAGCTGGAGTGGTGGGGACATTATTGCCGTTATCGGCTTTTTGGAGGAGAAGGGGGCTGGTGAGAAGGCTCATGAGCCTGATACGAATGGAGAGGGAAGGGGTGGCCAGACCACACATGACCCTTTGGCCGTCGAAAGAGATTTTGACTCTGCAAGACTAACAAGAAACTAAGAGCCCAAGAGGCAAATGACGGAGGAGAGAGTGAGTAAGGAATCATTTCTGTTTGGGATCAGCTCAGATTTAGGGGCAAAAGCATCTTATAACTATGGATCTCTACAGGGAGGGGGTAAATTCTCCCGTAGGTGCATGTGGAAGGGCTGGGGCGATGAGAAGGGTGTGATCCAGTGTCTCAGGGCACTTGGGCTGCCGTGACTCATCAGAAACTCGCCACCTGTCTCGGCCTCAACAGTCAACTCAGACGTAGTGAAATCCCAAGAAAAATCTGAAGCCACCAGAACCTCACACTTTTAGAGAGGACTCTTTCCTTTTTATGGACTTACATCAACTTTCGGTGTAATGTTAATGACTTTCAGCTTAATTTCTATTTCTCGAGTTCTAAAGTTAGCGTTTTGCCTGTTTTGTGTTTTTAAATTTTGTGTGTTTCTTATTTCATTCCAAGCGCATTCTTCTAATTACGAAAATAAAATGAGTGATGGTATCCAAGAGGAAACTTTCTCAGGGGTAGGCACCTCTGGGAAGTGATGCAGTCAGGGAGAGGTGAGGGAGGACTCGCAGCTGTGTCCACAAGGAGGCGCTTCTCTGCACAGTTCCCTCATTCTTCCTCTGTCTTGGGCTCAGTAATTCCATTAGTCTCCGATGGTGTCAGACAGTCTCCGTTGCTCGTTGCCCTGCTCTGTAGTTATTGCATGGATCTATGAATCTCCTTGCGGATAGAGGCTGTCTGTTATTTCTTGGTGCTTATGCCAAGCTCCCAGGCATACGGCAGGCTCTCTGCAAACAGTTGTCAATCAAATTAGGCTTCAGCCATGGGAACACAGAAATAAAACTCAATCCGATTCACTGGAGACTCCTTGGAAACCTGAGAAAAAACGTCAAAATCCTAGCACAACCACAGACTAAAAGGGTGGCCCAGAACTGTCCTGTTCCACATTGTACAGAAATTTAGGGAAGTCTCCAGTTTATTTTTAGTTGGCAGAAGACCCTGTTAAAAAATACGTATGCATCTATTTATCTTTAACTATGAGAATATTTCTTGGTTGCTCCCCTACTAGCTCAAGTCAGCCCCGTATGGCGAAGGAAATAGCCAAGAATAAGAACCACCTTTGACTTGCGTACTTTTTAAATGAAAGAAACAGCATTTGTATCAGCATTTACTATTAAATTAGCCCACCATTTCCATATGATAAATATTACTGGAAATCGGCATCGTTCACGTTTAAATCTTTATCTCTGTATCTTTAGATAAGGGTTTTACTTTCAAGGCCACGTGTGCGCATGTTGCTGCTTTACTAATTGAAAAGAGATGATCTGTCTTTTCACATCTGTTAGGAAGAGAAAAAACCTATTGAGTTAAAAATCTTTAGCAGCATTTGCTGGGTCGTACATACTAGGCTACATATACTGCTTTTATTTGTCAAAGGAGAGATAGACAGGATTATTTCACGTGATTCCTGACTGTCTTCAAAAGACGGTTGTCTGTTATATCATGAATAGAATGTGAATGGATGGGTAACGTAGAAATTATGCAGGAAAACCTGAGAGTAAACAGCAGAAATGCCACCAGGCACCCACGTGAGAATCGCTATCACTTCCTTCTTATGCATTTAAAAAAAATGCATCAAGTGATCGAAATGGGCATGTCATTAACTTGTAATAAATTTTACTACCACATTTCACTAGCCTAAGGGGAGTGACTTCTCATTCAGCAGACTGTAGAGGTTTGTAGGACTGGAGTTATTTTATTTACTTATATACATTTTATGTTTGTAAACTGATAGGTGCAAACAATCTTCAGATATTTCCTGCTTTCAAAAATTGATGTGAACCAACGAGATAAATACAATAGAGCAGAATTTAGAGCTTCAATTACATCATTTGGTGTAGAGGCACTTCAGGGTATCCGTCCCAAGTTTTCTGTTTGACAAATTTTAGTTTTGTGGGTGCGATGCCTTTAGCATGAAGGGGGCAGAACTGGAGAACTTTATTAACGACATCAACTACTAAACGGTTAGAAAAGATGACACGGATGGGCAGCGGCATAGAGAGATGTCAGATGGAGACTTGCCAGTGTGTGCGCTTAAAAGATCTGCAGCTCTGCTGTCCATGGTGGTAGCCACGAGCCACCGGGGACTACATTTGCATTATTTAAGGTTAAGTTAAATTTAAAAAATGAATTCCTCAGTTGTGCTAGCCACATTTCGAAATGTGATGTCATCTTGGAAAGCACCACTGTAGAACATTCCCATCACTATGGCAGTTTCTGTGGGAGAGCCCCCGGAAGGCTCTCTCCACCGTCCAACTCCAATAGCCAGTGAGCTTGGAATGACTTCTGAGAGGAGTAATTACTTTCTTCCTGTCAAGTCAGCCTCCTCAACCTGCAATTCTTTTAAGGACGGTTTCCCTCGTTTTTTTTCCTTGACTCAGTAATATGAACTGGACTAAATAATATTGCTGTCACAGTGTCTACATGTATCAATGGGATAAATTATTCCCCAGCATTCAGAGCTGTGTTGAGATCCTCTAAGAGGCAGGGAAGCTGCAAATGGGAATATCGGCGTTGTCCTGTGCCTGCATGTGAAGGGGTCTTTCTAAGGGGTATTGCAGTGCATTGTAAAAAAACAAGTATCTACATTTCCCCTATGATTTCAGAGGGTTAGAGGAAACAGACGGATGGATGAACAAAGCTTATAGTTCCCAGAGGACACTGTGTCTGCAGTTAACTTTTCTTATTGGTTTTAACTCATTTATTTAGTTAGGTTTACTTGGCTTCCCTCACTTAGAGCAATTAGTGGCGAAGTACAGAAACATTAACAACAGTCGAGGGAAAATAAATGTAATTAGAGTAAAGGAAAGTAAGGCTAGAATGATGAGCCCAAGCTTGAGCTAAATGCTTGTTATAATGGAGGCCATATTGCCGCACCCCGTTCCCAAAGGCCAGAACCAAGGATGACTCCAGAAAGCACGGAGAGCTTGCATATCCCTCAAGCACTTCTCCATGAATATGAAAATCTGCAGCCTAGTTTTGGTGAGAATTTGACAGCAGAAAGTATGATGTTAGCTGGTGGTAAGAAAATAAGTTTGGAGTGTTTTAACTTAACAGTTTAAGGGCAATCTGTATGGCTTTGCCATCTTGGACACAGAGAGCCACGTTGGCACATTCTTAAGAAAATTAAGGAGCCTGGTTATGGAAACATAGACCTTTCAAAGTACGTGCCTAGTTCATCGGCAGCCCATCAGAGAACTGGCTGACCGATCGCCTTCACACGATGTTCATATGGGAGAAGCTGTCATTTGTGATTGAATGATTTTATAATTTAATACCTAAATTCATATTGTAAATTAACTTTTCCCCAATGACCTATATTTGCCTACATACATAAATACTTATCATTGTCTTTCTATATTTAAGACTTGTTGTCCCTAGTAAGTGGACTCTTAGACAGCTAAGATTGTTTATTCAGTTAAAAGTGTATTTTTATGGCCGTGGACCAAAGTTAGCTGCCCACCTGGACTTTTAACCTCCCGTCGACCTCGTTAGCACAGGGTCATAACTGACCTACCTAAACCTGCAGCAGACAGGAGACTCTGCCTTGTACTGTTATTTGATCTCCATGTGTAACTTATCTGTCAATGCAATTTACATACCAGTCATGGCTTCTCTTTCAAACAGAGCAGTGGCTTTGATAATTTGGGTCAAATTTTATTTTTCCTGTTAACTCGATAATTACCTTCTTCTCTGTTTTAAGTCTGCAGTCAAGTGTGGATGCTAAACTCTAGGACTAATAAGTTACAGACAACTTGCATGAACTCCTTCGCTTTCTTGTCTAGAGATCCTCAACATGAGTGCAGCTGAAAACTGCCTTGAGGGAGGAATTAAAAACAGGAACTCATTCGCTGTTTTGCAAAATCTAAAATGAGCGTAGGGCACAAGAAGTTAAATTTACATTAAAGTAAGACTTTCTCTTCCTCATCAGATTAGTCTAACTCACTAGTTCAAATTATAAAACCACATGATTTAAAACTTCAAGCACATGACATTTCTAAACATTTAAATTAAAACTAGGGATTTTTTTTTTCTTAAGAAAAGGGAACATTGCTTTCTGTGTAAGTATCGGCAGATTGGCTGGTACATTTAATAAAAAGTCATACATCATTTTAACATTCAGCAAAGCTGCTTTAAAGGGCATCCAAGATAAAACTACTGACTCAGAAGCACGCAGTGCACTGGAGTTATAAAATGTCACTTCAAGGACCAACAGTCTAAGTTTTAAGTGAATGTGATTTTTCAAGCTCTGCTGATTTTTCCAAGGGACAGCAATATATTAAAATAAAACTGTAGTTTAATCCAACAACAATATTCTTCCTTTCCACTTTGGTAGAAACACCTAGTTTAGAAGGCACATTCTGTAGTTTTTGGACTAATTTCTGTTGTGGGACAGAGCAGGGTGGCATGGTGATACACAGGTTGGTGAAAGAATTTATCAGAGATGAAGTATGAGAGTAGAAAAGGAGTTTTGTAGGTTATGCTGCCATAGACCACAGCGGGCCACACAGATGAGGGGTGCCTGTGTGAACCCCGACGGCTGGTGGTTGGGCTGTTGTATAAGGTCGGTTCACAAGGTGTCTGATCAGCTTGTGTGCAAGTCTCTGATTGCTTGTAGGTGAGGTAAGTGGTTTAGGTGAAGGGGCAGGATTTCTGACTCTGATAAGGTGGGCTGAAACTAGCCAGCCTGAGCTATTGTGAGATTAGGCATTATCTGGGGCTATTATTTTGTTAGGAGAAACATGCCCAGGAGAGAATATACTTTATCTGTTGAGGTATCACAGGCAGACGTCTGAGAGCCCAGAAATGGGAGCCATTGGACTTGGAAGGATGTCAGTTGGCCCAATAATTTCTTCATCAGTACTGGGCAGACTAGTTGACCTTTGTCACTTGAGAACCTGAAATCATGTAATTTAAAGAAGTATGTTTTTAAGATGCCAGGTGAAGCCGGGAATTTTGTAAATGTAATCACATAGCCACAATATTTTAAAAAAATAATACAAAAAACAAATTTTTCTAACCAGTAAGGTATGGTATGAGTTGATCATCATCAATTTGACATGTATAAATAGCATTTTATGTTGCAAAACAAACAGCTGTTAGTACATTTCTGGTCAGAGTACTTTCATAAACACTTTATGATATTTTATCTCAGGTCTTTCAGTGTGGATTGCACCAAAGTCACATTAATCATACGAGTGGAAATAATTTTGATTTCTTTTTTGTACCCCATCAAGAGCTGATGTTGATATCTGCTTTAACACTGATTACTTCATGTGTTTGAGCAAGTAACTTTTAGCCTTGGTTTTGTCTGGGAAATGAGCTGTTTGAGCTGAAGGCTTTCTGAGGTATTTTGACTCTTAAAAACTCTGTAATTCTAAATGTTAGCTGGAAATTAGTGTTTAAAACTCTTGTTGGCAAGGAGGTTCTTGACTTGTCCCTGAAAGAATTCAGAAACGAGACCTGGAGGTCAAGAAAGCAAAGCAAAGATCTATTAAGGTATAGACAGTACACTTTCAAGGGCTGGGCGGGCAGACCCAGGTGGGTAGCTGCCCCGAGTTTCTCTGGCAAGCTGGTTGTATGGGTGTAAAAACGAATGGGCAGAATGTTCAGTGGTGGGGAGGGGTGTGGGGTCGTCTTTCCTGATCTTCATCCCAGCTCCACCTTCCCAGGTGGGGAGGAGGGATTTTTTTTGTCCTTATTTAGTCTTGATCAGGAAGTCAGATGAGGTCATGATGAACAAAAGGTTACGTTCAGTGGGGGTAACATAAGCAAAAGGTTACCTTCGGATGGAGATCATAATGATCAAAAGGTTGCATTCGGATGGTGGAGATTCCTGTCTTGTCCCACCTGTCTTTGCCTGCAGGACACTCATCAACCCAGAATGTGTGGTCACTTACCAGTCCAGAGGTTCCTGCTTTTCTTGGTCTTCTCAAGGACCGCCGTTGTTCACAAGCTCCATGATTTGGCCTGTGTTCCTCATTTTCTGTTCATAGCTAGCCACCTGCCCACTCTAACAAAACCATGGCCAGTAGGACTTAATACAGTGTGACAGCAATTCCCCCATTTACTCAGTGCAGAACTGCACTGACGTAACCCTGTTGGTGTTACAGTGGGGCAGAGAGAAGCACAAATGAACGCGTCTGGAATGAAGTGGACAATGAAATTGTTACTGTGTTGTCGAGTCCGCCAGGCAGTGACGTAGACGTGGAAGAGGGGAGATGGATGCGAAGTATGGAGACTCGTTCCTTTTTTTTTTTTTTATGACACTTTTAGTGTGCTATGATTCCTGTACAGTGAACCACATATATTTCAGGAGTACAATTGGATGAATTTTGATAGAAGCTGCCACCACAATCAAGGTAGCTAATGCTTCTGTCACTCCCCAAGAGGTACAATTTTCGAATTCCCAGTTTATCCTTTCCCAGCCTCTCTCCCCTCTGGTAACCATAAGTTTGTTTTCTGTGTCTATGAGTATTTCTGTTTTGTAAGTAAGTTTGTCTTTTTTTTTAAGATTCTGCATGTAAGTGATCATTTTTCTTTGTCTTTCTGACTTCATTTACAATGACAATCTCTAGGTCCATCCATGTTGCTGCAAATGACATTATTGTGTTCTTTTTCTTTATGGATGAGTGGTATTCCATGGTGTGTGTATGTATGTATATACATATATATGTGTGTGTGTGTGTATATGTATGTATACATACCCTCCCCCCCAACATTTCTCTGTTCAGTCATCTGTTGATGGACGTTGGACATTTGGGTCATTTCCATGTCTTGGCTATTACAAATAGTGTTGCTGTAAACATTGGGGTACAAGTGTCTTTTCAAATTACCTTACTCTGGATATACGCCCAGGAGTGCTATTGCACATGGTAAGTCTGTTTTTAGTTTTTTGAGGATGGTGATTTATTCTTGATTGTTTTTGGAAGAGGCACCAGTTGGTTGGGGCCGAGTGGTGAGAAGCTTTGAATGTTGAGTTCAAGTTTCAGCGCATCTTCATAACTTCAGGGGAGCCGTGTCATGGGTAGCGAGAGGGGATAAAGTGCAGAGCCCTGTGCTTTAGGGGGTGGGTGGCAGTAGAACTGTTTAGATTGAATTGAGGCAGCGGATGACGGGGTTGATTCCAGTGGAGGTGGAAGCAGACAAGTCAGAGGTCCCAGGGAAGGATGTCCAGGCTCCAGTTGGTTTAACTCTCCCCAGTTACTTGGTCCCATGACCGCACTCTCATTTTCTGTGATGACATTTCTCCCTCTTTGGCTCTTCCATCTCAACCTTCTTTTTAGGGGGTACATCCTTACAAAGTTCTATGATAGTGCTCTCACCAGAGTGGCATTCTCAGCTACGTTTTTACTCTTAAGACCCTGGAAAAATATTCCATTGTTTTCCAGTAATAGGAACTTTCTCCCAAATCTCCATCATCTCCAATAGCAAATACACAGGAATGACTGATACCCCACAAATGCCTAACTCTGTCACGAAACTCTCTAGCTTCCTCATATGACCCAGAGTCCCACTCCTGTGCATCCTTATAACCTAGAAACTGTTAAACTACTTTTACCAAGGGTCCCTTGAATTAAAGATTCTCAAAATTCAATTATTTCCCTCATATCTGTGCTTCCTTCCACCTTCATCTCCTCAGTTAAAAGCAACACCATTACATAATGGGTCAAGCTCCAAATCTTGCCCACACCTTCTGTCTTCCCACTTATATTTAATAAGTTAATGCTTAATCATATTTCCGCTCCTGAAGACTCAACCTCCTTGTCATTTCTGTAAGCCGTCTCTTCATTCCACCAGCTGTTGCCTTTTTGATTTGATTATTGCATCTTCCTACATCTTTAAACTACCGCACACCAAACCGTGCTGCAGAGAACTGTTGGGACCAGCAGCCCAAAGAAAGCAATTACATAAATCCCTTGCTTCGGTTCTTTCAGTGGCTCCTCATAAGCATTAAGGCAAAATCGAACTTCTGTAGCACTGTTGGAAAAGACCTTTTATAATTCCGTCCCTGCCAGCCTCTAAATTCCCACCTGTCCTGCTGGCCCTCTGTAGCCAGGTGTTCTGCTCATTCTGAATGACCTGCAGGTTCCCCCATCTGCTGGTCCATGCTGAGTTTCAGATCCCCACCCAAGTCCCGCCCCCCCGGATAGTTTCCTTAGGTTCACAGACATCCAGATGTACACCAGTATTGCCCTACACTTATCTCCGTCAAGCATTTGTACCAGTGTTCGTGACTGTATTTACTTGGCTTTACCATCTGCTCTTTCTTACATGCTAAAGCTCTTCTTCATCTAGAAACTGTACTGATAACGGTGCCCCTTTTTTGACTCTCAATACCTGTGTATGAACACACACACACAGAAGGAACAGTCCGAGAGAATGTAGTAAAGCTGAGCGGGTGCTGTTAGAGTAGATGTGAAGTAAAGAGAGCACTAGACAGACTGACACCTGGCTCCTTAGAAGTCAAAGGAGGGAAGTCGCAGTGATGGAAGTGTATGTCTTTTGGGGCTGGGGGGTGGGTGGTTAGTGGTGCTTGTGATCACGGTGTGCTCCAGGAAGAGTGATACATTTGAATGTGTGAATAGGAATTCTCTATCCAGTAAAATGCATCTGATCCATCTGGGGCCCATCTGTATGGAGATGTCCAGGCGGCAGCTGCAGAGAGAAATCTGGAAGGAAAGTAGGAGATGTAAAGGAGGAAGTTACTGGCCTGGAGATTGTAGCCGTGGTTGTAGTTGTAGCCGTGGTCAACTGTAGGTGATGCTGCCGAGAGTTTAGAGTGGAAAGGTGATGGCTGATGATAAGCCCTGAATAGATGTCATCACTCAGGGGCAGGGCGGGTGGGAGGGAGAAGACCCAGTTGGGAAGATTTAGAAAGTGCAGTCACACGGAAAGAGAGAGAGCTGGCAAGTTGGAGAACAACAGAAATCAAGAAGTGTGATCTGTGGTTTTGAATGCAGCAAAACTGATCAGATTCAGCAAGGTATCAAAAAAAAAAATCGTCTGCTGAAGCAAATGTAGTTTCATTTCTACAGCAGAGGTAAAGTCAGTTTTGCAAGAAGCTGAAAGTGTCAGATTATCAGTGTGATTTCACAATATTATTTTTTCCTTGAAGGGAAGAGGAGTGAGTGCAAAAATTTAAGAAAAATTGGAACTGAGGTGGAGTTCTTTGAATGCAGAAAAGTTGAGCATGTCTTCAAATCTTGCAGGGGGGGAGTTAGTAATAGAAGAATAGAAACTGAGGCTGAAGGAGGGAAATCAGATTGTAAATAGGGCAAAATTCCAGACGTGCTTGAAGCACCTGGAAAGGAGGGAACAGGAACGAGGTGGAGGTTTTGTGTTGATATGGAGAAGGGCTGTGAATTGCGCTCAGTTATGAATGAAGGGGAAACAACACAGGGAACATCTGAGATGGAAGGGGTGATAACCAGTGACGTTGTGCTGGGTGATAAGCATGGCATTAAAGCACAAAATGCAAAATACGAAGTCTTGTTTCTTATGACTGAGGGACCCGTGTGAAAAAGAATGGTCTCAGCAATAAAATAGAATTAGTTTTCTATGTAAGACTGAATGTTGATGATTAGCATTGCGTATTCATTAATTGATGCAGTGTTACAAAAATTGTGAATTACTGGGCCATGAAATAAGCCGTAAAACTACATATGTGCACTTAATTCAGTATTACAAGGAAATGCTGATAAATATTAGATCACTTCAAGCACATTGTTGATATATTCCACTTCATATGTTAAAAGCAAGCAACAGCAGGGGGAAACTGACACCATTTCTATAATAAAGGTATGTTCGTACAGTACTGCACTTTTTGAAAAAGTGGAACTAGATAAAGTGATTTTACTTTGATGTTAAAAAGTGTGTCATATCCTTAGGCATTCAGTGTCTAAATATTTTGATTCATTATCGCTAATTTAAAGGAATAATCGTAAGTGAGGACAGTAATGAGATTCAACTCTTCATTAGAAACGAAATCGGTAACAGTTCTACACCATCTAAACCTAACGTGCAAGGAGCAGTTAATAACAGCACAGCCTAGTGTGCTGCCGGCTAGAAACGTGCTGTGTGTGCTGGCATTCTGCAAAGGAACAGCAAAAACACATCGACGTACAGAGTTTACAGTATGAAAAGCATTTAACAAATTTAACAGCATTTGAACACATCAGTGAAATACTTCTGTCAGATCAGAGGACAGTGAGTAGGGTCCTTACTGTTTTTGAGCAAGTAGTTAACCTATTTCTACTGGGGAAAAGAAAAAAGGTCTTTAAAACACATGGAGTAATTTCATTCATCTAAAATATTCCCTTTATAGTAACTACATTTCTAAAAGTATCCTTGTGGGGTTACATTACAAGTGGAAATGTTTTAGACATGTTCATGGTTTCATTCATAAGCAGAGACATACAATTTTCTTTTCCAAATTATCAAATCACATTAGAGGGTCTTAAAAATTTACAAACCCATATTACGTATGTTATAATCCAATACCTGCATTTTGTAGATTTAAGAAATGGAGACTCATCAAAATAAAGGACTTGACCACTGTAGTAATTCAATAAACAAGGTGAAAATAACACTACTTTCCACAATTCTGTCTCTAGTTTTGAAGTATAATAGGTTACTGGTGTTTATATATCAC
Organism: Camelus ferus; assembly: GCF_009834535.1. Taxonomy (NCBI): domain Eukaryota; kingdom Metazoa; phylum Chordata; class Mammalia; order Artiodactyla; family Camelidae; genus Camelus; species Camelus ferus. Next base: position 10,189,079 of record NC_045732.1, read on the forward strand.
TTCCATGCTGAAGTGTACTGTCTACATTCATTCTTTGATTTACTCATTGAGGCGTTGTTTTTATATTTCTTTCTCTGTTTAAACATGATGTTAAGTTCACATTGTATCTTGGGTTGGTAGAATGTGCTTCATTGTTATTTGAGTATTTCAAATCAAGTGGATGTGATTCCTTATTAATATCTGCCTCATTACATTTTGTAGGAGGAGAACAGTCATTAATACTTATGAGCACCTACCATGTGCCTATTAATCCTATTCCTTAAATTATGCAATTAAATACTGTGTCCCAGTTTTTCATATCAGAAGACCAAATCTCAAAGAAGATGAGTTATTTACCAAAGTTTCTAGCCAGGAAAAGAAGAAACTGAGATTAAAAATCAGGTTTGTGTGATTTCATAGTCACTCTTCTTTCTGCTATCCTCTGGAGTTTATTAAGTTTTAACTATCTTGAAAGATAAAAGTGTATGAGATTAGAACTGTTCAGGCGCCAGGAAAGTGAAGACAGTCATTAACTCCAGGCTTTATTAACATAAGCATGCAGGGTAAGTCCCATGAAATAGCCACTAAAATAATTTAAATAAAACACAATAAATGGTCAGGAAGTCAAGAAGAAGAGAAGAAAAAGACAGAGAGAAATTGCAAATAACAGTATGGTGTTAGGCACAAGATGTCAGTTATCAGAACAAATGTACACATCTGCACAAAGGGATGAACAACACTAGACATAGTAATTCCACAGGTAAACAGATAATATTTTTCTATTTAAACGTATTTAACATCTAGTAGATTGTTTTAACTAAAACGATAAGAATAGATTGTGAGGTTTTTAACCCCTGTAAAAGTAAAACACATGAAAACAGCGTAAGTTGCAGGATAGGAAATGGAAGTGAACTATTTTAAGGTCCATGTACTAAATGTGAAGTGGTATCATATCGTTAAAGATAGATGATCATAAGTTAATGATGTATAAAATGTGAATCTACAGCAGCCAGTCAAATGAGAAAAGGTTTTAGCTAATACCCTGAAAAGGAGGTAAAAGGGAATCGTAACAATAGTTAAGCCAAAATAAAGAGGGTAAAAAGCAAGGAATAGACAGGACTGACAGACAGCAAGTAGCAAGATGGTAGCCTCACCCCTCAGCATAGCAATAATCACATTAAATAGAAATGGTTGCTCAGTTGCAGACATTTCTCAAAATTCTTTGAACATTGAACTTAAGATGTGGGAACTTTATCATAATAGATGATCCAGTTTTAAACACAATAGCGCAAAAGAAAAACTCCGCAGGCTGAGAGCAAATGTTTACAGTACAGATGGTCTACAACAGATTATTCTTCAAAATGGGTAAATAACTTCCACAAATCAACAAGAATTCAAACAGAATGAGGGGAAAGTAAGATCACTGAGAAAGCAATTCATAGAGGAAGAAACACAAATAGCTAATAAATACAAGACAAGACACCCATTCTCATTATTAATGGTAAAAATGCTAATGAAGACTATGATAGATACCATTTGCCATTCATCTGACTGGCCAAAGTCTGGCTGTGTGAGGAGTCTGAGACGGGGTGTGGAATGATGAGACACCATTGCCTGGGGCTGTGGGGAAGTATTCATTGCACTCTGTAAGAAATGTTGAGCTACCTAATACATTTGAACAATGCATAATGTGCAACAGATTTCATTCTGCTCCTTAAATTCAGTGAAGTGGAAGATACCAGTGAACCCAGGAAGACCCTTGATTGGTCCTTAAAATGGAGCCCAGAGTCAGATTGGAGTAGGTGGTAGAAGGGAGGACGTGCAGGTCTGGAATATATGGTATTCAGTAATGTGTTACTTGGAATAAGTGAAGCACTTTGTGAAGTTTTGTTGATGCTATGATTGTGATGGGAACAGCCACAAGGAGTGGTAATGTCCCTGTGTGTACGGCAGGTGGGGCAGGGCAGGTTACGGCTGATGTATCCTCTTTTGATCCTGGAGATAAAAGAACAATTATCAGGAATGTGTTGGAGGAAAGATGTTGAGGTCCAATTTGGAAAATCTATAATCTCACATAAAATAATCTTATGATAACATATTTTCACAAATGTGAAGATGGCCAGGCTGCCAGGTAAACCAGCCTTCTTGGTGAAGAACTTAAGTGCATATGCCCCCACAGAGATACCAGTATTTAAACTGTGGCCTGAAAATGTTTACACAACACACACAAGGAAATTTGTAAGAATGTGAGCAAAAGCAGATGAATGTTGGAAATCTTTTGAAATCTCTCTATCGTGAAGAAAGTGGGTAGACGAGCTGTCAACACGCCAGAAAGCTGTGATATATGTATGAAGTGGAATACTACTCACCCATAAGAAAGAATGAAATAATGCCATTTGCAGCAACATGGATGGACCTGATTACCATACTAAGTGAAGTCAGTCAGACAGAGAAAGAAAAATACTGTATGATGTCATTTATATGTGGAATTTTTTTAATGATAAAAAAAGACATAAATGAACTTATTTCCAAAACAGAGAAAGACTCACAGACATAGAAACCAAACTTATGGTTAACAGTGGGGAAAGGAGGTGGTAGGGGGTACATTGGGAGTTCGAGATTTGCAGATACTAACTGCAATATATAGAATAAAAAAAAAATAACAGAGTTCTGCTGTATAGCACAGGGAACTATATTCAGTACCTTGTAGTGGCCTATACAGAGAAAGAATATGAAAAGGAATATAAATATGTCTATGTATAAATGAATCACTATGCTGTACACTAGATATTAACACAGTATTGTAAGTTGACTGTACTTCAGTTAGGAAAAAAAACAAAAAAACACTTGAGCAGAATCCATACACTAGTTGTCATATCACAACCTGAAACTGACTGATGGAACAGTTCAGTGTTTGCTACTTGGATAATAACTGTGGTTGAAATTTTAAAGAAGAAAGTCATAATCAATGAAAAGACTGTATTTTTACAACTTATCACTGTTTCATTTCGAGGGAAAATTTCATAGGCCTTATTTTTGTCTTAAAAACATACACCAGAAATTGAACTCAAATAAATGTTTTAAAGATTGAAGAAACTGCGTATTCCGTTAAATGGTTCCACTCACTTACATATTGTCAATGTACTGTTTTCAGTTGAAAACTAGTACTTGAATCTTTTTTAAAGGCAGTTTTATGAAGATAATGAACATGATGTGAAACTAAATGACCCAGATTTGATTTTCTTATTTAGTTTTTATAATTTTCACTTTCTCTCTAAAATTATGCAAAAGTGTCCTTGAGTGATAAATTCTACACCTTATATTGTCTGGAAAATATACTTTCATTGAAGTCTTAACATGAATGCAGTATTGCTGGTGACAAGAATAATTAAGAGATGTGTATGGTGATAAAATGAAAGTGCTTAAAATAAAAGGTGTTCATAAGTAGTTGCATTCTGATATCTAGGGTTGTATAATTTTTGTATAAGTTCCATTTTTAGAAGATTAAAAGTTGGAAGCATTTCAGAATGAGAACTAGTACTTACGTTTGCAGGTTAGGTGAGGTAGATGAAGGTGACAAAGAGCAAAGCGCTATCGCATCCACTTGGATAGTTAAAACCTCTGCTGTAATCAGTAAATGTCCTTTACAGATCCCTCCAGTTAAGTACCAGTTCAGTCTATTCCATAAAGTACCCTAAGGAAAAGATAAAAATTGGACTTTTCCTTTTAACTTTTACCCCAGAGGTCTGTCCTGGGAGAACAGGTGAAGTTGACACCAATACCTTTGAATGTTAGTAAATATTTCATGAAGTTTAAAGTTTAGAATTAAGAACTGATCACACAGTCAAGGGAGGACAGTATAGCTCAAGCGGCAGAGCACATGGTTAGCGTGCGCGAGGTCCAGGGTTCAATCCCAGTGCTTCCTCTAAAAATAAATAAACCTAATCACCTCCCCCCCCCGATAAAATGGAAAAAAAAAAACACCTAATCACACGTTCAAACATTTTATATGAAAACATCCGTTTTTTCTTATTATACAGGATTACCCTTGTTTCTATGAGTTGAAGAAAATTGAGGGGTTTAGCCTCTAATAGTACCAAGTGCAGGAAAAGCGATACAAGACAAGGAAGTAAATATGTATATATTATTGTATGTAATTATGTGTATACAATCCAGACGATGATGAAGCTGAATAAAGTTGGGGTGCTTCGGTTGTCTGGTTTCAGTACTTACTCTAATGCTACAGAAATAAGGACAGTGTGGTATCTACCACCCAAAGCTGCACAGTAAATGGAAGCAACAGAGGATAGTCCAGAAGTACACCTAGTCGTGTGTGATCACTTGTCTTTGCCAAGGCACCCCAGAAATTCAATGGAAATTGGAAAGTCTTTTCAACAAAGTGTGCTATAGAAATCGAATGCCTATATGGGAACCAAGTAAACCTTGAACCTGATTCATAATAATTCATTTGAGGAGTTACGAAGACAGAAATGAAAGGGCTGGGATGATAAAGCTTCCGTAAGACATGGGAGTGCCTGATCTTACCTTAGCATAAGTGATCATTTCTTGGTCAGAGTGCACATAGCACTGTTTATTAAAATAAGTTGGATGACATTAAAATAAATACGAACCACCTCAAGAAAGGCACAGTTGAAAACGCACATCCTCACCTGGGAGAAAACATTCATGAGTCATGTTCTCAACAAAATACTTTCAATCACCGTTTATAATAAATTCTTACAAATCAGTAAAAAGAGAAGCAACTTACTTTTTAGCGGGTCCAGTTTGTTTGAATGTGCAAAAGTTTTAATCAGGCAATTTATGTAAGAAGATAACCAAATACCCAATAATGTAGGAAAGGTGCTTGACATCGCTTATCAGAGAATAATAAATTAACATCACAGTGAGATACCAGAACATACTCAGCAGAATGCTAATTTAAAAAAAAAAATATATATGAAGAGTTGGCAAGGATGCAGAGTACCTGGAACGCTCTCACTTTGCTGGTGGGGGATAAAATGATACACTCCGAAAAATTATTTGACAGTATCTAATAATACATGGTCACTGAATCATCTGGAAATTCCACTCCTACGTGTCCACCGAAAAGAATGTGTTTCTCCACAAAAAGAGTTAGAGAAGATGGAGAGAAAGTTAATTCATAATAAGCAGAAGCAAAAACAATGGAAGCGTCCCTTAACCTGGAGAACGAAGAAACAAACTTTCATGTATTCATACGATGGAATACGACTCAGAAAAAAAGAGGAAGAAACGGTCCCTGTGCCCAGATGGGTGAATGCCCAAAATACGGTGCTGGGTAAAAGGAGACAGACCCAGACAACTACGTACTGTATGAGAAACTTTTACATCCAATTCTACCACATGCACAGCTGACTTCTGGAGTACGATTTAGAGCAGTGGCTCCCTTGGACTCCCTTGACTGGGTCGGGGCATCAGAACTTTGGGTGAGAAGGAAGCGTTCTCTGTATCTCGATCTGCGTGGTCGTTGCATGAGCCTGCGCCTGTCTGAAAAGTTAGCAAGCATCACACTCGAGATGCGTGCATTTTACTGTGTGTTACTTGTGCCTCAGTGAAAAGGCACACGTTTAGTAAATCTTAAGATGGAACTTATAAAGGCGAATACGTCAGCTGTCATCACAAACGTGACTGCAGTGAAACGTCCAGTCAGAAGGCAAAGGCAGTGTCAGGTTAGGTCGGCGTTCTAACTGCAGCAGTGCTCCTCCGTCCAGGAATCTCATCTAAAACTAACTGAGGAAGGGAGGTTAAATAGAAAGGCATGGGCCGGGTCGCATCGGCCAAACGCAAACACACGGAAGGCAAGAATGTCAACATCAATAGAAGTGAAGCAAAACCAAGCTCAAAGCACTATCAAAGCCAAGAAAACATACTGATAAAATAAAAATACTGAGTGTCAAATTTGGTTCAAGACGCAGTCAAATCCCTGAATTAATCTCAGACAATAAAAGGAATACAGGCTAAATAAATAACTCTTCCAAACGACGACAGATTGTTAATAGAAAGATAATCCCCGTGGTGTATCTTTGTCTATAGCTTGTCCGAGGAAAGAAATTAAAATGTCAGAAAGCTACGCACGTAAGTCATAGAAGCACCTCACATGAAAAAGCAACTGAGCCATCTCACTTAGGGACATCGACACGTAGGGACATTTAAACCCAGAGTCCTTTGGTGACTCGAACTTCTAAACCCCCTTGAGTGTCCATGTTCTCAGCCGTTTTCTGCTGCAAGCCTCCTTTCACGAGAGAGCCTCGGGAGTCCCGTCAGCACACCCTTACGATACGGTTTTTCTTTCCTTCATGCAGTAGATGGGATGGCCTGAGAGGGGTACTCGGTGATGTTAGTGGCATTTTCAACAAAACAGAGTGATAAGGCAAGAGAACACACATTGTCAGGTTCTGTGGGAAGCATCTCCTTGCTCGCAGAGCGTGCACGCTCGCTGTATGACTACTCTGGTGGACAGTGGGGAAAGCTCTGCTCCTCGGTGTTAGAAGGATTTTAACTGCTTAGAAGGATTGGGAGCGGTCTTCCCATGGGGGTCATGAGACTGCGTAGCCAAGCTGTGAGGCAAACAGTCCTTGCCGGGGCCCCGGAGGATGCCACAGCAGATTCCCACCTCTAGAAGGAGTCTGCCAGCAGTCGGGTCCCGGGTCCTAACTCCTGAGCAGAAAAAGCATCCGGAGAAACACTGGACTGTTCTCTCACTCTTGGTCTCCACACACACCCAGTTTCAAAGCTCGAAGCTTCTCCCAGGAGGGAAACGCATTCCTCGTTGTGGTGGCCTCCTTAAACCTCGCATCCCTAAACTATTTCAGAGGAATACGAATTAGAAACAGCAGAAAGGCTTGGCCTCTCAAAGCCTTCCCTTTGGATGCCATGAATAGCAAGCACTAATCAGTCTGATGTCTATGAACAAGGCTTCTGGAATGCCGTCTCCCCGATGTGATGACTGTTAAAACTGTAGTCAGAACTCAACACATGCAGATCAGTGTTCTCCTTCAAAGTGGTCCCCTCAAGAGGCAACACCTGTATTCCAGAAATGTTATCCTGGCCCTAAACAGTGCTGAAACCTTTTATATTTGTTTGTTTTTTAATTGGTATCAGAGCCAGCTTATGAGTCATGTGAAGGAAGGTAACTGATAACGCATTTGAAAAATGTGTCCCAGACACTGTTGAAATACTTGCCAATAGACTATCTCAGGTGAAGTAAATACAATTATTTTCTGTTTTCTACAGATGAGGAAATGAGGCCTGAGACTTTGTCGTCAAGAGTTAAATTGAAATACTTCATTGTTACTCCTTTTCTGTTCACAAAATTAATATCATCAAATAAAAATCCCTTTCTTCATTCACTTACCCATCTCAGTGCCAGATTAGCTATAAATAACTCTTTTGTAGTAACAAGTTTGCCTCCAAAGATTGACTTTCACGGTCATGATGGTTCAAAGACTAAGCTAGAGAAATTTCAATAATAATATTTTGCATGACCAGTTAAAAGTTATTCAGAAATTAATTGTACTCACTACTAATGGAAAATGAGTGAAGATAAAGCAGGAAACTCTTTGTAGGGATTCTGGATGATTCCAGAGGAAAGATTTATTTTTTGTTAGTTAAAAATACTCACCTCAAATGATTTTTACATCTTAATATTTTAAAGAAATTACTGTTGCAGCTTTATGGGAACCTCAAGTGGCCGGATTTAAAAATGATCAGGAAATGCAGACATCTTTTTTGGATCGCCTCCTTTTGTTTGTGGGGAAAAGGGTCTTCTGGAGTGTAGTTCTCGGTTACCCAGAGGTCTTCTGGCATTTGACAAGGACATTAATGAAAAGCAGTGATTGTGCCATGCATTTCATGTCCTAGGGAGAAGTTGAAAATGACTGGGTCTTCTGGGAAAACAAGATTGTAGGAAGGAGCTCTTGCTAGGATCCTAAGATTCCGCTTTCCGGAACCGGTGCTTTCTTGATGCTAAAAATCAGCTTGGTTTTGCTGTGCTGGGAGAAGCGCTCTAGTTCGTGGTACAATAATAAGCCATGTTTTTGAGTAATGAAAACGATAGCTACCCTGTCATCTGGTAATAACAGCAACTTGCAGTAGAAACCCAAATCTGCCCTGAGTGCGTGAGGTCCCTTCTCTGAACGTGGGATTCGACCAGTATTTTACAAAAGCCGTTTCAGGCAGTTTCTTAGGTTATCTCTTTAATCTTCAAAGACTTCAGGGGCTGGTTCTGAACAGGTCACACAGATCCTAAGTGATAGAACTGGAATTTATTTCCTGGTTTTTTTGGCACCACAGTTGGAGTTTTCACCAGTTATGTAAGGGGATTGGCTAAGAGTTCGTATCGGAGGAAAATGGGTGATAAAGGAGAGATTCGGGAATGTGCTGGGGTTGGGGAAGGGCGTGGTCAGTTTCACCTCGTGAGTGCCACCACCAGCAAACTCAGTTTCCCGTGGTTGCTCAGGCTTCTGTCTGTATCAGTGTCTGCTCTTCTCGTCTTCTGTACGGGGGTCGGGTGATGGGTCTCTCTTACCTGTTGTCAGTCCTCCTCAGTAGGACGCAGATTCAGACCCAAGACACAGAACTTGGTGTCCTGTAACTGCACCTGGAGCATGGCTCCCTCGGTGTCTTATCCCAGGCCAGCTCGAAAAATCAGCATTGATCGTGTTTCAAAAGGCCTTATAGTTCATAGGTAAAAACTTTCCCAAAAGAATGAGGAGGGAAAAGCTCTGAAAATTAGAGAATAAGATACACTACAGTAAAAATCCTTTCCAGATAATTAAAACTATGTATTTTATTTCCTATTATCTTTTTCCTTGAAAAGGTCCATTTTATGTTAAAAAATCAATGTTAAAGGTGGGAGGGGTAGATTAGGAGTTTGGGATTAACAGATATAAATTGCTACATATAAAACAGATAAACCAACAAGGACCTACTATAAAGCACAGGGAACTATATCCAATTTCTTGTAATGACCTGTAAGGGAAAAGAAACTGAAAATACATTTTAAGGAAATCAAAGTTAAAATTTTTCACTTGTTCTGTGATGTGAAGGGGGTGGAAAAGGTTGCTTTCCATTTTAAACTTACTATAATTATTGACTTGAAGATTTAGAAGTAGTAACCAAATATGGAAGTATTATATTTTTTTCCTCATAAGATGTGAAAAAAAAAACTTCCATTTTTATTAACTTCCAGTATTATTTTTCCTAATTGTGTTGTCTTCTGAAGAAGTTTTAATGCCAGCAAATACCATTCAGATCATTAACGTGATGCCAGAAATAGCAAAATTGAAAAGTTTCATTTGTGATGACAGAGGAGGAAGAAATAAGTAAAAAAAGAAAAAAAGCTTCAACTTACTTAAAAGGACCCATATGGAATGATTTATTCAATCTAACTTTACATTAGTTTTCTTCATAAATTCTAAATTTGCACTGCTTTTGAGACGTGATTGTTTTATGTCCCCTTTTAAGTTTTACATGGTTAATTTCAGAGATTTAAGATTAAATTGAAACCATAATATGCTGCTCTCTTATTACTAATGATTTTCTGTAAGAGATGCTTAAAAGATACGAAGCTCCTTGTTTTACATACATTTGGGGAAAAAAGTACATGAAAAATTGTATTTTGCAAATCTTTCCGGGAGGTCAGGGAAAAGTTATGAATATTAAAAAATAAGGTTTTTTTAAATTTTTTTGGCTCAATGGCTGTGACGTGTGTCGCTCACACTTTAAGATTATCCCACCCCTGCTATTTCCCATTTGTAAGAGAAGGTATTTTTAAGTCATTTGGATGAGCGAAGATAACTTTCTTCTGATCTCCTGTGCTCAGGAAAATAAAATGGACCCTGTGGTTTCTGGCTTTGAAAATTAACCTGACCGTGCTCTAAAGGGACAGTGTTGTGAATTATCCTGACAGCAACAAAAATCTGTCATTTTGTTGTGGGCAGTTTTCAGTATAATGTACTCTCGGGTGGTTTCTAGTCAGCCTTTAGAAAAGCTAGGTATCTCAGAATGAGTCATCCGTCGAATTGTTGTGCAATGATCTGCTTTACCTCAAAATATAGTAACAGTTCAAACACAGACCCTGCAAAACGGGAATCGTATTAATTCAACAGGCTTTCGTTTGCTGTACAAAGAAAAGAAAAGATGCACTTAGCCATACTCTGGTTACTTTAGGGAGAAATACAAACCAGTGTGTACTGCACAAGTTTACGTGGCAAGGCCGAGTGTTCTGTATGTCTTTTTTGCTTTGTTTTTCCCTGTGTGTATTTGTGTATGTGTGTGTTATGTGTGTTTTTTATATTGGACTTATGAGTTTGGTAAGTGCCTTCAAAGCTCTTGCCAAGAAAACCCCAAATAATAATATCCTTTGATTTCATGGCTCGTACCTCTGCTTTATGTCCACACAAAAACCTGCACATGGATGTTGATAGCATCTTTATTCATAATTGCCAAAATTGGAAGCAATAGAGCCATCCTTCAGTAGGGAACAGCTGAGTAAACTGTGGTACCTCCAGCCAATGGAACATTATTCATTGCTAAAAATAAAGGAGGTACTGAGCCATGAAAAGATACGAAGGAATCTTAATACGTGTATTACTGAGCAGAAGAAGCCAATCTGAAAAGTCTGCGTGTAGTAGGATTCCTACTATGACATTCTAGAAAAGGCAAAACCATAGAGACAGCAGAAAGATGAGGGGTTGCCAGGGGCCGAGGGTGAGGAAGAGATGTACAGATGGAGCACAGGGGGATGTTCAGGGCGGTGCGTCCACTTTGTATGACGCCGTAAGACAAATTCATGTTTGTTAGGCATCTGTCGAGATCATAGCACGTGCAACGTCGAGGGTGAAGCTTGATGTAAACTGCGGACTTTGGGTGATAATGATTTGTTAGTGGAGATTCATTAGTTATAAAAAATACACTTTGGTGGGAGTCATGGATAGTAGGGGAGGCTGGGTATGAGTCAGGACGTGGTATAATGGGAAATCTTTATACCTTCTGCTCAGTTTTGCTATGAACCTAAAACGACTTCAAGTCTATTTAAAATATTTGTGTGTTTGTGTGTGTGTGTGTATAGCCTCCCAATAGAGCATTCTATCCATTTTACAAATGGAGGCAAGATTAGAGTTTTATGAGCCATGGCAATGAAATGAAAATTTATTAAGAAAAAAAGAAAAAACCTTAGCTCCTGATTGAGATTCAAGAAATATGTAGGGCAACACATCTTCATTTTGTCAATGATTTAAAGCCTTCGTACACAGCATATTTTGCTTAATTAATTTCAGCAAATAGATTGATTTTAAAAATACTGGGAATCAAATACACGCTAGCTTTTTTCTTCGACAAATTCTCTTGGGCATCTATCTATAGAATCAACTGACAGAGTTCATGTATCAGAAACAATCATGCACTGGTTTCAGTTTTTGATAAATCTGTGCAGATCATAACTTTTCTACAAGTAGGAGGCAAATATTTTGCAGGCTTATCATCTTTGGGAAGCAAATGAATAATTCATTTCTTACAGAAGTGACTTCTCTCGAAGAGATGAAGGCAAAATTGGTGCTTGGTAGTTGCTCATTGTGTATATATTTTTATTGAAGTCTAGTCAGTTTACAACGTTGTGTCAATTTCTGGTGTACAGCACAAAGCTTCAGTTATACATGAACACACACATACTCGTTTTCATAGTGTTTTTCACCGTAAGTTAGTACAAGGGTAGTTGCTCGTTGTAGACACACACTAAAAGAACAGTGCTTTTTCATCAGATACACACTGCTAACCTCAGTATGACCTGAGTATCTACCTAGTTCAGCCAAGGCCCACGACCTCCTTCTGAAATTCCTTGTGTCTTAGCACTTGGGTGTATAAGTGTATATATGACATTCCTTGCTACAAATGGGCAGTCCCATCTCTTCACTTCCCAATAGTCTGTGAACTTTTTGTCAAAGGCTTTCTAGTTTCCTGGTGTATGATAATCTCACTCACTCACTCACCTGCGCAGCAGACCCTAACTTGTGCAGTGTGCTTTTCTATCTTTGATAAGCATCACAGAAATGAGGGTGAGGGGCTGCCTGCCTTAAAAACTGCTTCTTCAATAATTTTCTTTGGCTGGATATTGGAATAAACAGTTAAGTGCTACAGTGGTTTTGATGATTACTTACGGTCTCCTGAGTTCATCCTCCCTGAAGCAGGATCGCTTTGCCTCAGAGACATCACCATGGAAGGGAGTTCAGACAGTGCACAACCACAGGACAGAAAGTCAAGAGGTTTTGTAATTTCATTCCAGTGATCGTTCAGTGACCCATCTGGGGATCATACTTGCAGATTTTTTATTCAGTAGTTTAGTAGCTGGCACTAGTCATCTTAACTGTAAGCACCCAGCTGTCAAATCCTGCTAAATGTACACATTAAGTGAAGACTCTTCATTACAGCCGTCCACTTTAAACAGTGCATTTTATTTGAAGTTTGGCATACTTGGATGAAACACATATTTATTTATTCGTTGACTTTGTTCTGTAAGAGCAAGGACTGTACTTTAATAAAAGTCTCCATTTTTCCTTTTTTAACTGTTTTCCGTTTTCCTTACAACTGTTCACTCCATGAATTTTAGTTGAATTAACTGTGCATAACCAATGAGCCACAGTTACATATAACCCTGTTATTAATGTCATGCTGGGAGTAAAATTACCTGTTTTCATGTAACTAATTCCCTCTTTCAGTCAAATCCATCCAGAGATTGATATATAATTTGAGGCCTGGAAGGAATACAGTGTCTTTAGTATTGGTCGTCGTTAAGTTAGATTGAATTGACTGGACGCACTTTCTCGAGATGGGCTCAACTTCCTTCTGAGACGGTGATGGATGAGTTAGGCCTGTAATTCTGGGTTACTGCCAATGTACGACAGTGGTTTCTTTGAATTTCCTAGAGCTGGAACTCATACTTAATAACTTAATGTGAGATTTAAGAAACTTGATCTGTGTTTGTTTTTTTTTTTTTCCAAAATTCTATAGATTAGTTAGATTTTTCCATTTGCAAATGCATTCATAATATCTTTGCAGGGAACAAAGGGATAATTTAATTTGACTCCTTTTGCATTTCAGGAAACTATGATCTAGCATGGTTTTAAAAAAAAAAATCTTGGAGATAACATTCAGAAGGAAGTAACTGAAATAGCAGAGTGAAGGGGGTTGATACTCTGGTACAGTGGTACTATTCTGCATGATGCTTTCATGGTGGATACATGTCCTTATACGTTCGTTAGAGCCCTTAGGATATACATCACTAAGAGTGAACCCTAGTGTAAATGATGGAAGTTGGGTGATTACGATGTGTCAGTGAAAGTTTATTGTTTGTAACAGTACTGATACCAGTACATTTATGGTGCCGACCATTTACACTATAGAAACTTCTATCAACTTTAATGACCAAAAAAGCATATTTTTTTTTTACCTTTGTTTTCTTACTGCTGATGGACGCGGCTTAGCAGTAATGGCATAGGAGATCTTGCAGAAGTGCCCCTGGTCTTTGCCCTCTCCCAGTTGCCAGGGGAGTCTCCTCCTCTGAGTCATGATTGTGAAGAAATGACCTTCACGTGCACTCTTCATGCCAGCACCACTGTCAGCTGAAACCAAGAAACTGTCCACTCTGCATCTTCCGTATCTGACCCCTCATTTGGACAGCCACTGCCCTGCCTGCCCTGGGAGCCCAGCGGCTGCTGTCCTGAGCAGCTCTGGGCAGGTCTGATTGGCTGATCCTGGCAGCATCACCCTTCAGAAGTCCACACTGCTCATCTTGTGTCTTCTGCTTTGAACCTTTCTCAGATTTGTGCTTTGTGGGACCCCAGAGAAACCTCTCAGCATACTTGCTAGTCCAGAAATGAAGCGGATTAACACCCCTGGGACCACCCACAGTCCATAGAGCATGGATGCTGTTGGATACACTTGACCCTTGAACAACACAGGTTTGAAATGCGTGATCCCAGATTGGTGGGTTTTTCTCAGTAGGAAATACTGTAGTACTATTACATCCCTGATTGGTTGAACCTCACAGATACGGAGGAACTGTGGACACAGAGGGCTGACTGTAACAGTGTATTAAAATGTTCCACTAACCCCTGTGTTGTTCATGGGCAACTGTAAATGCTCCTACGGAAGGTGAACTCCCCGAAGTCTATCTGTAGTACAGACCTAAGCAGACAGGGGAGGATTAACGCCATTTATCCACAGCTGTTTCCAGTCTTTACCCTGATTCCTGAGATCACCACCTACACAAGCCACTTGCCCAAAAGCTATTGTGGAGGCTTTCTTGTGGGAGAAAGCCAGGATGACTGTTTCTTTCTTCTTTTCCTCCCTCCTTCCTTCCCTTTCTTCCTTCTTCTCTCTTTCTCTGTCTGTCTATCTGTTATATAAGTTATTATCATCTTATCTAGTCTGTCATGTACCGCCAAACATGAAGAAATACAGTGACTTCTAAAGAGTCATTTTAAAGGAATGTCTGTGTATGAAAGGCAGCTTTTCTAATCACTGATTCTTCTTTTAGTTACTAAAGTTTATTGAAGACTAAGTGTTGGTGGGGTGGGTGTAGCTCAGTGGTAGAGTGCCTGTTTAGCATGCACGAGGTCCTAGGTTCAGTCCCCAGTCCCTCCATTAATAAATACAGAAACCTAGTTACCTCCCCCCTAAAGAAAAAAAAAAGACTAAGTGTTATGGGCTGAATGTTTGTGTACCCCACATTCTTATGTCTGTGAACCAGGAAGAGGGCCCTCGCCAGAACCTGACCGTGCTGGCACTCGCACCTGACTTCCAGCCTCCAGAGCTGTGATAAAACAAATTTCTGTTCTGTATAAACCGTGCAGTCAGAGTATGACAGTGTGTTACAGCAGCCTAAGCTGAGACAGATTTCTGTGTATTTGAAGGAAGGTGACATGGTGATTGTAATAGAAAATTTGAGTAAGTTCAGGAACAGAAAGTAAACGACAGAGCCTCTGTAAAATCCGTTTGATTACAAATGTAACATGTGCCTGTTGTTTACAGAGATGCCACAAGTCAGGCAGGAGGCTGTCAAGTGCACTCTGCCCATCTCATGCTGGAAATGCGCTCCCTGGCATGAGTGAGCTCTGTAGCAAGCCTTCCACATTTCCTTAATCAGAAACACAGTCACACAGGTTTTTGTAACAATAGTGCGAGGACCTTCCCTGCTGCTTGGTTTTTCGGCTTTTTTATATACGTGAGATAATTTTCCTTGATTTTTCTTCAGATGATGAGCAGCCTGTGACGTCTAGTGTAAGCGTGGACCGTCTGCGAAGTCCGACCCCACTTAGGGCGTCCTTGGCGTCTCCCTGTACTAAATGTTGTGTCTGTGAGCTCATCAGAGAAGGGCATCCAGTTCACAGGATAAGCCCACCTTCCTGGCTCAATCGTCTGCCGGAGCTCTCTGTCTCTTCCACTTAGCCGTGACTGGGCAGGCAGCTCTGGTGCATGAAGGCATTTAGCACGAGTCAGGTCCAAACACTGGCCGATCAACCTCTTGGGAAAGAGGTGTATGGAATAGACGTTAGCTTTGGAAATGCTTCCCCTCTACGAGCAATTTCATCAGACCATGTAATTCAGCCTGTGCTGAGTGTCTTTGAAATGGACTGTCTTGCGGGGCTGTCAGGAGGCCACAGGCAGCTGTGGGCAGCATGTTGCAATGCTCTCTGTCCATCAGTGTGGACGAACATGAAGAAGAGGAAATGCTGGAGGCTGTCTGACGTTCACCAGAAATGAGTTTATGTGTTTATGTCTGTGTTATTTACTTGATAATATAATGCAGTGGATGATTTCCAAATCATGACTTTTGAGTCTTTCCATATGTGCGGGCACTAGGTATGTTGAGTATTTCAACTCATCCTGCTGTGAGTCCTCCCGTTAAGTAAAAAGTGATTCTTTTCGTAGAAGTTATCCATCTCTCTCTTGATAAACTTTGGTTTTGCCCTCCTATATGTATTTCTTTTTTTAAGGAAGAACCACTTCAAAAATTAATTTGATTTTAACAAGCTCAGTTGTTTTTTCATGTTGGAAGAATCTCAACTTTCAGCTCACTAGTTACCACAAAGAAACAAAAATTTCTACTTTTGTAAAGAGACTATAATTTTAAAGGTGATGAAGTTGCTGCTACGTGATCAGTCATGCAAGTAAAGGAGCCTGCGGGACTGTTTACTCAAGAGCCTCCCTCTCAACCCCACCCTGCAGGCCTGCCGTCATGTGTGCAGTTGAAAAATGTGCACATGGATTTTAACATGAGGTTGTCTGTGAAAATATAAAATGCTTGGTGACTGGCAGTGATCTCATAAATACTAAGAACTTTTCAACATGGAGTGTGATACTCCTGTTGGAATTAGGTTTATGGAAATGCTCAGCAGTGTGCTGCCAAATGGTGTATTGCAGGCAGTGTCTACGGGTTACTGACGTGGGTGTGCACAACTCACAGACTTGGTGTATTAAAATCAGGAGAAGGGAAGAGGCCTGAATTGGCCAGCTGGCACAGGTTACATTTAGAGCAAGGTGTCTCACTCACCAAAACAAAGTAAACTTGCAGCTCATTAGTTAATTGTGTAATTGTATCCATGAAGATGCAGTCCAGTACTTGACTCAGTAGGGGATATACTTGACACTTGTCTGAGATTTGTAGGTTGCTGAATTTTTTTGAAAAGAATTCTGCAAGTTTGAAATCTCTTTATGACTCTGCCTGAAGTTACTCTCTTTGATTCCGTACTTCACAGTTTTTGAGATTTAAAATCTGTAGTTTCTTTTGCAGTTCATATCACCTCAAAGACTTTTGCCGGTAAATTAAAATAGCATGAAGTCAGTTGTTTTTCAAATATAGGCATAGATACCTACATATTCTCCCTCACCCTCAGCTACGGACTTAAACCTATGTCGATAGACATGCATCTCTTCTGGAAGAACTACTTCAAACCAAATACTTGAAATCGCTCTTACTTAAATAATTGCAAATGGCTTAATTATAAGGGGAACTTAATCACATTGCCCTCGATAGAAATCTTGGTAGAACTCAATGCAGTGGCAGTGAACTTCTGTGTAATACTGAGCCTAGGATGTAAGAACAGTGAAAACTCGTGTCGATCACACCTATGGCTTTTATACTGTCTACGTTTTCTGTATTTTGTGCAACTTAGGACTTGCCGATATAATAAAAAAATAACAAACCTCTGTCCCCTGCTTAAAACTTACAGGCACTTGCCTTCACATCCAGGGTAAGCCTCAAACATGTTGGCATTGTGTAAAAGTCTTGAAAACTGAGGGAAGCCCACTGAGCCGTTTCTTTTCTCCACTGTCCCTACTCCCACCTCCCTGTCTTCCTGCTACATCTCATATCAGCTTCTCCTGAAGAATCCAAGAACTCGATGGAAATACCATATACTGGAAGACTCCTGGGATGGGTTAATCAAGTTATTTCCTGTATCTGGAATGTTACTCCACCCTCTCCTTGGCAGGACCCTACAAAACCCAGCTCAGCAGTCCCCTGACCCTGTCACAAGAGCCTCTAAGCCGAGTTCATCACTCTCCATTCTGTTTTTCCGTAACCTCTCGTACAATGACGAGTCGATAGGTTCCTCCCTACTCAGCAGCTCTTCACAGCAGGGCAGGGATTTCAGTGAGACTTAGAGCTTGGTTCTGTGTCTCCAGTTCTGTTGGGCGTGTGTCAGATTAAACGGAATGATGTGACTGGTAGGATCATCTTGCTGCAAACTGTACAAACCGGAAGAGCAGTAAAAGTGTTAGGGTGTTGAGCTTTTGTGTGAAAGTTTTCGCACCATGAAATAAGGACCAAATAGATCATAATCACATTTCACAGAGCTGTCATTTTAATTTCAGGTAGCCCCCTTCCATTGCATTGAGTAAAGTGTGATGAAATCCAAAAAAGCTACACGGTATGTTATTGGTTTACTTTTTTTCCTAAGAAATACATAATATAGACAGGTGTCATGGGCAGGGCGCATCCGTGGGCTGATGGAGCAGATCTTGTCAGCACACCGCCCCGGGGACTGGTGTGGGGGCACACGGAACCGTCTGCACAGAGAATACATTCTCCCTGTCTGGTGGGGTCCCACAAACATTCTTAAATTTATTTATTTTTTAAGTTGAAGTATAGTTGGTTTACAGTTTGTCAGTTTCTTGTGTACAGAATAGTGGCTCCATTTTATGTCTGTGTGTGTGTGTGTATGTATATATATATATTTTTTTTTCATATTCTTTTTCATTATAAGCTATTACAAGATATTGAATGTAGTTCCCTGTGCTCTACAGTAGGACCTTGTTGGTTATCTATTTTGTATATAGTAGTGTGTATCTGCTAATCCCAAACTCCCAGTTTATCCCTCCACCTGCCCTTCCCCCCAGTAACCCTAAGTTTGTTCTTTGTTTCTGAGTCTGTTTCTGTTTTGTAATAAGTTTATTTGTATAATTTTTCTTAGCTTCCACATATAAGTGATATCATGTGATATTTTTATTTCTCTTTCTGACTTACTTTCACTTAGTGTGACAATCTTCAGGTCCATCCACGTTCCTGCAAATGGCATTATTTTATTCTTTTGTATGGCTGAGTAGTATTCCATTGTGTATATATACCACAACTTTTTTTATCCATTCATCTGTTGATACACATTTAGGTTGCTTCCATGTCTTGGCTATTGTAAATAGTGCTGCTGTGAACATTGGGGTATCTTTTCAAATGAGTGCCTCTTTCAGATATATGCCCGGGAATGGGATTGCTGGATCATAGGGTGAGTCTGTTTTCAGTTTTTTAAGGACTGTCTATACTGTTTTCCATCATAGCTGCACCAAACTACGTTCCCACCAACCGTGCAGGAGAGTTCCCTTTTCTCCACACCCTCTCCAGCATTTATCATTCCACAGACGTTTTTAAGTCTGAGTACATACTTGCCTTTTGAGTGAAATTCACATATGCATTATGACTGCATCAAACACAGAGCCAGAATCTGAAAGTGTTGGGGCCACTCAGGTACATTGAGACAAAGGACTTTTCGATTTTTTTAAAAAACCCTGAACCAGTTTTATAAACTGGCATATTGCACGGAACCCTGAAGCAAAGACCTAAGAAAGCGGAGCTGATGAGGTTGAGTTGGAAGGCCCACATCATCGTATTCATGCGGAGTACAGCATGGGTGGTGCCCCGTGTGGGTGGTGGGCAAAACCGCACCTGCTCCGGCGCCTCGCCCGCGCTCCTCTGGGCGTTGGCAGAGACTACTCTGTGCAGCCCTGGGGCTCCTTCATGTGCAGCGTGGAAAACCAGCGACTCCAGACTCACTTCTTTATTCTACCTAAGGCAGCAGGAGCCAGTTGCTAAGGCAGGCATTCTCATAAAAGGTTCTTGGGGGTGGAGAGTGGGAAAAAAAAGTCTTCCTGTATTATATATAAAACGTGAAATAATACAGTATATAAATAGATAAAAGGATATTGGTGGGATTAGAATTTCATGGGGTGTTGATTAGGAAAAACCTCCTTGGAGGGCAGTAATATTAATAAAAAGTTTCTTCACTAACACTGTAGCCGATGGGGTGAGGCTTGACTGCTCAGAAGGTGAGAGCAGCGAGTCTGGAGAAGTTGGCCTAATGGAAATACCACAGAGGAGAAATGTACCCGAGGGTCTTCTAGGGTAAGAATGGATCCAGTGAATTGTGCAGCTCCGAACTAAGTGAACAACGCAGAGGGAAACGCTTCCTCGAACGTTGCCTCCACATGTCACATCTTAAGGACCTTTTCCTAACCCTCAAAGACATCTTGACCGTATCCTCATGCTCTCCAGACATTTCCAGTTTCAGGAGCAAGACTTGTTTTTGCAGTGAAGTCTCATTTTCCTGGTATGAAAAGGTCCCACCCAGTTTCAAGCTTGGGTCCCGTACTAAGCGTCTCTTCTTCCCCAGCCTGTGGTGGAGGGACTCACAGAAGGGAAGGGTCCAGGGTTTGACTCTTCTCTCTGCCTCCTTTTCCCACTTTGCCTCTTCCAAAGTTGGAGCAGGAAATAAAGAAGAATTTTTAAAAGGGGGGGTCATTGGTTCACGGAACTAGTCTCGCTCTTTCACGGTTCTCTTGGCTTCTGTTGGCCGCTGATGAGTGCCGACTTGGTGGCAGGTGTCTTGAGTGTGAGTTGCCGCGGCTGGCTCTCGGGGAGACCCAGGGGGTCCTCGGCTTTGCACAGCTGCCTGTTAGGGCGACGTGTTCTCCAGCTCTCCTCTTGCTGACCTTCCAAGCTCCCTCCCCACGCATTCCACCCAGGCTTCTTCTGCTGGAGCCCTCTGAACATACTAACTCTAGGAGAGAACAGCGCCTGGTGCCCCTTCTCATTGTCCACGGAACCTGTGGAAAAACATTCTTACCAAACCAACTTGGATGTAGGCAACCCTGCCCACACACTCTCTGCTTGCTTTTGGCCACCCCAGCTTCTCTGGCGCTCACAGATTTTCCAGCTCATCAGCAGGCAGTACTCACGGTCTTCACGTAGACCCTCAAACTCTCAGGGATGTAGACAAGGCTCCCAAGAACCTTTCAGCACACATGGCCATGTTCAAATGGCAGGAAAAGAAGTCACGTTCTGCAGATAGCCAACATTCAGTGCAGAGGATGCCTGTCTGTCGTCACTCAGTCCCTGGGAGTGGTTTCGTTGGAGCCCCTTCACTTAGCATTAAATACCAGCAGCCCGCTCCCTCCCCAGCTAATGCCGGGAGATGTCCATCTGGGTGATAACCCGTTATGAACACACATTCCCTCTTGTAACCAACTTCCCCCCAGTTTCCAGTCTTCTCTTTGTTATGGGGCAGAGGGGGGTGATTGGGAGGCTGTTACCGGGTCTGTCATCTTTACTATGAATCGCAGAGGGATGGGTCCAGAAGGTTCTTATGAATGTGGGGGTACTGAGTGACTCCTCCCCTCCGCCCCACGCAGCTTCCTGGTATAATGACATCTGTGTTGCCAAAGACTTGTTCACTTTATGGTTTGGATAAAGGCATTTAATTCTGCATTACATAACATATTAGTTGTGAGGGGGAAAACAACCCCATCGTGTTGATTTATAAACATTTTCACTCATTCTTATTTAATTATTTAGGCCGACTGACTTCACTGTGAATGTTCAGACCCAGTTTTTAAAACCCTTCATTATGCTACCCGGAAGCATTTGAACCCATGGGGCCAATAAATTCTACATGAGTACAATAAAAGAGTTCAACTCGATCCCAGCTAAATAAGCTTCTTTTTAAAATTGTTGAGTCTAACACACAGGTGAGTCTTTTCGAACGGAAAGAAAAGTACTCTGTCATACGAAATAAGTTAAGGTTCTGTCCTAAGGTAGCCAAGCCTGTGTCTACAGGGCATAAAGAGGGTCAGAAGGTTTCACATCTCTGGTCTCGGAATTCTGGTTCCATACCCTTTTCCTTCTAGCCAACACATCCTTAAGAACCCAACTCCAACCCAACCCTGAGCCAATGCTAAGGTCTCTTTTGAGCTGCCTGCCTCTGG
Source organism: Camelus ferus (assembly GCF_009834535.1). Taxonomy (NCBI): domain Eukaryota; kingdom Metazoa; phylum Chordata; class Mammalia; order Artiodactyla; family Camelidae; genus Camelus; species Camelus ferus. The sequence goes on from NC_045732.1 coordinate 10,210,628, forward strand.
CAGGACCCAGCATAGCTCTCCCATCCTTTATACAGAACTTTCCTTGATAGGGCCCCTCCTTCCAGACCCACTATTTATCTGTCATGTGCAAAACAACCTTTAAACTTCTGCATGGAGGGTATTTACGTTTACTGATTGCTTCTTCCAGAGATCAGTGTGTTCCAAGGTTAGCTGAACTACCTCGGAGAGACCCTGAATGGAAGACTCTGATCCTAGTGGAAGGGATGTGAGCAGGCCGCTCAGGCATACCTTCAGGGAGCTATTTGGAGAGAGCTTTCCTAGTGAATCTTCAAATCCCATCACAGAATGGAACTCTGAGTCTTTGTTTGTGTCATCTGGACCCAGATGTACCACTTGGGTCATTTCTTTCTCTGTATCCTTCATGTGTTCTGTTTTCTGTCTCAATTTGACGCTCATTATTGCCTTTGTTGATTATGCAGTAAAGTGCAGTTTCCTTCTGTGCATTGGATTACTTGTTTATTTGGGGGGGGGGGAAAGAAGCTTATTTTTTTGGTGGCCTGAAAGACTCCAGAGAAAATACTGGATTGGGTTTGGTCCATCGCTTAGATCTCCTTGCTGTAGACTAAAGAAGGGATGAGTTTAAGATTGTAGCTAAATGCAGATTTTTTTTTTCTTGTGTTAAAATTACTTTTATTCAGGATGAAAAATGCAACACGTAACCAGTTTAGATGATAGTCTATGATTAGTTCTGTAGCACATGTTGCAAAATAACTGCATGCTTACTTCCCCTTGTTGTCACCGCAAAAGCTTTCTTTTTATTTAGTATGACTTAGGTTACAATGTAAATACAGATAGGATACCTTCGTGCAGGGCTTCCGTCATAGATCTGATTCTCTAAAATGAAACTCTCAGAGCAGATTGGTACGGTTCTCTTAGATAAGACGTCTTTTTCTCTTCTGTTAAGATCTGGGAAGTAGAATGCTCTGATTTTGATTTACTATGTGCAGAAGTAGTGTGGCTGATGGAGAAGCTGTTTACTCTTTGAGTAATTAACTATCATCCGTTGCATATTCCACCCATTGACATCTCCATCTATGTCAAGGTGGAGAAATCACACTCTTATTTCTGTTTCCTGATCTCTTGGTTGAAACACAATTGACATCATCTGAAATGCGCCAAAGCTTATTCCAGTTGGAACTTACCTAGGGCATCACTTCTTAAATTAGCAGGATGCTTTTCAGAGTGCAGAAGAGGAGACCTTTTCCACTGGAGACCCGCATTCACAGAGGGAGCCCGGGAGTCCCGTGGGAAGAGGTCTGGTGCAGTAAGATGAATCCCAGGAAGCTGACTTGTGTGTGTTCCTCCTTCTCAGTTATTTACTTCCTATCAAACTCTGTGTTTTGTATCTCTGCACGTAAAGAAAGCCTGTAAAAAAAAAAAACCTCTTAATTCTGAGAAGATAGAAATGAATTTTTACAGAGGGAAAGAGGAAAACAGACATTTTCTTTAGAGAAGAAGGCATTTTACATCCCAGTAAGAAGTGATTCTTTTTTTTCTGGTGAAAAAGGAAAAAAAAAATGTAGGCCCACGATCCGAGCTGCCGTCACCCACCTCAGCCACAGAGAATGCCTCCCAGAGCTGGGAGTGAGGTCGCCACCCCACGGGGCATTCTCCGGGACTTCTGGCTGAAGGGAGAACTTGGCGGACGCTGAATATGGTCTCCTCCAAGTCCCCATAAATCAAACCAGGTTTGTCTAAGATTGTGGCATGGGAGAGGCCAAGCTCAAACAGACCTAATTGAGGGTGCATTTTACAAAACTGAATCACTGCAGCTTGAACATGTTCTTGAACATAAACGTTGAATTAGACAGAAGCTGTTTTGAATTGTTCCAATTAGCAACCTGCCAAGCTTGATTCCTGATGGGATAAGTGGGTCATCTAAGTCTCACTGAAGTTCTTATTTCTTTTTAAGAGTTGTTTGTGTGTATATGTTTGTCTATGTGTGTGCTTACCATTATTCTGTGTTTTAATCTCTTCCATGTTCATGGTAGCGGGTGTTGCCTCCATATTGCAAATGGTTCCCATCAGCAGATTCTCTGCTAATTAGAGAAGTCGTCTTCCAAGGGACAATTCAAAGATGTAAATTTCCACGTGAAGGAAAAGGCTATTCCAGAAGCCTTGGTCACAGACCTAAAAAGGAATAGATGTAAACTGCTGTTAAATGTTTTCCATTTTCCTATTTTGCAGGTATTCTGGCACCAAGAGGGTTCTCCTCCCCCGCTCTTGGGAAAGTTTCGCATTCTGGGCGCTTCCTCTCCTCACCCAACAAGGGTGTTTTGTGTCTTGATCCCAGTGGAAGAGCCTGGCACACAAACAGCCAGGCCCATTCATTCCTGGAGCAGTTTTACATATGCAAGACTGAAGCCAAGATTAACGTCTTCATCCCAGACGTGCTCATTCAGATCCTTTCGGGTAAGTTCAAGCCCTGAGCGCGTTAGGATGGGAAGCAGGATTTGAACACGTGTTTCCGATCAGTAAGTCTGCTCTTGCTCGCGTAGGTACCTCTTTGTTGCAATCCAGTGATCCAAATGGATATTTAATAGAATGATGTTTACTTCGTCCAACTGGAGTTCTTCCAACGGCCAGAGATGGCGTCACCCACCCGGGTGGTCATGTTGGCTCTCTGCTGGGGCAGGGCCACTGCCAAGCTTGACAGAATCCCCCACCCTGACTCCCAGACTCCCCAGCCAGCAGCTTCAGACTGGCTTCCTTTTGGAAAGGAAAGCCTAGAACTCTGCGTTTTCACTGGCCAGATATTTTGAATAAACCTTATGCCCTTGGTGCTGGCCATTTTTCACAGAGTTCTTTGAGACTTTGATTACAGGTGCTAAAGAAATGCCCCTTTCATTTGCCACAGAGATGAAGGTTATGCAAGTGAATATTATTTAAGGTGTACTGGTGGGGCCAGAAACGATGTGGGATATCAGAGGTGGGGGCTGAGGCTGAGTGAGGTGGGGGAAAGCCGTGGGATTCAGTCCAGGAGGCTAGAGGTGGCTTCGTGAAATGGGCAGGAGATGTGACAATACATCTGTCTTGTGACAATAGGGCTGTCTTCTGGGTACCCATGATAAGACCCTTTGGGTACCAGAGAACTCCTCAAGGCCTAGGTGGGTGGAAAAAGCCGATGCTGTTGGATGACCTTACCCAAGGCTGTTTCCAGAAGAGCTGGTAGCTCACCCCCCGCTTCTGCTGCTCAGAGCAGCGAAAGAGAAAAATCAGACCCAAAGAAAGCCTGAGCCATGTTCAATGTTTTTCTCTTTCCTACTTATTTTCCGTGTTTTAGTAATTTTTACTTTGCAATTTTCCTTTGTTCCAAGAACAATGCCACCTTTATCCTATTTAAATTATACCTTAGAGTTTAGATTCAAAAGCTCACAGGGCCATGATGTTATTCTCAGGATCCCATTCACCTGAAGGCATAAACAGTAGATTTTACAGGTTGACTTTCCATTATGTCTTTACCTATATCTGGGATCCAGTTTTAAATACATCTTCTTCTCCAGAAATTATCAGAAAATTTAATGTTTCCCTGCCTTGACGGGATAATTTACTAAACTTAATCTTAGTTGGAAAATCCTCAGCCGAACCTTCATGTGGTGAATGCTATATAGAAAATACACAGTTGATCCGTACAGAAGCATGCTGACCGATGCCATCTTTTGCTCTGTCTTCTTTTCTCTGCAGTAACACCCATGGTGAAAGGTAGGGACACACAATGATTTGCTTTTTCTTGGGTTATCTGCATAAGAGATGGGGAAGTGACTGCCATTTGGTATGTGAATGTAACCCTGCGGGCTAGATTCAGCTCTACTGAATCCTATCAAAAATACCAAAAAGGCAAGATGCAGTTACTAGCCGGAATTGGAATCTTTCGCTGGTTCCACCACCTGGGTACTCTGCGTGCTGTGCAGGGGGTCAGTATAGTCTCCCTGTAAAGCGTCAGATAGTAAGTGTGTTACGCTTTGTGAACCACGGTGTCCCTGTTTCACCCACTGAACTCTGCTGCTGTAGTAATGGCACATCCAGAGATAGAGAACATGTGAACAAATCGGCGTGCCTGTGTTCCAATAAAACTTTATTTACAAAAAAACTAGGTGGGGGCCATGTTTGGCCTGAGAGCCATTGTTACCCATCCCTTGCACAATATCATAGTTTTTCTTTAAAACAATACGCCTTTTCCCACTCGGATTTGTCCAGATTTTTCGCCTTTGCAGCATGCTATGCTGTGCTATACCCCCCGCCACTTGCTTTTGCCCATAAATTCTAACATATAAAACCACCTTCATAAACTTCTGCCGTCACCATGCTTCATGGCAAGGTTAGTCTTATGTCAGAAGTTTATTATCCTGCTCAAAACTGCCTGTTAAACAGATTGCATTGTGGTTTCTTTTGGGCAACGAGGCCTGCAGGCCACAGGCCTGCATGACTGTGGGAGAGAGTAGAGAACTGGGGAACTCATGACAGTGTGTGTTTATGGCAAAAACAGGGTGAGCCGGTAATACTCAGGAATGAGAACAGTAAGTAGCTATTGTTGCAGCAAAGATTCTGAAAGAAGAAGGGGACAGATGTTTCAGGCCTCTAGGAGTTGAGAAAGAGAAGAGGCCCATTCTTGTTCGCCGTTACCATGGTGAAAAGTGTGGCATATTATGCAGCTCCTTTTTATGCGAATAAACACAATTCTGTAAACCGACATGATTCAGGGAGGCCTTCTGCTTGACCATATTCTGCTGCTAAGTTTTGCATTTTGAGATTTAAGCTTTTACAACAAGGTAAACCTTGTCCTCCAGAAAAACATGGAGTGGCCGACAAGGCTCAGTATGAGATGTTTGTCTCTGTATCCCTGTTCCGTCCGCTCCAGTGGTAGGGGAATGTCCTCCTGGTTGATTGTGCTGTATCTAACTCACATCACGTGAGGAGACCTAATAATCAGATAGAGTTGAATCAAAAAGTCAAGGGGAGACAAAGCCCAGTCACCCTTTGTGTCCAAACGTGGTGTATCTTGATGTGTTCCCTTATTTTCCTTCAATTGATCTCTCCTAATTGGTATCAGATAATGTCATTTCTTTCAGTTTATTCATTTAGCTTTTAAATCCACTGCCAAGCACCTTATGTTCTCTGCGGTGCACGCATCCCCTTTCGTTGAATTTAGTTAAGCAGCACTAACTCTGGTGGTGAATGTTCTGTGAGTGCTTGTTAAGTGCTGAGTGGTGCTTTGAAGATGTCCGTGAGTGATCTCATTAGACTTCTGTATAAATGTGGGATGGGTATTATAATAAATTGCCCAAGGTCACTGATTTGAATCAAAGTGGTTCGACTTTGTGAAGCCAGAGCTGTAAACTTGATGTGGAAGTCGAGAGAACTCTGTGCCACAATTCACAGAGCTTGGAGTATCTGGGAGCAGTGAAGACCAGGTTGTATTGGGATCAGAGAGTTGACTTTTGAGGAGGCTGAAGTCACTGTTTGTATCCGTTACCTGTCACGGTGTAACAAACTACCACGCGCAGAACAGCTTAAGACATGCTTGTTATCTCTTGTTATCTTAAAACATGCAGTGTCTGTGGGTCAAGAGTCTGGGCGAGACTTGGCTGGGTCCTCACACAGCTTCATTCAAGGTGTCAGCTGGGCTGTGTCCCCATCGGGAGGCGTGACTAGGGGAGGGTCCACTTCTGAGCTCCCTCAGGTTGTTGGTGGAATCTGATTCCTCGTGGCTGTAGAAATGTGCAGAACTAAAAGGGAAAACAGGGATGGTGACTTCACAGATGTAATCTCAGAGAAAAAGGTACCACCCTTTCACTGAGCAAATGAAGGCAAGAAGTTGGAATTACTGCGTAAGCCACAGAATTTGTGGCAATTTGTTACTCGGCAAGAGAATTAAGATATATATTGCAACATGGCTAGATATCAAAGGCACAGTTTGGGTGAAAATACGAGCGTGTAATAGGATACGTATCAGCATGATTTACAGAAACATGGAACACACCCAGACCACTATACGTTTCATAAAGACAGATGAGCAGATGACTCATGTGACTCATATTACATAGCTGCCATTGGGACAGGGAAGGGAATTGAGGTCGGGAATAGGGATCAAAGGGAACACACCGTAAACAGTGGAGGGTTTTCGACCATTGGTGATAATGCCCAGGGAGCTGACCAGTTTGGCATATAATTTACCCATCCTCCTGTACCAGAGACTCAAAAGAAGGGACGGGGCTGTATTTTAAAGTATCAGTTAACACATTCCGCCCCCCCCCCGCCCCAAAAGTTCATTAAGATGAAAGTAAACAGACAAAAATTACTTCCCCTGTAGATAGACTTAAACTGTTAGAGTTATTTTGGTGACCAGAATCACAGTTACGTGGAATATTGCCAACCCTAGAAATTTATGTTTAAAAAAATACCAGCTGGTTCACCTTGAATTTACTGCTCAACCCAGCTAGACAGCCCAGCGCCTCTCACAGCTGGATAATTACTTTGCACATGAGTCACGGTACTCTTTCTTTTGTGCTGATGCTCTGATTTCTTTGTCATTAGTCTGGGCAGGAAAGGTCACAGAGAAGCAATTTTCCTTTAAAACTGAGAGTTATGAAAAATAATTACGTGTCAGCCGGTGATGAGAGGGTCTTCTCATCAGAAAGTCCAGACTTGGAAAGCAGGTTCTCTGTCGAGGCTTTATAATCCTGACGTGTTACAGTGGTCGCTGCTCAGTCTGTGTATGCATTTGTTATGTTCAGTGAGGCTCCTCTCCTCCCGCTGTATAGAGGAAACCGAATGAAGCAACAGCGGACTTTGTTAGGAGCCCGAGTTTGGTGATAACTTCAAGTAGACACTCAGGTTCCTCATTTTCAACTGTCAGTAACTTCCCTGTAGGTGAACAGAGCATCTTCTTGTGCCCGTGACCTCCGCACCGGAAGAGATTTGATGAAATGAGTGAAGAACTCCTGTCTGTGTTTTTCTTTCCTAACAGAAGCTCAGAAACAGTGAGTCTGTGTGAACTGTTCTAAATCCTTTTTATGTGGAGCTCTCAGGAAGCAATGTAGCCATGGCTCAGTGTTAATGATGTTTTGGAAACCCGGTTCTGTTTGAACTCCTGGGACTTCAAAAACGATGGCTTTACCACAGTGACTCATGTACCGAGTCTGGATGCAAAGTAAACAGGAGTTCCCCCGTTTACTGTTTGGAAACTGGGGGCCTGCAGAAGCCATGTTAAATCTTCCTAACAACTTGTTTATTGCATTGAGCATTTTGATCTGTGATCGAAGAGGAAGTGTGGGTAGAGAACGCTAGCTTTAGTCAACAAAAGTAACTTGATCCACTAAAGATATTTTCATTACCAGTGAGACACACTTTTCTGTTGGTATTTCAAGTCTGACATTAGTTCAAGGTTAAAGCAAAATGCTGATTCACTACCCCCCCCATTTTTTTTTCCTCTTGAGAAAATAGTATACACAAAACAAAAAGATGAAAAATGAAAGATTCTCTTTTGGGATAATGTAGTCTTAGTGGGATGAGTCATAAGTAAACAAATAACACCAAAATGATAAGGACTCCGTGCAGATATGTTTAAGGTGAAGAGAAAACATCTGGGGATACATTGTCACTGAGAAAGTCGCCTAAGAGATGGTCTTGAGCCAAGCCTTAAATAGAAAAAGGTGGCCAAGGAAATGTTCAGTTTTTTTTTTTTTTTTAAGTTATTTTTTTGGCGGGGGGGCGGTAGGGAGGTAATTAGGTATGTTTGTTTATTTACTTTATTTTAGGTACTAGGGTATGAACAGAAATGAGTTTTAAGATGGCAGGAGGATGTCTCCACTCCCCATGGGAATTTGTGTAGGACTAGGGACTTTGAGATAATTTGGTGTGTCTGTGGTGTGAAACATTTGGGCAGGTAGATGGCGAGCAGGAGGACTTCAGTCTGCCAGTGCAGGAAAGATAGGCCACACCGTGAAAATCCACAGGGACAGTGGCATCATGTTTATTGACACAGGCAAACTGTGAAGGATTGTGAGCCAGAGAGCGGCGTGGCCATATTTGCAGACTAGAATGGTTATTCTGTGAACAGTGTGGAGATAACCAGTGGAAGGGATGGAAGACCTTGCTAGCGTGGGAGAGCAGAAAAGACAGGACCACAAAGTGCTGGCTGTGCACATGGGGAGGACAGAGGGAAGAGCAGTCCCTGGGGACCCCTACGTCAGCACATGTGTAGAAGGTCTGGTTTATTAGGCCGTGCTGACTAATAGGATCGAATGTGGACATAAGTGCCCTCGTCCGCTGTCTCTCTTTCCATGGTGTCAGTTTCCTGCGGTCAACCAAGATCTGAAAATATTAATTGTAAGATTTCAGATGTAAAGAATTCATACATTTTAAATTGCACGCCGTTCTGAGGAGTGAGGAAATGTCTCAGCATCACCCCATTGTCCAGGGAATCCCACCTCTTGGTGACTTAGCAGCTGCCTCAGTCATCAGATGGACTGTCGTCGCAGTGTTTGCGTTAAGTGACCCTTATTTTACTTAATAACGACTCCAAAGCACAAGAGTAGTGATGCAGGCAATTCACCTGTGCCAGAGAGCAGCCCTAAAGTGCTTCCTTGAAGCAAAAAGGCAAAAGTTCTCAACTTAAAAAAAAAAAAAAAAAATTAGTATGAGGAGGTTGCTAAGGTCTACAGTAAGAAGTCACCTTCTGTCTGTGAAATTGTAAAGAAGGAAGAAGGAATATGTGTTAATTTTGGTCTTGTACCCTTAATTTTCCCTCTACCCTTCCAGGTTCTTGGCTGAGGCATGCTCCCCCCGCCCCCCCCCCCCCGTAATAAAAGACAAATTTCACTGGAGAAAAACAGAAGCTTAATAACGTGTATACCTCCCATATACATGGGAGATACCTAGGCAAGCTGAGTAACTCCCTGCATTGGCCCAAGCCACCGCCTTAAACACTATTTCCAACTAAAGACAGAAGAAGGTGTTGAGGGTGGGAAAAGTCAGTTATGGGAGGTGACCAGGAAAAGCACATGAAACAAGAGTGAGGTCCTTAGGCAGATTTAACTCCTTACCTTCTCCATTGGTAAGACTTTCTTGAAATTTAGAGTCCTGGTTCTGAGAGAGAGAGAGAGACACCCTTACAAACAGAGGTTTCCCTTGTAAATGTGAACATCTCTTATGAAAGGGTCACTTCAATTGAGTTTACAGAGCTGTTCCTGCATCTCCTGTTTCTTTAAAGTAGCCTTAAGATAATCCTTAAGCCAAATAGGCATATTTGGGGGTGTCACATTCTGCACCCTTCAACTCATTAGAGACTTCAGAAACCATTGCCTCAAACTCTTACTTGTAGAGAAAGATGATTCCAGAGAAATCAAGTAACTTGCCCTGGATACGCCGTGAACTACCATTAGCCGTGGGGCATTGCTGTTTTCAGGGTGTGCCACTTCTCTTTGGTAAACAGTGTAGAACACATATCCAGCATCAAAGAGCTTGATTAAATATTTTTAGTCAGTAACAGAAGAGTATCTGAAACATTAAATTCTTCTTTAGCTATTGAGATAAAATTCATTGCAGAAGTTATCTGTGGAAATGAAAGACTAAAAATATATGTGCGTTTACGTATGATTTTCTCTATAAAAAATATGGTCCTTAAGGTTCATTTCTACTCTGTTTTTCTTCTATCAGCCTCAGGGAAAAAAATACAGTGGGTTCAACAAAGCATAATGTTATGGTAAATGGATTTTATGTTTAGAGAATTTTAGTCTAAAAGAAGAATTTAAGCAGAACTGTTTGGTAAAAACACTACGACTCTGATAAAGCAAAAGCAGTTGATGAGCTATTGTGATAGAGAAACAATTTGAAGTTCTGTCAAAGTCAATGAAGTTTTGTACAGAATTTCTCACATAGCACATTTCAGTCTTGGAGGAGAAAGAATCTTCCCTTGAAAAATCAGTTATGCCCATCTAGTCATAGCCATAAGCAACCTAAAGGAAAAAAAAAACCTAAGAAATGCTTTTTCCCTGAATCATGAAGTTTATTCTTAAGAACTTGGAGATATTTCCTAAAAATGATTTCTTTCTGAACTCTCTGAATTATTACTGAGATCAAAAGCCAATTTGCCTACTTCTTTGTACATAAGAGAAGAGGTTCATCATTCTTTTCTTTTTTCTTTTCTTTTCTTTTCTTTTCTTTTCTTTTCTTTTCTTTTAACTGAAGTGCAGTTGATTTACAATATTGGGCTAGTTTCAAGTGTATGGCAAAGTGATTCAGTTATATATATATTTAGATTATTTTCCATTATAGATTATTATAAGATACTGAATATTGTTACCTGTGTTACACAGTAAATCCTTCTTGTTCATCTGTTTATACATAGTAGTTTGTATGTGTTAACCCCACACTCCCAATTCCCCTCCCCACTTTCCTGTTTGGTAACCATAAGTGTGTTTTCTCTATCTGTGAGTCCATTTGTTTTATATACAGATTCATTTGTAGTATTTTTTAAGTTCTACATACAAGTGATACTATATAATATTTGTCTTTCTCTGACTTACTTCACTTAGTGTGATAATCTCTAGGTCCGTCCATGTTGCAGCAAATGGCAATACTTCATTTGTTTTTATTGCTGAGTAATATTCCATTGTGTGTGTGTATAAATATATATACACATACATAATAAACACCACATCTTCTAAAACCAATCATCTGTTGATGGACATTTAGGCTGTTTCTGTGTCTTGGCTATCATGACAGTGCTGCTGTGAGCATTGGGGTGCGTATATCTTTTCGAATTAGAGTTTCCTTTTTTTTTCTAGTTACATGCCCAGGAGTGGGATTGCTGGATCATATGGTAGGCTCTATTTTTAGTTTTTTTAAGGAATCTCCATACTGTTTTCCATAATGACTGCACCAAACTACATTCCCACCAGCAGTGTAGGAGGGTTCCCTTTTCTCCACACCCTCTCCAGCATTTATTATTTGTAGACTTCTTAATGATGGTCATTCTAACCAGTGTGAGATGATACCTTATTGCAGTTCTGATTTGCACTTCTCCAATGATAAGCAATGTTGAGCGTCTTTTCACGTGCCTGTTGGCCATCTGTATGTCTTTGGAGAAACGTCTGTTTAGATCTTATGCCTGTTTTTTGATTGAGTTGTTTGGTTGTTTTGATATTGAATTGTATGAGCTGTTTTTATGGTTGGGAAATTAACCCCTTGTTGGCTGCATCATTTGGAAATATTTTCTCCAAGTCCAAAGGTGGTCTTTTCATTTTGTTTATGGCTTCTTTAGCTGAGAAAAAACGTTTAAGTTTCATTAGGTCCTATTTGTTTATTTTTGCTTTCAATTCTTTTGCCTTGGGAGACTGACCTAAAAAAAAACATTGCTACGATTTATATCAGAGAATGTTTTGCTTATGTTCTCTTCTAGAAGTTTTGTGGTGTCATGTCTTGTATTTAAGTTTTTAAGCCATTTTGCTTTTATTTTTGTGTGTTGTATGAGGGAGTGTTCTAACTTCATTGATTTACATGTGACTCTCGAGCTTTCCCAATACTACTTGCTGAAGAGATTGTCTTTTCTCCATTGTATATTCTTGCTTCCTTTGTTGAAGATTAATTGACCGTAGCTGTGTGGGTTTATTTCTGGGCTCTCTGTTCTGTTCCATTGATCCATATGTCTGTTTTTGTGCCAATACCACACTGTTTTGATTACTGTAGCTTTGTAGTATTGTCTGAATTTTGGGAGGGTTATGCCCTCAGCTTTCTTTTCTTCCTCAGGATTGCTTTGGCAATTCTGGGTCTTTTATGCTTTCATACAAATTTTAGGATTATGTATTCTAGTTCTGTGGAAAATGTCATTAGGATAATTTGAGAGGGGTAGCATTAAAACTGTAGTATGGACATTTTGACAATATTAACTCTTTCATGCCACAAACATGGGCTGTATTTCCATTTCTTTGCATCATCTTCAGTTTTCTTTATCAGTGTTTTATACTTTTCTGAGTATAGGTCTTTCACCTTCTTGGTTAGGTTAATTCCTAGGTATTTTATTTTTTGAATTGATTTTAAGCAGGATTTAAAAAAAAATTGACTTTATTCTTTTAGAGCAGTTTCAGTTTCACAACAGAATAGAGCAGAAAATACAGAGTTTGCACATAGCCCTCCCCACCCACACATACATACTCCCCTACGCTCAACATTGCTCATCGGTATAGCCTATTTGGTACAATCGATGAAACAACATGGGCATATTATTATCAACTAAAGTCCATAGTTTACATTAGGGTTCACGCTTGATGTTGTACATTCTATGGACTTTGACAAACACATAATGACATACCGCCACCACTATATTATCATACAGAATAATGTCATTGCCCGAAAAATCCCTTGTGCTCCATCTGTTCATTCCTCCCTCCCTCTCCCCAAGCTCCTGGAAACTACGATCTTTTTATTGCTTCTGTAGCTGTGCCTTCTCCAGAATGTCAGTTGGTTGGAATTGTACAGTTTGTAGCCTTTTCAGACTGGCTTCTTATCATTTAGCAGTATGTCTTTTTAAGTTTCTTCTATGTCTTTCATGGCTTGATAGATTTTTTTTTTTTACTGTGCATATGTTTTAAAATTTACATATATATACAGTTCATTGTTTCTGAGAACGTTTGGAGCTTTAGCTTTTTTTTAACTTACATAGTTATCAAAGGAATAAAGCCAACCGCAAAATAAAAATTAGCTAAAAAAGATACATACACCCTGCTAGTAACAGCAGCATTACTTATAATTGCCAGGATATGGAAGCATTAAACAGGATTTTTTTTTTAACTTTCTCTTTCTGATATTTCCTTTTTTTGTAAAGAAATACAACAGATTTCTGCTTGTTAATCTTGTATCCTGCCACCTTGCTGAAGTCATTTGTTAGTCCTAATAGTTTTTGTGTGGTGTCTTTGGAGTTCTCAGTAGAGTATTATGTTATCTGCAGATAGTGAAGTTTTACTTCCTTTCTTCCAATTTGGATCCCTGTTATTTCTTTTTCTTGTCTGATTGCTGTGACTGGAACTTCCAATACTTTGTTGAGTAGAAGTGGTTAGAATGGGCATCCTTGTCTTGTTCTTGAATTTAGCAGGTATGCTTTCAGCTTTTCACTGTTGAGTATTATATTGGCTATGGGCTTGTTAAAAATGGCTTTTATTATGTTGAGGTCTGTTCCCTCTATCCCCGCTTTGTTGAGAGATTTTATCATGAATGGATATTGAATTTTATCAAATGCTTTATCTATTTAAATGATCTTGCGGGTTTTGTCCTTTCTTTTGTTAACGGGGTATATCACGTTGGTTGATTTGCGTCTGTTGAACCATCCTTGTGACCCTGGAATGAATCCAACTTGATCATGGTATATGATCCTTTTTATGTATTGTTGAATTCAGTTTGCTAATATTTTGTTGAGGATTTTTGCATCTATATTCTTCAAACATGTTGGCCTGTAATTTTCTTTTTTTGTAGTGCCTTTGTCTGTTTTTGGTATTGGGGTGATGCTGGCTTCACAGAATAAGCTTGGAAGTGTTCCCTCTTATTCAGTCTTTTGGAAGACTTTGAGAAGGATTGTTACAGGTTCTTTGTATGTTTGGTAGAATTCCCCAGCAAAGCCATCCCATCTTTGACTTTTGTTTGCAGAGAGTTTTGTTTGTTTGTTTGTTTTTAAATTACAGATTCTATTTCACTTCTATTGATGGGTCTGTTCAAATTATCTATTTCTTCTTGATTCAGTTTTGGCAGTCTGTATATTTCTAAAAACCTGTCCATTCTTTTCCAGGTTGTCTAATTTCTTAGCATGTAACTGTTCATAGTAGTCTTGTATGATTTTGTTGAATTTCTGTGATGTTGATTGTTATTTCTCCTCTTTTGAGTCTTACGTTATTTATTTGGGTCCTCTCTCTTTTCCTCTTGGTGAGCCTGGCCACAGGTTTGTGGATATTGTTTACACTTTCAGAGAACCAGCTCTTGGTTCTGTTGATTTTTTTCTTTTGGTTTTTAATCTCTGTTTTATTTATTTTCTCTCTGATCTTTATTATTTCCTCCCTTCTGCTGATTTTAGGTTTTGTTCTTCTTTTTCTAAATCTCTTTGGTAGGTTAGTTTTTTTTACTTGAGATATTTCTAGTTTTTTGAGGAAGGCCTGTATTGCTTTGAACGTCCCTATTAGAACTGCTTTTGCTGCATCTCATTGCTTTTGTAAGGTGTTTTTATTGCCATTTGTCTCTATGTATTTTCTGATTTTGTCTTTGATTTCATTACTGGCCAATTGGTTTTTTAGTATCATGTTGTTTAGTCTTTATGTGATTTTTTTTTTTAACCTGATTTTCTTTCAGTAGTTGATTTCTAATTTCATACTGTTGTGGTCAGAAAAGGTGCTTGAAATAATTTTTATTCTCTTAAATTTGTTCAGGCTTGTTTTGTGTCCTAGTACGTCATCTATCCTAGATAATGTTCCATATATGCTTGACAAGAATGTATATTCTGGGGTATTTTTGGATGTGGAGTCCTATGGATATCAATTAAGTTAAACTTTTCTATTGTGTCATTTAGGGTCTCTGTTGCCTTACTGATTTTCCATCTGGAAGACCTGTCCGTTGATGTCAGTGGAGTGCTAAAGTCTCCTACTATTACTGTATTCCTATCATTTTCTCCATTTATATCTGTTAGTATTTGTATTTATATTTATGTGCTCCTGTATTGGGTGCATGTAAGTTAGGTTCAGTATTATTGAAGCTGCTTTTAAAAACAGATTGTCAACAATGAAAGAGAAATGCATTCACCTCGTTTTCAAATAGTTTTTAAAGTTTTCTTAGTCTTATTGAGTAATAGTCTCTAGCTCTTTTTGATTAATAGAAGGGCACAATACCAGGGTTTTGTCTGAAAATACCTTCAGAACATCCTTCCTTTTCATTACCATTATCAAAACTCTATTAAAAACATTGTGAAAAAGATTTTAAGACAAAAAATAAAGATAAAATATAGAAAAAGTGGCAAATATGTCTGTCACAGTAATCAGTGTAAATGAGTCCCTTTCACAGGAAAAAATATTTTTATGACTATGTGTGCTACAGGTATTAACTAGACTTAGTGTTGATCATTTTGCAATATATATAAATATTGAATCGTGGTGTTATGCTCCTGAAACTATTATAATATTGCATATCAATTTAAAAATAAATGTAAATGAGATAAATGTATCCACCTGTTGAAAGCAAAAGATTTTTCACACTTAAATACACACACACCTTAAATAATTATATCAAGTAGAAATAGTAACTACTGTCATATTCCATCACAATCAGTAAAATGAGAAATCAGCCACAAAAAATAGAAAGTGAAAAGGAACACCCTGAAATTTTTAAGTAAAATAAAACAAATTACAATCTATGTCTTAACTATTGAGTAAAAGAGAACATAAAAACTCAAAATGCAGAATTTATAGAAAAGAACAAATTTTTGTGTGTAGCTAAAACATGCTCATAAGAAACTGAATAACTTTCAGTAAGTGTATTAGTGAATAGAAAAGAGAAAGTATGTGAAGAACATTCAACTGAAATTGTTAGAATAAGCAGTTTAAAATAAAACTAATATATTCCTTCAATTTTGCTCTGAATCTTAAACTTAAAAAGAGATAAAGTCTGAATTAAATGAAAAAAAGTAAAACTAATTAAAAAACAAAAATGAAATTAAACACTCAAAAACAGACATATGATAAAACATAAATAAAACATAAACAAATAAACTCTTTGGGAAAATGAGTAAAATGAGTAAGTTAGTAGATTATATAACTTAAAAGTTGGTAATAGCACAAATCCAAAATTTGAAATAAAGAAATAACAGATAAAATTAAATGAATTACGGACTGACTTATTTTACTGTAGTCTATGGAAATAATTGGAAAACTGTATAAGAACAGATTTTTTTAAATACCCTGCAGAAGTGTTTTGATAAAATTTATTACATTAAAGGACAATGATGAATATCTGTTTCTGAAAGTTTCTCTTATGGACCTCAAAACAATCTATATTTTCGAGTAAAAAGAATAAAGAAATAAAAAGCACATAGAGACAGTAACTGATGATGTGTCTGTGTTAGTTGTTGATGTCGGCATACTGCCATTTATTTAGTCAAGAAATAGTGATTGGAAGCTGCTGAGAGCCATGCACTGTGTCAGACACTGAAGATGCACTGGTTAGAAGGCAAAACTGAGACCCTGTCCTTGAGGGGCTCACAGCCTAGTCTTGGAGGAGAAGCATCAAATAAATAATCACACATTTGTGTATGCGCACACACACACAGACACACACACAGTGGCAGTAATGACAACTGCAAAGGGGAGAAAGTTCAGGGCTCCAAAAACATTTTATAAATGGATGTACAGTTGGGAAAGAAAATGAACTTATTTAAAATTGAAACAGTTTATGGAAGGGCTCCCTCGCATCCTCTCCTCTCCACTCCATCCAGCCGAGCCCACGCGCTATAAATAACGCCTTGTATTAGTTTCTTTATGCAAATATAGACCATTAAACACTAGCCTTTTCCCATATCTTCTGTAAAGGTCTGATGCTTTCGTCTTGTACGTGTGTGTAGTATTTCATTGTGTACCATATCATAGTTTACTGAGCTGTTCCTGTTGACACTTATTTCCAGTCATTTGCACATTTCACATGTTGCTTGGATCTAGCCAAATGATGGCAAATCAGACATTGATAGCTAGTGTGAAAAATCGTGTCATCTGTTTTTCTGTGTCTCGTTAAATGTAAGAGAGCAATTTTCACTGTCGACAACATTGTGCTTTGAACCTGTGTGTGAACTTTTTTCTTCCGTTCGTGAGTATGACTGCTGAACTCACTACAGTATTTCAGCCTGCGTCAGTTCCCCTCCCGCCCAACCACAGAAATGGTCATAAAATGAAAACACAAATAAAGCTATACTAATCCATCAGTGTTTGACAAAGAGTTTGTTATTAATAAATGCCTTTGATGATTTTTAAATCCTTGCCGGCTGTTTAGAAATAATTCAGGATGTGAAGCATGTAAAAGTGCCTCAGTTCCCAAGCAAACTGAATTTTATGGCTGAGGTGTAAATTTCTCCCACTGTTATTTTTAGATGCTAATGTCGTGACGCAAATTAACATGTGTAGCCCCCTCTCCATCCAATTTGGAAACAGGAAATGTTTCTATTGCATACTTTCTATTGAAGTCTTGACTAAGTAATTTGAACTCAGCTGCCTCTTTGAATTGCATGAGATCTGGGCTGAAATGAAGCATGCCTAGATATATTTAACCCCAGGGTTATCCCACTTGAATACACCAGTATGGGTAGACCTGTTGTCTGTGATGGATTTCAGTCTGATCAAGCCTGTTCTGTTACGATTGCTGTGTGCCCTTATTCTGTTAGTTATTCATTATTGGAAACTACCCTGACTGTTAGTGCTCATTTTTTCTGCCTGTGTTCTGATATAAACTTTGTGAACTGGGCCAGGTACACCCTCTGAGTCCAGAATAAATAAAGATTTGGCGCAGTACAAGTACCCCAAGAAACTGAGACAGGAAAGTCTTCTGAGAACACACTGACTCATCAGGGGGGGCAACTATTTACGTAGCGACGGTGTTCATTTTGCCCAAATTGAGGAAGTTTATCATCCAAAAATTATAACTTAGTGGCTCTCATGAAAGTGATTTATGAGATATAAATCTATTCATACCAATTGTTAAACCCAGGCTCCAACATAATTGGGTTTAGGAAAGTTACATTTTGAGAAAGAATGCTCTCCAGCATGAGTTTTATTCAAAACAAATGGTGCAGGTCAGTGGAAGAGGGATTGTTTCTGCCTGTGCCAACCCCATGGAAGAGCCAAATTCCCCCAAATGCAAGCAAACTTCAGTCGAAATTTATACTCTCTCCACCATCATGAATCTGCTTTTCAAAGTAAATAATATCAGGTTAAAATGATTGATATCCTAATGCCTTTGTAATTGTTTCTCAGTGTTTACATCCAGTAAGTACAGAAAGTCTCCTAACTTCAAAAGCTTTTCATAATATGACAAACTGGGTAGGATGCCATGTTACAATTATAAATTAATTCTAGAAACAGTTCAAGAACAGAGGAGTTGTTGACCCTAGATTGACTCTTTCATTCTCCACTATCTGTATGATTTTAGGAAAAGTTCCAAAGTTAAAGGAAGGCAGAAATAACAACATGTGACAATTATTACACATACGTATTGCACCTCCCCATCATTAGGGATTTCCTAATGTCTGTCAGTGTCGTCTGTATTTATAGGCCATAGCATGAAGCAGACAGAGCCAGACAGACTTGCCTTCAGGCCATAACTCCCACATTCACCAAATGACTGAGTTCAGGCAGGCAGTCGGATCCCTTAAGCCTTGGGTTCCTCATCTGCACAGTGAAGATGTATGGGGTTTAAAATAACATCATGCATCATGCCTTGACCAGGGTGCAGACCCCACACGAGTATTTTCTGTTGGGACTCAGCTCTCTTGACTGCCCTCAGATACGTAATTACTTCTTTTCCAGTTGCCTGTCCATGTATTATTTCTAATTCAAATCTTTTTAAAGACATGTGGCAGTGTACTAAGGCTACAAAGTTTGGGATTAAACTGCCACATTAATCAGCAGTGGAGTAGTAGTTATGGAAGAAGTGTAAGGAAAGGGCACGTTATTGGAGGGTAGCTGAAGAGTTAACCCTGGGTTCCTGGGAATGATGGCGAGGAGAGAAACGTGAGGGGTCGAAGGTGTTTGTTTTCCAAGAGGTGATGCTTGCTGTACCCTCGGAAGACACCCGTGGGGCCCTGGGTCTCGGTGGTGTTTATAGCACATACTTTTTAAGTAAGCTATGGAACAGACCATGTTGTCAATGTTAGCTTTTCAAAAAAAACGGTATGATGCTGACTTCCATTGGCCCCTGTAGCAGAAGGGAGCTCATGCAGAGCTCAGGTTCTGGGACGCGGACTGTCTGCCCAGGTGTGGGTTACCGTTCTGTTGTCTGGAAGGTCTTCCTGGCCTCACTGGGGCTGAGAACCCCCCCGGGCAGCCATGACTAGCAAGTACAGGGGGTTAAGGCCCTGGAACAACGCCCAGGGGTTAAACCACCCATGGGGGATCAATTCTGGATTTTCTGAGTCTTTAGTTGGGAAAAGCCCTACATACCTATGGTGAGAACCTCTTCTCACTTTTCTCCTTTGTTTGTTGAATGTCCTCATGTCCTCAGCAGATGCTTCCTGGGTCCCCTTCCAAATAAACCACCTGCTGTTCAGTTCCTGGACTCAGGGGTTCCTTTTGGAGAATCCACACTAAGACAGATTCCAATAGAAGTCAAAGCACGTGGCTAAATTGTAGCATTGAAGGCTTTCCCGTGGGAAGATGATGCCACCAGTATAGCATAATCCACGGGAAGCTGGGTCACGAACCGCTGGGTCACGAACCGCTCTCCTGTCGGCACTCAGTGTAGATGGTCTCAAGTGATGAAGAGAGAGCGTGTACAGTCTCCTTACGTGATCTTGTTAACTCGGTCAGGCTCATGTTGAACATTCCAGAGAAACAAATAGAAATAGAAATGCAATGAGAGTGGCTTGAAGGATGCTGGTAATTTTCCCTTTTTTTTTTTTTTTTTTTTTTTTTTGGTTTGTCTGTGTCCACTTTGTGACATCCATCTGTGAATTTACATCATGAATTCACTGTGACATTCATGTTTGCTATTTTCTGGATTTTGTTATATTTCAGTGAAAAGCTTACCTCTAACTAAATTTATTTAGAAAACTATTCAAATTTAAGATTTCTAGCCCAGGCCTGAAATTCAGGCATGTTGGCTTCCTCTTCTGCAAAAAAGAATAGTTCCTCATTGTTAGGACTATGGTAGGTACTAATAATGCAGAATTATGGTTGGACTATGATGGGCATCAGTGATACAGGTAGAGTTTTCGGCCCTGGATTGGCACAAGGAGGAACTCATTAGACCATTTGCCCCTGTGTTTTCAAGGGGCATCATTTGTTTCCTCTGTAACAGGAAAGCAGGTGGCACGGTGGTAATTTATCACAAAAACGAGAAATCCTAACATACCTTCTTAACCTGGTTGATGAATGCCAAATATTCCAACAAGTAAACTTCATTTTGGTTTAAGGAAGTCCTTGAGTTAAATCAGGGTTTATTGAAGGCTGGCAGGGAAATCTGATGATTTTGCAGACGGGAAATGCCCTACATTTCTTTGCTTTTCCTCTGGATCGAACCCAGTGAATATAGAATTTAGCCAAATCATGGAAAAAGGCAACTCCTGGTAGCTCAATGCGTACATGCTGTGTTCAACCAGATGAGATGTTAAGGACACCTTCAGTCTATCCAGTAGGGGACCTGGTTCTCGGAGAGGTGCAGTTGGCAGTCAGTGAGGGTGCGCATTGCCTAGGTTTTACAACGTATGATGTGATTAGGGGTCAGAAGGGGTGGTGGAAGTTACACTCTCTGGGGATCACGAGGGTCATTGTGGGTTGGAGTGGTTAAGAAAGTTTCACCAAGACTAAGTTTGTCCTGAAAGGGGAAGGGAGTTGAATTTGGATGAGTGGTCAGGCATCAGAAAGAGTCTTTGTACATTTAGCAGGGCACAGCCTGAGCAAAACTATGGAGCAGGTAAGAAAGGACATGACATGGGGTTATTGTAGGATTGTGGAAGTCAGGGGCCAGAAGTTAAGTTTACGACCTGAGAGGAGAGACTTCTTAGGTGGGTGACAGGTGTGAGGACGTAAGACGGAGAGCTTGAGGGCCCGTGGGTTCCATTTGAGGAAAATTTTGCAGCTGTGAGCATCCTGACCACAGGACTGGTGGTCCACACTTTGTTTCTCCTCAGCAGCCGGGGGAAAGCAGGTCCTTAGGACCATGTGTCTGGCTGCCCGATGGATTGCTTGAACTCTCATTTACTAATTTATGGGATATCATTGTATTTAGTGTTAAAAGGGGATGCAAAGTAGCAGCAGCGATTAAACCAACAGTCAAAAATTATTAACTAAGACAGACTGAAGGCAGAAGAAGTGTCGGCAGACGAAGGTGATGGATAAGGAGTGTCTGGTGAATCAGGGAAGATTTCATGCTGGGAGACACTTTGGAGCTGGACTTGATCTTGGAAACTGTCAGGCCCACTCTGCAGTCTTCCACATGAGGTCCGTGATGCTGCAGAGGGGTGTCATTCGTGCTGTGGCTCCCTGAGTATCAAACCAATGTAGGGAGGGGATGGGGTAGGAACCCTGGCGCCCCAAATTTGCCCCTGAGGAGTTTTGTTTTCCTCCAAGCCATGTGATTTAAACCTCTTCCCAAATATCAGGAAAATTATTTTATGAAGGGGGGCTGTTTAGGAAAATATACATATATTTTTCTTCTAAAGAATTTTTGTGTAAATAGCATTTACATAAGGAGAGTGTTACAAATGTGTGTGTGAATCTGTTTAATTTTTAAGTGAGGGCAAAGCTTACATATTAGCATTTCGGAAAGGGTCTGAAGTCTTGGTGTTCAGTACTGGTTAAGCGCTGCATCCCAGGAAAGTACAAATGTGTCAGGGACCCTAACAGCACTCTCCCGGGAATATCTATTTTTAATTTCTCAGTTTTGCAGATAAGAAAACCGAGGCTTAGCTGATGCAACTGGTCCACTGCACATAAGCTAGCCAAGGCTGTTGAGCTGGAATTTGAAACAAGGGACTGTGTTTCCAGCATCCAAACTCTTAGGCATTGTGCAAGACCACAGGGCCTTCTAGGATTCAAGAAGGGAGCCAAACACGAAACCACTTGCATGGCAGTGCAGAATTCATCACCCCTCTCCTGGGGAGTAGTGTCCGCTAACCATACATCTGTTTCTGCTTACCAGCTTTGGGATTTTCCATTTTCAAATGGTTTCAGAATATTTTATTTGTGTGCAGTTTAGTTATTTGATTAAAGTATCTCTCGCAGGGTTTTCCCTGTAAAGCAAGCAGAGTATTTTTACAGAGGTGGTCTAAATACCTTTACTTGTAAAAGCAGTAGAATTTAGTTCTGTCCCTCATTGGGATCTGGTTAGTTTCTTTTTTTTCCTGCATAAACTTGTGATGAATGTGGGAGACAGGTGGAATCTCCCCTCTGTTTTCTGCCACAGTTTTCTTGCTGGGCATCCAAAAGGGAAAAACAGACAAACAAACACATCTTCTTCTCTGAAATGCCTCCCCTTCCTGAGTGGTCCTCCGATTCTCCGGTTGCCACTTTGCTTTGCCACCTGGGTAGCCAGTGATGTGTTTGGCTTGAGTCATCCTGGGAAGGATGAATGGTCTTGGGGAAGCGCTTTGGAGACAGAAGGGAACAGAATCCTTTGTACTGAGTCACTATAATTTTAAGACATCATTTCACTTTTTGTGAAACAGTATTTTTCAGCGTTTTTTGCTTGTTTCTGTTTGCTTGTCTGAGACTGAGGAAATGTGGAGCTCACGGTGGGGATTACTCTCTGGATCTCATCCGCAGTTATTTTCTTGGTCCCACTGACTGTATCCGCTTAGCATCGTACCAGGGTAGAAGTTTGATGTCTGGCCGATTGCTCTTTAATTAAATAATTTGGCTAAAAAATGCATTAAAATGTTAACTCAAACTTTTACCTTTGCTCGGATGACTGATTTCTCTGATGACACTCCTGGCAAAAAATTAAAATTAAAAAAAAATCCTCCTCCACTAAGAGAACCTTTATTAAACTGATAAAATATTGCAGCCCTCTTGAAATTCTGAGTATGAAACAGACTGTCTTAACACGTGAAGCTCGGAAGCTGAATGCTGTTTTATGCTAACCACGTCTAAAAATACTTCTGGAACCTTCATGGTCCCCCCCCCCCCATCTGTCCTGTTTCAAAAGATGAACTGATGAAGTTGAAACCTTTTCCCATTTTCCCACACATACATATATGTAGTTGATGCTTCAAGAAGACGCATCATTTGCAGAGTAATTCACAGACAGAAGGACGAGCCATTCTTTGAGCTTCTGTTGAAAGGGGGGAAACAATTCTCTTACACGAGAAATCCCATTCATGCTTTCTGCCTCACAAAGTGCTGACTGTTGTGTTTGGTTGGGTACCATTTCAAAGCTTGTTAGTGTGTGATGTCCTCTCTTTAACTGTAAAACCATTAACCTCTCTTCCCCATGGAGGACATCACTTCAATAAAGAGTCACTACCCTGGAAATGTGGACTCTTGGGAAAATTTCCAATTTCAAACAAACTTTTCTCTGGATATAAGGAGTATAAACAAGGTGGAGTAAAAGTGAAAACACAAAGTAACTTGACTGTAACATCACTAGTGTGATTTCCTGTGGATTTATGATTTATCAGTGTACATTAGATGTGGATGTGCATAAGAAATGTACTTTAGATTCGTTCTACGTGGATAGGAAATGTTTAACAGGAAATTGCCATTTGGTGCAAGGAGGAATATTTTCCATTACATGACACAAAAGCTACCATAGATGTAATTTTTTTTTCTCGTGATGAAAAATTGGTGGGCTTGGCAGATCATTATGGGAAATAACTGTGGACCAGAAGGAAGCGGAGCTTGGACAGGGCCAGCAGAGGTGAGGACAGAGAACAGGAACAGGTGACAAGAGGAGGGAGAATATACAGCGCTCCCTTCGAGGGCAGGTAGCCCTCAGTGTGAGGACAAGTACAGGTGCCCAGCTGCTTTCTGTCTTCCCGAAGAGACTCTGTACGTGAGATTTTTCATGGGAGACAGCGCAACTTTCTTGTGCTGCTGCTAGAAAGTAGGAGGCTCTGTTAGAAGATGAATATAAAGTTAGTAAACCCACATCGAGTGGTTGACGAACTATGGTCATTGTGCTGGATTGAACAATACCAGGCTAAAATGCGCATGCATCTGGACCTGAGCTGCCGTCTTATTTGGAAAGAAGATGTTTAGTGATGCAGTCAGGTTATGATAAGGTCACACTGGCTTAAAGCGGACCTGATGCCATCACTGGTATCCTTATAAGAAAAGGTGAGTACGGGCAGAGACATGCCGACCCATGCAGGACACCGTGTGGCAACCATGATGCATTTATAAACAAGAATGTCGAGGATTGCCGGCAACCACAGGCATTAGAAGAGGCAAGGGAGGGGCCTCCCCTGGGCCCTTCAGAGGGAGTGTGGTCCTGCCAGCACCTTGCTTTCAGACCTCTGGCCTCCAGGCTATGAGAGGATTAAAAAAAAAAGTCCCTATTGTTTTAAGGCACCCAGTTTGTGGTACTTTGTTACGGCAACCCTGGAAGCTAAGACAGAGACAACGAGGCTTCCATTCTGATGGTGTGTAACAGGAATGGTTAAAGTCAGAAGCATAGGGCCCGGACTTCCTGGCCGCCTGTCCTGGTCCCTTGTCCCCTGGCATATGTGGTATGTAAAGCTCTTCCTTCCTTAAACGCCATGTCCACACGCCAGTCAAGATGTTGACTGGCTCCCATTTTGAGGTCTTTTCTGTTCGATTCCCTTCCCTGCCTGGGAGCCCCTCGCCTCCTGGATTTAGTGAGGGGATAAAGTAAACAGGGGCCACTGAGTCCGTGCTGTATTCGGGAACGAAGCCTGCTTTTTGCAGACCTGACAGTAATCCAAATCCAGAACTTTTTAGGCAGTCCACAATGTCCAGATGACCGGGACACATCATGCTGGTGAGAAGTCTACATGGTTAGGAATTTTTGAAAGCTGGGGTTACAATCTGGCCTGTGTGCAGGCGAGAAAGGACCTTGGCCCCATGGCCATCATCCTTCTCCTGTGGGCTGTGGGGCTAACACGAAGGCCCTGTGGACTTGTTTTTGGGGATTCTTGGCGCTGACGTTTGTCATCCGCCAGCCGAGAGCCTGGGGCAGAGTCCGCACTCGGTGCGTGTTAGTGTTCTCCGTCCACCTGCTCTCCAGCATAGCGACATTGGAGCAGTTTGTATTAGGGATATTTGGGGTGGATACATACGTACACACATGTGTGTGCACATATATGTGTATTTTTAAGCATCCCCATTTGGGACATTTTATTAATTACTCTAGGATGACAAGCATAGATTGGAATCATCTGAGGGGAAGGATGTCATCGCTGTTACTCAGAGCGAAACATTGACCCCATGAATTCTCCGTCCTGCTGATGGTCGGATCCATGGTTTAGTATACGAGCTTTTCCAGCTTGGACCACCATGCAGAGGGTTTCTCTGTCCTGTGCCTCATGGACATGGCAGGAAGAATTCGAGATGCAGGGAAGGGACCCTCCTCGCTCGGTCCTCACAGCCCACCAGTGTGGTACCCTTCTCCCTCCGTGCCCACGCCCCCCAGCATCTCCGCCCAGCACCGCTGCCTCCTTCTGTCCTCCCAGTCACCCCATCCTTCCTCCATCCAAGCCTGTGTTCGTTCTCATCCCGGCTCAGAAACAAACGTATGTGTTCCTGGCAGCTTGCCAGTCTGTCCTCCATCCTGCGGTCGAGGGGACTTTGTAAAACGCAGACTGATTCTGTTCTTCCCCCACTAGTCCTTCACAGGGATGTAGAGGCTGGCAGGACCATGTTTTAGCTTTCTTTCCTTCTCAGCGTTCTACTGAAAGATAACATAGCAAGAGCCCATGTCAGGAGCAGACAGTGCTGGGAAGCTGGGTAAACTGAACACAGGGGCAGCCCCAGATCAGCCTTTCCCCTGTGCCCTCTCTCCTCCAAACTCCACTCCCTTCTCGAAAGGTCACCCCGGCCTCCGGGAGAAGTTCTGAGTCCCTTGTCAGCCCGTGCGGTCCAGCTTCATTCCTGCTCCCGGAAACACCAAAAACCACACAAGGTTTTCCCTTCTGCCACTGAATGTCTGCAGACCCTCATGCGTGCTCTTCCACTGCCTGGAACACTGTCCCCTCCTCTGCCTCACTCCTTTGTGCTTTCAAAGCCCATCATCAGGGTGGCCTTGGGCCAAGGGCTTTCCCTGACGCCCCAGACTGGTTCCTGTGTCCCTCCTCTCCCTGCACGGCTCGCTCTCCCTCCCTACAGCGCATCCTGCCATCGACCTCGGTATATTTCCACGAAGGCTTCTTAAAGACAGGGCTTGTGTCTTTTTTGTTAACCTTGCATCTAACAGTATGAAGAACAGTCCAGAGAACTCTGTGAATGCATGTGTGTGTGTGTTCCAAGTATATCACAGCCTGTATTCATAGACCTCAATGTATCCTTATAGGACTTCATGAATATAGAGTGTGATACATAATTACTTGTGCAGTAAATCAATTAACAAATGAATAAATGAGCGGAGCTCGCAGTTGTGACTCCCTGTCTCCCCCTAACGTGCCAAGAAGATGAGTGTGAAGTACGATTTCCAAGCTGTGCTGTGCTTTCAGTATTTACAAGTCAGGCAAGAGTGTTGGGAACTCTCTGTATAAACAAATATCCCAGCTGAAAATGTCACTAATGTCTCAGTGTGCTGAATAGATTAGTGATGGGACGTCTTCATTTTAAAAAACCACACATGGACCCCAGAAGCCAGCAGTCACTGATATGTGTCCATAGTTTGCCCGAGGAAACTTTTTTTATTGAAAAGATTTTTTTAATAAATTAAAAACCCCACAGCGTGCCCGATCACATTGTCGGTCATTAATAGCTGCCTGCGAACAAATCGCCTTGAGCGGTAGTGTCCGCCGCCTCCTCGTTTAACTTCTCACATATCTTGCCCAGCACTGACCACCTCTACCCACCTGGTTTCTTCCAACTCATACATGTGCTGCTTGGTCGCGTGCTTTAGGGCTTTCTCGTTCAGATGATGAGAAGCTTCCATCCCACCCCACGTTGAATTTAGGCTCTGCCCTGTGCCTGAGCGATTGGTGCCAGGTCACTCTGACCACAGACTTCCCTCGTCCGCCGACCGATGTTCCTCCCTGTGCCCATCTCTCAAGCATATCATCCCCTGTTGAGCTGATCCTCTGGCCCTGTCCCTGGGCCACACCCATCGCTGGAGTGGGCTCCTGAGTCCCGACACAGATCTGGAGATAGCTCTGAGCAGCCTCGCTGGCTAATTAGAAAGCACGTGTATGTTCTTTTTCATTATGGGTTATTGCAGGCTATTGAATATAGTTCCCCGTGTGCTGGACACCAGAAACTAACACAACACTATAAATCAGCTGGACCTCAATAAAATAATTTTATAAACATTTTAATTAAAAGAAAAAAATCTAAGCAAAAACCTAAATTAGAGGGAAAAAAAGGCAAGCACAGACCTTTCCGGGGCTCTGTCCTGTGAAAACCTGCCACCCTGCCTTCCCTCACCACCTCTCCAAGCACACACAGCCCCGGGGCTGGGGATGCCTTCTTTGGTCACCTGACAAGTGTTGGTCCCAACGCAGGCTCTGGTTCGACCCCTGCAGCATCAGGGGATCGTGCGGTGATGTCTGCCTGGCTGGCCTGAGCTGCCCCCAGCACCTGGGGCTGGATCCTGCCCAGGGGGTGTGGTTTCTGAGAGTAACTCAGTCCATTCCCTTCCTCGGATTGAATACATAGGTTGATTCTATTCGGTGGACCTTAAAGAGGTAAATAAAGTGGGAAGGAGTCCATCCCCTTACACAGCTGACGTGTGGCAAGTGCCTCCTATTAGCCAGGCAGGGTCTACCTCGGTGATACGGGGACGCATTCTGTCTGCTCTCCTTGTGCTGGTGGCTCAAGGGTTATTTAAATAGTTAGTTATTTAAACAGATACAGAGGTACAGAATGGATATAAGCCAGCAGTTGAAGGGTAAGAAGAAGGGAGCCACGCTCAGAGTTAGAGGGAGAGCATTCCAGGTAGAGGCTGGCAGCCTATGTATGGGCACGTGCAAGGGCATCAGCCAGAGTCACCTTGTGCGTTTTATTTCAAGCCAAGGCAAGCCCAGGTGTTGATGTGAGGGAGGGGCCCAGGGAAAGGAGACCAGCTTCAATTCCTTCAGTTAATTATCTGCTGAGACCCACTCACTCACCAATTATATTTTAATTTTCCTTTATCTGCATTCCTTTATGTACATATTCTTAAAGCATTTGAGCACCACAAATATATCTGTTCAAAAGGTTTTTTTCTGTTACATCTTATCTTTTAA
Source organism: Camelus ferus (assembly GCF_009834535.1). Classification (NCBI taxonomy): domain Eukaryota; kingdom Metazoa; phylum Chordata; class Mammalia; order Artiodactyla; family Camelidae; genus Camelus; species Camelus ferus. The sequence goes on from NC_045732.1 coordinate 10,238,727, forward strand.
GTGAAAGTTGAACTATTTTTCCAGTTTCCTTCTACCTGTAAAGGTATACACTGTGGATTCCTGCCTCTGTATAGTCCAAGACAAGAGAACTAAAATTTTTTGTAAACCTTCTAAATGTCAGGCTCAGAAATTAGTGATTTTCCTGCGATTTACCAAACTGGGCAGAAATAATTGTTCATTCAAAATCTGGACACACTAAGCTGTGTTTGTTTAACAGAGCGGTAGTTTGTCTTCAAAAAATATATATACATAGACAAACACACTTTATATGCAAAATTCCCAGGAAGGCAGAAGATTCATTCTTACCTCTTCTTATTTTCCTGTGCATAAATAATGGTTACTCTGATTGGACATGCTCTAGTTTGCCGCAATAGTTAAAACCTTGTAATGTTGAAATCCACCACAAATTAGGGTCCCCAGGGAATTAAGAATATGTTACCCGTGGGATACGGTTATGTTCCAGTTTCTCAAAACCATCCAGTACATCCTCCAGAATTCTTCAGCCTTTGACATGTTATCAAATTTGATATTATACTCGTCTAAATGCATGCGATCACGTTCTTGAAGTTCTTTAAGACTATCCTTGGCATTTAAACAACTAAAAATCTTGACAGCCATAATTCTGCATTGTAACCAGCCTCTCCACACATGATTTGCCTCTCTGCCAGGTCCTCCAGCAGACTTTGTGATGTGCGGGGAAGAATAGCAGCGTTTTTCACTTGTCTGAGTCCTCCCTCAGTGTGGACACTCGTAAGGGAATTCCAAGCTTTCTGAAGGGTGCATCGGTGCCGCACCGACGGGGCAGAAAGCTTGTGGGTTCTCATCCCTGATTCGTCCCCCGAGCGCCATCCTGCCCCGGCACATCCCAGCGCTGCAGCCCGCTCCCACAAGGTCAGACAGGGCTGCTAAATCACAGTTTATTTCTCTGTGAACCAGAACCATCCCCCGGGTGATCCAGGCTGTTGTTTGTTTATTTGTGCCTTCGATGGCTCAGCCTCCGACTTGGGGAGATACTAAAGATGTTGGTGGACTCCAAGGTCCAAAATCACTTCAGTTTCACCGAGAGAAAAGAGGAGGCACTGGAAATAAAGGAGTCTTTTATCGTAGGAATGAGTTCTGTAACTAATCCCATGTAATGGGAGCATAAACATAAGCCAGACACCGAGCTGAATCCCGGGTCTTGGTGATAAAAGTACCAGCCAGGGCAGTTTAATGAGGGTCACACTCCAGCCAGATGCCATTTTGCTTTTTTGTGTTTTTTGTTTTTATTAGGGGGAGGTAATTTGGTTTATTATTTATTCATATTTGGAGGAGATACTGGGGATTGAACCTAGAACCTCGTGCATGCTGAGCATACGCTCTACCTCTTGAGCTATACTCTCCCTTCCAGCCAAAAGGCTTCTAAAGATGGTGTTTCCAGTGGCTTCATGTCAGGTCAGAGAAGGGGCCCTGCTTTGTCAACAGGAAGTCAGCTACTGGTCCTCCAGATTCCGGGGAAGGTCCTTGACTTACCTGAACCCAGGTGCATCATTGGGGAAATGAGTCGCCTCGGAGATGCTCACCTGTTCAGTTCTAAAAGTCTGCGTTTCCGTGCCATTTGTCTTCCCATAGCACAGGTCTCCTGCTTGGGGAAGCCTTCTCTGTCCCCAAACTCGAGTTGTCCTTGCGTCACAGGGTGCGTCGCGTTGGTACTGTCGGTGGCTTGCCATCTGGTCTCCTCTGCTTAACTTGGCATCTGCTGAGCCCTGCCGGCCCCACGCCTGGCACACACCACCCCAAAGGGCACTAAATAAAAGTCCTAACCAAAGGTGGGGCCGTCTTTCTGAGCTGCAGACTTGGTCCTGACGCAGGACGGAGGGCTTGCTTGCTGCCCGCACAGACTCAGCCACTGGAAAGCAAGGCAGAGGATTGCACAAGTCAGTGAGTTAAATGGAGAGCCAGGTCAGACCATCCAGCACCCTAATAACACTTAACGTGATTTCTCTTGACATGGGGTCAGGCTACTCCCCATGAAGAGTCATTAAGACTTTCTCTTCACTAGTGTAGAAGGGCAGTGTGGAAATGTCTAGGCAAAACCCCCGGATTAGGGCGTTGCTGCTCCAAGGGTGGTCCCTGGACCCGCAGATCCATATCCCCAGGGAGCTCCTTAGGAATCTAGAACCCAGACTCCCCGCCACCCAGGGAACGAACATTGCATTTTCACATCATCTGCCAGCTCGAGAGGGGAGGGTCCCTGCTTCGCTTGCGCCAAGCCTGCAACTGGTTTTTGTGATTTCAGTCATTTCAGGGTCAACTTTTGTGAACTTCTCAGTCCAACTCTCCCTTCTGTTTTGCTTGGATGAGTAACTGTATGGGGAGGCATTTGCACGTGCGTGTGTGTGCGTGTACATGCGGGAGCCAGGCAGGCTGCGGAGAGTAACCGCCTCTTACAAGCAGCCTGACAGGTTCTGCATCTCTTTATAAAGGCGCTACCGTTACCCGCCGTATAGCAGGCACCCCAAGCGAGTCCACATAGTGAAGGTGGGCTCAGCTGGCAGGTCTAGCGTGGTTGTGTCACGCACTTCCGTGGTGCTGTCTGAGGCTCCGTTTTGTTCATAACTGTGTGCAAAAAACCAGCTTCCTTGTCACAGGCCAGTGACCCAGGTACAGCAAAAGTTGCAGTAACCCCGTGCTCAGTTCCAGCAAAAGCAGTTACAGTGTGACACAGTGTGAAACCGTGCTAACTGTTTCAAGAACTGCGTATTAAGAGATAGGAGGAAGTCTTTACTGAAACACCCACAAAGGATGTGGGCTCCCATTAAAGAGCCCCAAATACCAAGACCCTACGTGTTTTCCTTCAGCTTCCTTTCACTTAAAAAAAAAGAAGTCTCGTAATTACCTTGTTATGTTCCTGTCTTGTCTACTAGACGGTGAAGTCTGGGAAGGCAGTGATTCTGTCTGCTTCTTGTTCCAGATCGAGCGTTGCCAGGTTTAGCAAATAAAAGCACAGAACTCTGAAATCTGAAGGTCAGAGAAACAGTGATGTGATTGGATTTCAGTAGCAGTGTATCCCATGCAATATTGCAATCATGCATGTATTTTCTAAATATTTGTTTTCTCTGAGCTTCAAATCTAACTCGGCGTCTTGTACATGATCTGGTAGCAGCATGTGGACCTCAGCACTCACCTGAGTACCCAGCCCAGATGGGGTGTTTGGAAAATATTGAGCACGTGTGATGGGGCAGAGGTCTGAGTAAGGCAGTTGTGTTGAGGGAGCAAAGAGGTGGGGAAAGGAGCAGTGAGCCCTGAGAAACCAGAACTTGGTTTGTTTTAAGCAATGTGGAAAACCTCCAGGAAGAGCTTAGAAAGGAGAACATTAATAGATGAGTTATTTCTGTGAGAAAAAAGGGGGAAGAGTACCTTCAGAGCAGTTCCCTGTGGCTCTGAGCTCATGGAAGTCTCAGACTTCCCTCAGGGAGGTTTCTGCTGTGAAAGATGGAGCGTGAATTGGCTCAGAAGGGCTTGGTGGCTTCTCGGCAGGTATAGGAAGATTTAATGGCAGAACCAGAGATACCAATGATACATCCCTGTTTCTCTGGTGAACTTAGGAAATTCAGTGTCAAAAAGAGGGAAAGTTGAGATAAAAACAAAAGTTTAAAAAGTAGCTCTTTTGTGAAACAGAAAAGTGGCCATAAATGAAAGACCAGCGTATTAAATTGAAGGAGAGTAATCCTGTGCAGTGATTTAATATTTAAGCCACGAGTATTAGCTTGTATCATTATCCCCAGTTCCTCACCCTTCCCCCATCCTGGTCTTTATCTCGTAACTATGTGTTGCTCTTCTACCATTTAACCTGGGACTCTGGTCTCGCCCATGTGACTTGCTTTCACTGATGGGATGTTACCAGATTTGATGCCAAGAGCTTGGGAAGTGCTTGCATGCTTGGGCTGGACCTCTCTCCTCTGTTGCCCCAACGAAGGCCAGCCAACCAGCTAACCCCTAGGTGTGAATGAGCCCAGTGATAGCAACAGGACCGCCTAGCTGACTGCTGCTTACATCTACCACATAAGTATAAACACTCACTATTGTGTGCCTGGGGGGGCTGTGATTGTTTGTTACACAGATGCATCCTGGCAATAGATAACTGATACAAGGACAAAACAACCTGGAAACAAATGTACGAACCCAATCACAGTTACAAAACCCAGTTTCTCTTGTTCTTTTCCTTCCCACTCTGTAGGAAATCTCCTTCCTCTCAGTGGTTCTGCTAATCCTAAGCAAAGTGTTCCTGTCTGTTTGGTAAACGAGTCCTGCTGGCTTTCAGAGCATTTCCACCACTTTGATCATGCTACTCCAGGTAGCTGTGGTGAGGTTTCCTAATGTTGAAAATGCTGCAAGTTCTTCCTCTGTGACTGGTACCTCCCCAAAGAGCCCCGGTGCTGTCCAAGGATGGTCCCATCCCTTCTGACACCAGTGCCTGCGGCAGGCTGCCACTGCCTGCTGCCAAGAGCACTAAGGCCACTTGTCCTCACCTACCCGTGTCTCTCCATCACTCCTAATGCCCGTCGATACTCAGATAGAGGTTACAAACAGCCTTACGTTTGTATGTTTCTGTTTAGCAAAGTCAAGAATGAATTGGTATGTTTGAAGTCCCTCTAGCGCACACAAGATATTCATTGTACGTTTACTGGCCTTGTATCAGTTTCCAGTGGCTGCTGTAACAAATAGTCACAAACTTGCTGGCCTAAAACTAGACACATTTAATCTCTCCCGGTTCCAAGATCTCGAGTTCAAATTGAGCAACCCTGGGCTGAAATCAAGGAGTCTGCAAGGCTGCACTCCTTCTGGAGGCTCTCTGGTGCCTCTTCCAGGTCCCTGTGGCTGCTGGTATTGGCTGGCATGTGGCCCTGTCCCTCCGTTACTCTGGCATCACGTTGTCTTCTCCCCACTGTGTGTGTCTCACATCCTCTCTGCCCCCTTATAAGGACATTTGTGGTTGATCTTCCGGCCCATCTGGATAATCCAGGATGATCTCCGCACCTCAAGATCCTTAGTCATGTCTGCAAAGTTTTTGTCATACGTTGTACCATTTAGAAGTCCCAAGGATGAGGACAGGATATCTTTGGGGGCTGCTGTTTGGACGTCTCCAAATCCTATTCTCACCCAAAAACTTGATGAGAAAATAATCCATGTTAAAGTTACCAAGAATGGATTTTCAATTCTGAGAAAGCCAATCAAACATTCAGCAACTGTTTACTGAGGACCTATTATGACATTTAAATAGTGACCCCCTCAAGGCTTAATTGCAGGCTCCCTTACCCGTGGTGAATCAACAAGCACGACACCTTTCAGTCCCAAATAGTATCTACATCTCAGACTCTTCTTTAAACTCCACACATCCAGCTGCATCTACTGTGAATTTCAAAGGGACCTCAGACTCAGCGTTTCCCAAAATGAAACTTACTCTCTTCCCCAGTCAGTGTGCTTCTTACTGCACACGACACTGAAATTCACCCCAAACAGCCATTGGGGGGAGGCTTTCTGGGCTCCTCTGTCCCTCCCCTCATCTACTGAATGTGCAGCCAGTTGTTCCATCGTGTGAATTTTTTATCCAATCTCTTCATTCCCGTCAGTGTCCTCTGCCATCACTTTGCCAAGGCTCCCATCTTGCCTCACCCAGACTACATCAGGGCCCTCCTCGCTGGTCTCCCCCCGGATCTCCTCCAGTCCTCACTACAACCTCCACTTGGCCAGAGAGGTCTTTTTAAAACACAAGAGTTCATCCTGTGACTCCTCCACTGAGAACTCCTCAGTGACTTTCCACTGTTCCTGGGGTGAACTTGACCATCCCTCACCTCCTGCCAGGCTTTCAGGACCCTGCTGCTCATCTGGCTCTCTTGGACCACTTTGCGTTATCCTTCCCTTTGAGAAGCATACCTCACCTGTGCCAGGATTCTTTGCTCCAGGGAGCCTTCTGCGTCCCACGTGAGCATCACCTCAGTTCTGGGAGAAGTGTTCTGTCATCTGGTTTAAGCACCTGCTGAGCCCTTAACCTTCCCTGAGACTCACACCACACCTCCTCAGCATGGCTGTCGCCGACCCCCACAGCATGATTGATTTCTTGACAGCATTGGTCATACGTAGCAGTAAAAATTAATTGGCTCATGGTTTATTTGTTGCCTGCTTCCCGGTGAAAGTCTCTTTTCTCTGCTGTAGCTATATTCTCCAGCATAACACCTTACATAATACGTGTTCAATAAATAGGTCTTCAGAGAAAACAAACGAATGCATCCTAGTGAATGAAACAGACATAATCCTTGTCTTCTCTGAACGCGTGTGTCTGTTACACTCACACACATCTTGGTTGTAGCAAGTTCTTCCCTGCCAGTCCTGATAACGTTGATCCTTTGTCTTTTGGTTTTACTATTGCTAGTTTACAGGGAAAGGTCAGCTTTATTTTAGACTGTCATAAACTTGTTTATTTTCCTTGGTATTTGAGGCACTGTCTTTCTTTAAACTTCAATTTTTAACATCTTCATAGAGAATGTGCATGTGTTTTCATTCGTTTTGCCAAGAACTCAGTGGATCTGCTAATTCTGTGTATACTTTTTGTCTTTAAGCTCAGGAAACTTCCTCATTTAAAGTTTGATACTTTTGAGAGAAGAAGGTAGACATACTGTAAGATGCCTTTTGACACTTCAGTTTGTTCGAAGCTTCTTTTTTTTTTTTTTTTTTGCCACTTCTGAGGTTTATGGGATGTGTTTTCACTTTCGTATTTTTCAGCACTGCTCCTTCTGTTAGCATTCACTTTTATTTTCTTTCTGTTTGTGCAGCTCATTGGTGCCTACAGTATTTATTGCCTTCCTTCTCCTATGTTCATCTACTTTCTTGCTGCATCTTAACTGTAGCCTAAATAATGCGTGGTTAAAACAACGTGTTCCTTGCATTAGTAAAATGAGTAATCAAATAACTAACAGGAAAGAAGGTCACAGAAGGATCAATAATGATAGTTCTTTTGGACTAAGGAATGTAATTAGTCCAGTGTGTACTCTTAAGATCCGAGACTATTTTAATCTTATTTAGTACACCATTAGCAAAATACTGCCTCAGATGGGCATTTAAATACTGCCTGGCTCATTGCTGAAATTTAATACAATCATTTGCATCTCATTTTGGTTGCAGTTGGAGTATGCAAGCTTCATACAAATTTGACATAAAACGAATGGTAAATCCATCTTTATTTGAGTCATCACTAAGAATATACGGTAAGCACATGAATTATGAAGATAAATAGAGCATTACCGGGAGTAATTGGGAAGCAAACCTGTGACAGGGAGGGCGCTGCATTCTGATAAAATAGAGCCTCCTTAGCACTGTAGTTTATCCTGAAGACTTACTTTGTGTTGTGTGTATTTATCATGGGTCTTAAGGAGAATGACTAAAAAATCATCAATCAGGTTATTAAAATAATATCATGCTTACCAGCAGAAATTGTTTGTTAAAAAGTTTTTAAAGCCTCCTTGGTTCATCTTGTGGTGCCGTTAAAAGAACACAAACGTTTTGGTTAAGTAAAGGCAGGCTTCATGTTTCACCTACACCCTCTTCTAATTTGTTTAACTTTGAGGAACCACCTCTTCCATTCGATGTCCTCTTGGTTATGTTTAATTTTATGTTAAATGGTCATAAAATTACCGTTAGCAGTGGTTCTAGATCTTGAGTGTGCACCATGGGCCCAGAAAACACAAGCCTTACCCTGGCTTCACCCTCACAGTGTCTCATCCATAGGTCTGGGCTGAGGCACAGAATCTACATTTCTGTCTGGTACCCAGGCGACACACGTGCTTCTGATGCTGATCTGGGAACCGCAGTTAGAGGGGATAACCGTTTGGTAGTTCTGAAGGCTGGATGAGGAGCTTTGAAGTAGGTTGTTCCCCCCCGAGATTCTGGTTGAAGTGACCTGGAGTGGGTGGCGGGGCAGTGGCTTCATACACTGCAGGCTGGGCCGCCTTCAGTCTATATAAAGCTTTTGGCTCCCTGGGTGGTGATTTGGGTTGCTCAGAACAAGTTACTTCTATGTCTTTGCATGTGCATTTGTCTTCATTCTGTTTTCGTAGCTGAAAGAACCCAAATTGGTCAACAGGTCTTTGCTTGTCTGTTTCATGACTATATACATTTCAGCCTTGACTAATAGAACTTAAGCCCTGCAGAGTTCAGTCTGACTATTGAGGGCTGGTGACTGTTGTCTGTCCCCACACCTGTGACCTCTGTGGGCCCACTGCAGAGATTGCTCTAGTGGTAGAGTTGGGTACAGGCCGTCCATGGACACAATTCACTTAAATAAACCTTGTGTTGTGATTTGGGTTCCAGTTCTAGGATAAACAGTTTCTACTCCAGAGCTCATCTTTATAAAGGTTTCATTTTTATAATAAACCCAAGATTAGTGAGTCTGGTAGTTATTTGCGTAAGTATCCAAGTGCAATCAAATGCTTACACAAATGGACAAACGGAAGGGTTTTGAAAGGGGGAATAAACAAGCTTCCCAGGTCATTACCCACTTTTGAAATTGCAGATAATTCTCCTGAAGCTTACCCAGTCCTGTTTTCTTAGAACATAAAGAAATCTCCAGATAAAAGATTTTCCAGTATCTGATGAGGACACTGGAGTAATTTATGACCGAAAGACCTCCTACGCCTAAAATGACTGGTCTATGATTCAAGCAATCTGAAGTGTTGCAAAGAGGTACCTGGCTGTTCAGGGCAAGCGCAGTTACTTCTTCGAGCCCAAACTGCTCTGAAGTGTGAAGAGAATAAGGGACAGCGTACTCCAAGTACTGTTATTTTAAACACACAAATAGGATATCAGGAGTCCCAGAGAAGTCACCAGGAGAAAGGAAAGAGGTGCCTTAAGAAAGAGACACAACGCTGAGAGTCTTTTTTTTTTAAATGAACATATTTTATGAAATGTCTTATTAGATGAAAATGGGCTGTAATAGTTATCTCGTTCTGTGGGACAAGGATCCGACACTTAGGAGTTTAAAGCAACCCACGTACTGTATGTTACCTCATGGTCTGTGTGTCTGCGGAGTGGCTGAGCTGTGTGCTTCAGGCTCAGGGTCTCGCACGAGACTGAAGTCGAGCTGCCAGTCGTGGTTGTGGTCTTGGAAGGGGTTTAGGAGTCTGGAGCATCTGTTCACCAGGTAGCTCGCTCAGCTGGCTGTTGGCCTGAGGCCTCAGTCCCTCATCACGTGGGCCTCTCCAGAGGGCTGCCTGAGTCTCCTCACAGCAGGGCAGCCGGCTTCCTCCCAAGGGAGTTACCCAAGAGAACGTGAGAGGGGCCATAGAATGACTTTATGACCTAGGCTCGAAAGCCACATGCACTCGTTTCCCCAGTCTCCTGTTGGGTGTACAATCCAGCCCTATTCAGCACGGGAGGGACGACACAAGGGCACAAAAACCGAGAAGTAGGCCTCACTGGGGGCTGTCTTGGAGGCTGGCTACTGTACTGATCTTAGGACCAGCTGGGAAAGGATTTCAGCTAACTTTCAGGCCACTGCAGTGACTTTTGGAGTAAGAAATAGATAAAGCAATTTTATACTCTTGAGAGACAATAAAGCCTCGTTCCTGAGGCCTCACCAGTAAAGCATCTAGGCCAGAGAACTCAAGAAAATAAAGAGCCATGTGCAGCATTAATGTGCCCTCAGACTTCGCTAACTAGGATGCTTGTATTCACATCACCTCTAACTCAGAAGTGGTGTTCAAAGTATGGACGTCAAGGTTGGTGTAATCCAGTTGAGTTTTTGCAAGTAAGTTGTAGTGCAGGTTAAAATCTTCATGTTACATATCATGAAGACAATTCAAAATTGGTTAACCCACTGTTATCCAATGGAAATACACGGAAAGCTGCACATGTAAGCCACTCATGCAGTTTTACATGTTCTGGAAGGAAGAGGTGAAAGTAATTTTAATCGTACATTTTTTGCCTCAGTATATCTAAAATATTATAATTTCAGTGTGTAGTTGGTATTAAAGAATTTGTTGTGCTAAGTCTGGAATCCAGGGTGAATTTCACACTTATTGTACCTCTTTATTGGATGAGCCACGTTCCAAGTGTTCAGCACACACATGAGACTAGTGGTCACTGAGTTGTGCAATAAAGGCAAATTATTGGAAAAAAATTCCAGCAGTCGATCTCACAACAGGCCAGACCCAATCAAGAGGGCTCCTCAAACCAAGTCACCAAGGCCACATCTCTGTGGCTGAGCCTCTTCCAGTGCTGGCTTAAACCAAAGGCTGCAGCTGTGGCTGCTGAGCCTCCGGGTCTACCCTGTGTTAGCTGGGGCGTCACGAGCCCAGCACCAGCCTCACGGCCTCACGCCAGCCGTGGGGACGTGAAACATCCCTTACAGCTCATGCCGGCAGATGCATTTGGCGTTCATTTTCTCTCAGTGTCCCAGGTTGGGTAACCTGACCGTTCTGGCACTAGTCATTGTGGCTAGTATCACTACCACTGATTGTGTAGGTGTTTGAATTCTGCTCCTGGAATTCAGAAGTGGGCTCAAGCCTCCTGAACCACGTGGTTAAGGTTAGGGACGGAGTTCATTGCCCAGAGGGAAATCAGAACACTTACAGCAAGACATGAGGTGGGGAAGAGGTGACATGGGGTCAGGAGTGAGCACCTGTCCGTAACCCACGTAACAAAGGAGGTGTGTAGGCAGAGGTCGTGAATTCCATCTCTTGGTGTCCTACCATGAAAGGAGAGGCAAGTTGAAGGTCACCGCAGGCTAGGAACATCTGCATAACTCTTGCTGGTGCTGACCCAGTTATTTGTCCAGTAGAAGATCTGGGACCCACTTGTAAGTCACTAATGTGCCAGTGGCCCTCTTGAATCTCTCTGTTGACAGGAGAAGCATCCCGAATTTTCAGTATGATAGAAAATGTCCTCAAAACCATACACACTTCTGTGTGACAAGGAAATAATATGAAATGGACTGTGATCACTAAAGCATTACTCGGGGCTTCAGTGTTAACACAGACTGCTTGCTAGCATCGTATAGCTGTTTCTTTCTTAAAAAGACAGAATACAGAACTCTATTCTTTCCTGATGTCTGTGTAAGGAGTCTTTCTAGGGAGTATTAAATGTGTGTTACTGGATTCGGTGGGTCTTATTTGAATAAAATTCCAGTTCTGCAAGAGGCCACATCAAGTAAAAAGAATTCCTTTAAAAAAAAAAAAAAAGGTTCAGTTTGTACTCCGTGCTGTCTGCACCTATGCGGACAAGATAGGACTTTTTTTAATTAAAAGAAGGCATGTGTTAGGGTGGAGAGAGTGTGAGTGGTATTTTTCTCTTCAGAAGTCTTATGTTGACGTTATAACAGCATCTGAACACGTTTTAAAAGAAAACATGTTTCTAAAAATCACTGACTCACAACCTATTGAAGCAGCTTCCATGGACTCGCAGCCTGACAAGGGAGGTGGTGACACGGAGGCAAAGAAAGACTATTTTTGTTTGCTGAGTCTGTCACCGTGCAGTGTGTCGTCGTCCAGAGCTTGCTTAGGAAGCAGAGTAAACTTACCCAAAGATGCACACAGTAGGAACAGCGTAGAAAGGTCACAGTGGGGAAAGCTAGGTTTCTTCTAACACGGAGGAGATAGACTGTCTTCTTCATTTGTAAGTGACTGTCATTTGTTTGCACTCTAATTTGATAGCTGGTGACATGTGAAATGTTTGTCTCTCAGATAGAGTCTAAGCTCCCAAATCCTCCTTCCCAAAGCAGCTTTTCTCAAATGGAGAGTGAGGGGGCAAAAAAAGTGAGCGAGGAAGAGAGGGAGGGAGGGGGTTTCTATTTCAGCAACAAGGCTAGATTCTCATGCTACTTGTAACTCAAGCAAAACTTTCCCAAGCACAACCGAAATAGCTCCCCTAGAATTTCAGAAGAGGAGAACCAAGCCCAGATGGTCTGGACTGAAAATGTTAAATCTGATGCTATTACTATGGTCAAGTGAGATGACATATTTGCATTTTTCTGATTCTATTTAAAACTGGTCTTTTTAAGAGGTCCAGCGGCTTCAAAGTATCTTCCTCCCGTAGCCCTGCCAGTGCATGCAATTTCCACCCTGAGACGTGCAAGTGGGTAAAAAAGTGGAATTTTTAGAAGGGCCTTGATAAATAAGACATGCATCTGTGGAGCAGATAGGACAGCAGCCCCAAAGTACCCAGTTCTGCAGCCGCACGAAGCGTTGAGGGGACGGCAGGGAAGTCCTGAGAGAACGGTGCCGAGTCCCTTTGGCTAGACCCGGAAAGGAGGGAAGTGAACGCTCTCGACTTTCCTAAGCACTGATTTTCTGGTGCCAAAATAACAGCTAAATTACATGTCTCCTCCTTCTCAGTCTACTCTGGGTATTTCCATAATTTATGATGAGCAGCCCTCTGCTGTGACAAAGCCGAGCAGGGTCCTGGTGGTCCTTCCCTTCTGCTCAAGTCAGCACAGTCACACCCGGAATTCCTGAGTTGCCAGGTGCGTTCTCACATCATCTTCTTTGTAGACGGCTAGCTTTTATTCATTTGTTTGTTTTGTTTTCTTTTGTTTTGTTTGTTTTTTCTGTGTCTTTCTCAAATCTCAGTTTTTCTTACTCCGTGCCGACCTCTGGGCACTCGAGACAAGGAGTCCATGCTCACTTTCCAGTATCACTCATCTGATTGCCTAAAAGAAGGAGAAGAACCTTCCTGTTCTTCCCCCACTGATGGGTGAGGAGATGTAGATTCAAATTTCTTCATCATTTTTCTTTTTCTGGCAAACTTCCATGAATAAGAACTTTTGTTGGCTCCAGAGACGAAGAGAGAGAGGAAATAAAGTGGCCCTACTGTGGGCGGAAGATGTAGATGAGCTCTGGACGTGGTGTGGCTCTGACCGAGGACAGAGCTGGTCCCTCAGCAGCACTCGCCCCCCGCATGTGTGCTCCATGGGAGACAGCCTCACACGTGGAATGCGCACTAGTTACCCTCCTCTCTGCTTGACTCATAGTTGGTGAATGGCTTTTGGAGCTGTGTGCGGTCTCACCTCCCTTCCTGATCCGCTCTTTATTGATTAAATCAGCAGTCGATGTCTCTGCAGTGATTAGAAAACCAAAGAGAATGACTTCAGATGGTTATAGGTCGCACTAGTAAGCTACTTCTGCAAAATGAAGAAATCTATTATGGGAATTAGCAACAGACCTCCATCAGTTCTGTGTGGCAAGACAGAGGTTTGATGCCAGGAATTAAATATGGAAACTGGATAATATATAGCAGGTGTGATTTACAGTCTGTCTGTCCCTGTCCTTTTTCCCCGGGTGTCCAGCCACACTGTTGCAGAATGTAGACCGCTCACGCCAGGACATGTGAGTCCCCTTAGACTTGGATTTGTTGAAATGTCGCATTGGATCAGGCAGCCTCTTCTGTACGTTAGTTTTTATCAGTTACAGCTAACCCCTCTCTTCCCAGAAGTGACCCCTTCTAGCTGTCAGTAAACACAAAGCATGTTTTCTGTCACCCGGACTCAATGCAGAGACTAAATTCACAACTAAGTGGTGAAGGGTGGATTAGAGGCAAGACCTCGTCCTCGTCACTCTCATCTCTCCGTTTGCCGAACCCTCCTACCTCGTGGACACTCTCAAAGCAAGTGAGAAGGTCAGGGCTCTCCTATCTGTAGTGTGTATTATTAGCTTATAGGGAAGAATTCACACAAAATGAAGATAACTTAATGCAAATCAATATGAGGAGTCTAAAACTTTGTGTAATGTAAATATGTATTTATTAAAAAGAGGTAACAGCAGAGGAAAAAAAAAGAAAGATTGAGCAGGATTACAATTGGAATTTAGCCACATTGCAAGCATGTGAACAATGATTCTTAAAATCATTTTAATTATCCAGGAGTAACTCACAAAGGATTCCAGACACTAATTAAAATTTTTTTTCATGCTGCTACCAGCCCTCCCTTTGGGTTAATCAGAACACAAAGTGGTTAACCCAAATGAGGCTAGGTCTCATCAAAGATTTTTTTTCAATTGTATAGTTGTATTTCTTTAATAGTGCTATTGAGATGTATTTACGTACCATTAAATTCACCTCTGTAAAGTGTGCATTTCAGTTTTTTTAGAATATGTACAGCATTATGCATCCTTCATCATAATCTAATTTTAGAATATTTCCATCATCCCTAAAAGAAACCCTGTACCCCTTAGCATTCACTCCCCCATCTCCATCCCTGCAGCCTCTGGCAAACACTCACCTCTGTTTCTATGCATTGGCCTGTTGTGGACATTTTATGTAAACGGGGTCATGCTGTATGTTTTTTTGGTGGCAGCCTTCTTTCACCTAGCTTAATGTTTTTGCATTTCATCCGTATTGTGGGGAGTACCACCCCTCCATTGCTTCCTCTCGTTGGATGGAATTATTGTTACCCATCGGTTCATTGCTTCTCAGCTCCCAGTGCACCTGTCAATACATGTTCTGTTCTAAACTGTGGAATCCCTGTAAGTACCTCTCCATTGAATATGAGCACCTAGTAAGGTTTTCTCGGTAGAGGTCGCTGGAAGGACATTGCACGAGGAGGAAGCCCCTCAACTTCCGGGGCAGGTGGGTGGGGAAATCGGAAGTGTGGTGAGCACTTCGGGGGAGCCAGCCCCAGCCATGGACTCGCACACCCAGCAGCCCTGACACCCGGGTCCGGCAATAGTCTTTCTCCAGCCCTCTCAACGCAGAGGCCAGGTCCACACGCAACTTAGCCCTCTGCAGGCTCCCCACGGGGCCCTTCCCTGGGGACACCAGTGCACAGCTTACCCTTACCTGCTGGTTGCTGATCACCTGCTCCTTCATCCACGTTCTGGGTGTGCCCTGCCTCTGCCCAGCCCTTGGCTGTTGTAAATAGTGCTGGTATGAACGTTGGGGTGCATGTATCTTTTTGAGTTAACAGTCCCTCTGGATATATGCCCAGCAGTGGGATTGCTGGGTCATATGGTAAGTCTATTTTTAGATTTTTGAGGAATCTCCATCCTGTTTTCCATAACGGCTGCACCAAACTCCATTCCTACCAACAGTGTAGGAGGGCTCCTTTTTCTCCACAGTCTCTCCAGCACTATCGTTCGTGGACTTTTTAGTGATGGCCATTCTGACTGGTGAGAGGTGATACCTCATTGTAGTTTTGATTTGCAATTCTCTGATAATTAGTGATACTGAGCATTTTTTTATGTGCCTATTGGCCATTTGTACGTCTTCATTGGAGAATGGCTTGTTTATGTCTTTCTGTTTGTTTTTGGATTGAGTTGTTTGTTCTTTTCTTATTAAGTTGCTAAACCCTTTTCTACTTTGTCCTTTCTTAGACCCTCTCCCTGAGGCCAAGTGTACCATCTATCATTACCATATATCTTATAGTTAGTTACCTGTTCATCACAGGTTATAATTCTTTACCCCCTTAAGTTATTACTATATGATTTCCATCACCGGTGGGACCCAGCCTACTGCAGTGGTCCATGCATGGTATATACCATGTATTATTTATCCATTCGTCAGGTGATGGGCATTTGGGTCATTTCTGTTTGTTTGGCTGCTAGAAATGATGCCACTGTGAACAATGGTATGCAAGGCTGTAGAGACATGTTTTCATTTCTCTTGGGTAGATACTCAGGAGTTGAATTGCTGGGTGACATGATACGTTTGGATTTAACTTACTGAGAAACTGCCAAACTATTGCTGGTGGGAAGGAAAAATTGTACAGCCACTATTGTCCAAAGTGGCTGCACAATTTTTCCTTCCCACCAGCCATGTATGAGGGCTCTGATTTCTCTGCATTCCCATCAGTGCTTGTTACGGTTTTTCTTTTTGGATTATAGCCGATCTAGTATGCTTTATACTCGAAATGCAGGGCGTTGGCACCAAAAATGAAGTTGAGTAAAACGGTCAGAATTGTGTCCAGTATTCAAGAAGGAAAAGCAGGGCTCTATCTGTTATTTTCTTCATTTCTTAATCAAAAGTCAAGGGGCCGATTTTGGGGGGCTGCAATCCTGGTAGCGTGGCCGTTCCTGTCTGCTGTGGCGCCAAAGATGAGAGCACACTCGTGTTTTCTTCTGGAACCAAAGCAACAGAAATTTTTATTTCAAGAAAGAAGAGAGACTTCAATAAAATGTGAAGAAAATTTTGAGCCAAAAGACAATTTGATTTTGTGTCTTTTTACAGGAGAGTAATTTTTCCTTTCTTCTTCTTTTTTTTTTTTTTATAGTAGGTACTTCAAAACTAACTCATCAGTTGGTCCAAAAATGACATTTAATTATTATTTTCTAGGCTACACGTTTGGGCCCAATACAACTTCAAGGAAGGGAGAAATAACTCTATTTCCACTTGGAATTCAGGGAATCTCTTTCTGGCTGAGGTTCAGACTTCCTGTTTTTGCTCGAGGATGGTTGAAATTTGGGCAGTTCAATCAGGTTCAAATTATGTTAGAATAGCATTTGCATTCTAGTTGCAGCTTAAGGCTTTGAATTCCCACCCACTCTTTCTTGGCTTGAACCGCCATCCTCATCAGTCTAAAAAGATTTAAATCTTTTAAACAAGACTAAGATGAAAGAAAGGGTGGGCTGAAAGAGAAAACCTTAGGAACTCTCCTGATGAAGTGAGATTTTTCCTAAGGTGTTCAGATGTCCACCTCCAAGGCCTTCCAGTTTGAGATTCCACTGAGTACAGTGCTCAGTGACCATGATGACTCAGTAAAGGTTGTAGATTAAAAAGAAAAAAAACATGATGGAAGCTGTTCATTCAAATCTTACTGGATTTCTAACTAGTTTATATATTAGACAGCAAGTCCAGATATAGACACGTGAGGTTTTGTAGTGTTGGAAACTATTTGATGCTCTGATATCTCCTGGTTCATAGCCACTTTGTGATACTGAAACGTGTCAATTTGGGGGGCTGTTTGGGCTTTAATATGTACACATGCCAATAATATTTAAAGTCGTTTGGAATATAATTCTTAGTGAAGTTCATAGCAAGTTAGCATAACTCTACGTTTAGAGACAACTATTGGACTCCAAAAAATGGCATGTTAATGTAACTGATTTGTCACTTCACAAATAGGTCATTTCAATATGATCCTCTGAGATATCTCCATGTACAAGTTGTGTGTGTATATATAACTATAAAAATAAATTAAATATAAAATGTGGGTTTTATTGAAAATATACTGATTGGAAAGTAGTTGTATTTATTCTGATTAGTTACAAACATTTACACGATTTATTTAAAAAACTCTTTGTAGGGATTGCTGTTGTTTGCACAATACCAAAAATTATTGTCTGGATGTTTTGTGATTAGCTTTTTACATAAAACAAGGTAGGGGTTTGGGCAGAGGGTACACTACTACACTGTTTGAGTAGGACTTTGGTTTTATGATACATTAAGAGGAAACGTTTGGTGGATCATTTGTCAGTTCGGTAGGTGTGTATTTTCAATAGTTTTGATTCAGAACAGCATGACCTCAGCATGTTTCCATCTTTTGGAAGGGTGATGAAGCAGGTGGGGCTTGGGGACCACAGCTGAGATGCAAACATCCGCCTTTGGAAAGAGCATCTGAAAGCATCATGCTTTTACTCAGTTCGCTGTTTTTTCCAGATCCTGGTGGCCAGGTTGCATCTGACCTTTTTAAAAGCAGAGTGTGAAAGAAGCATATAGTTTGCATGTTTTGTCCTTTGATGCAAACAGCATTGTTATTTTAGAAGAGAGGTTATATCAGCAGCTCTTGAAGAAACGAGAGAGGAGAGTCACGAGGAAGGCGCAGCCTGGGAAACACACGACACGTGTCCTGCACCTTAAAGGGATTCTTGTGTTTGCCTTATAATTCTGTTTCTAGGAGTCTGGCCCTGGTCCACAGTAAAAGATGTGCCACTTTAAAGGCTTAAGTGCAAAGCTCTCCCCTACATAAAAATGTGCAATTGAAAAAAGTCAAGCAAAATATCGACTTAAGTAAATTATGAAAATAACTGTGTGGTTCTATGGATTTTAAAGTCCTGGAGAAATGAAACATTGCAATGACTTGCCCACATTTACCCTTGGACACAGCCTGTGCTGATGTTCAGAGAACATCTTTCCAGGGTTCTTGGTGTGTGGATACCAGGTATGCTGGACAGCGAGAGAGAAATATTTTTTAAGGATCATGCTTTTTAAGTATAGTTATTAAATGCATTTTTAAAAAATTTAACGATAGACAAGGGAGCTGGAGTGATTCTTTTAAAAGAACTGCTGAACTGCAGGTATTTGAAGCTAAAACGTCTAGGGACACAGTGGGAGAGGAAACCTTACAGGTGAGGCGGGGTCAACAGCATGGGTGAATGTGTCTCAGACTCATCTGAAATCGTCTGAAATCTGATATTTGATAATGCCCACCATAGCTTACAAAACGCAGTTATGTTCTTGAATTAAAGCAGAAACTTTGTGTCTTTCTTTGCACACCTCTTCCGTTTCCGATCCTCTACCCTCAGTGTCCTGTCTCAGCTTGGCGTGTCCTCCCCTCCCCGTGAGAAGTTGTCTGGGACAGAGGAGAAGTCAGGCCATTCTCAGGCCCTGTCTCTCACGCTGGAGAAACCAGACCAGAGCTAACTTTCCCAGTTAGAACGAGAGAAATGCAGACTGCCATGATTGGCTGTCCATCAGGTGAAGAGAAGAAAGTCCAAAAATGAGCCAGTCTCACGGCTCTCCCCAAAGGGCTGTTCATGGTATTAGAACAAACAAGAACACTCACTCATGTGTGATTCATGTAATCCTGCAATCAGATCAGTAACTAAGAATCAATTCTGCTGATTGACCTCTGTTCATTCATCTTCACTGATGAGTTCAATATCCATTCATGGCTAACAATTTAGCATAAAAACATTTGGTGAATAAAATGCTTCTTTACCAAGAAAGTTGTATCCTACAAGTGAGAATTTTAGAAACATTTCTTTTCTATTTTAAAGTTATTTATAATAAATTTTTTTTTTAAATAAAGTGAGGATCTTACTGGAAGAGTAACTTTCATGAAAAGTTTTGCAAACAAATGGGATATAAATAGGAAAGTTGAAAGTTAGCACCAGGTGATTCTCCTTCCATTTATACATAGTGAAGCTAAAGAACAAAAAGCTGAGTGGATATATTTACTTTGAAATAAACTTTGCAACTTTATTACAACAGAAAACTGCCCTCCCAAGCCCTAATGCTTGAAACATACCTCGTGCAGCTGTGAATGCTCCAGTATCCGTGTTCTTTATCAGCTCTGTCACTGCCGTCACGGGCCTCAGCAGAGGGGTGATGTGAATAACGTCACACTTCCTGCCTTAGCTTCCCTGTGATGGTTTGTGAAAGAGACTTCAGTGAATGGTTAGGAATATGAAGAGCTAAACTGAGTGACAGAAGAGCAATTAACCTTCCCCACGATGAGATGCTAAGTATTACTGTCCAAAGGAAAAGGAAGAAAACTGTTTTCCATGGCATCATCTCTTGGTATATTCCAGACCTAACCATGCACAGGAATCCTGAAGACTGCCAGGCTTTTCTTCCAATTAGGGGGAGAGAGAGACAGAGTGAGAGAATGTGAAAATGAAAGGTAGGAACTCTAGACAGAGAAGGGATTAGAGAGATGGAGATGGAGAGAGAGGAGAAGAGGGGCAGGGGAGGCCTCAGTGCTCACACCTCCAGGGACCCAACCCTCAACTCACTGTCAAGACAACACCACTCCTACTCGCCAGCTCGTCCCCACCTTGGGTTACCCCTCATTCCTCTAGGACTGCAGTCCATGGACTGTGGTCCCTCAGAGCATTGCCTTTTCCAGAATCTTGAGTTCATTTGGTTCTGCCAGTGTTAGCAGAAGAGGCGTGGCCCCCTACTCCTGAGAGCAGTCCAGGACCACGCCGTCCAGTAGAACTTTCTGCGACGGTGGTGGTGCCCTGTAAGCCTGTGCTGTCCAGTAGAGCAGCCACTAGCCTCCCTGGCTGTTGAGCACTTGACATGTGGCTCGTGTGACACAAGAACTGAACTTCTCATCTTATTTCCTTCTAATTAAGTTGAATGTAAATGGCCGCACGTGGCTAGTGGCCACACTAATGGACAGGACAGCTCCTGTACGTGCTGAAATACTCCGTGGTTAAGGCCCTCCAGGTCGCTCTGTCACTGTGAGGGGAGGATTTAACCTCCTCAGTCTACTTTCTTCAAGAGGGTAATTATTAGAAAGCAAAAAGGTCAAGCACACACATACATAGACACACACACACAAGCACACACACACACTCTCTCCCTCTCTCCCTCTCCCCCTCTCCTCTCCCTCTCTCCCTCTCTCCCTCTCTCCCTCTCTCTCTCTCTCTCTCTCTCTCTCTCTCTCTCTCTCTCTCTCTCTCTCTCTCTCTCTCTCTCTCTCTCTCTCTCTCTGTGTCTCCAAGAATCAACAGCAGTTCTCAAAGGTAGTGCAGTCAAATGGAAATCCATGTGCAGGAAGAGAAACTGTTTCCTAACTGGGGAATAATCTCTTTCCCGCTAAGAAAGTATGATCAGTTCTCTTGAACTTCTTCCACACCAAGCCCCTACTCCCCGTAATGCTTGAAAAACCAGCCCAGCCCCTCGTATTTACAAACAGTAGAGCCACCTTTTTCTCAAACAGAGGCTAAACTCACTAAAATTCCAGAGTTTAGGCACTTATTTCTTTCATTTACAGTGATTCTTTTAGAGGGAAATATTTTGATCACATGAAGCCCAAATCATGAGCTGTTGCTCAGTGGCATAAAAAATATATTAAAGTGGAATAAATGGAAACAAAAGACTTCAAGTATAGAAAAGGAAAAAATAAATCAAGATATTTCCCTTCCTCTGCATGAGGCCCAAATTTCTTGTTTTCTTAGCAATTGTGTTATTTTATCAAGGGATGGTAGAACTTCTTTGAGTACTATGCATATTCAATGTGTAACAAAAATTGAATACCATAAATATGCGTCACATTAAAAAATATTCCACATTTTGTTTATTATAAGATAAACAAGAGGCAAATTTGTTGTTGTTGTTTGTTGTTAATGGCCGGACAGTGACATTTTAGGGTTTGCATTCTCTGTCAGAACTACTCAGCCTGCCCCTTTTAGCAGAAAAGCAGCCATAGGCAGCACATGAACAATTGGGTATGGCTGTGTGCCAATAAAACTTTATTTACAAACACCTGCTAGTGAGCCAGGATTTGTCCTGTAAGCAATAGTTTGCTGACTGATGGAGTAGAAGAAAAATTAAAATCTGTACTGTTGATGAGTACTGCCTATCAACCAGGAGAATAAACATAGAAATATCTCAGTAGGCAGGTTGGAACTTGTTACTGTGAGGGGTGGGAAAGAAGGAAGATTTTAAAGTAGGCAAATGACGTTCTCTGAACTTGATCATAGGAAGGAAGCACTGACTCTGTTGACTGAGTATTTTGTACAGAAAAGCTAAGAAAGGGTAGGACAGAGGCTGTCTTACCAGGACTGGACAACAACTGGTGTTGAAGCTGGACGCCTGGACTTTTATTTCACTCTATTGAGAATCTGCCCACATAATCTTAAAAGCACACAGGGTGCTGTGTCTAGCTCCCTCATTTAAAAGATGAGTGTGGAAAGTATGTCCTTAAAGCACACTCTAAGAAAGATTTCCATTATGGGAATTTTGAGCACATACAAAAACAGACAGAACTGTGTAACAGGCCTCCCTGATCCTATTCCTCAGCCCCCAAACCACTGACCCTTTGTTGGTCCTTCCCATCCACACCTCCATCCTGTGCCCATAACATTATGTTGAAGAAATTTTCAGGCATCGAATCATTTCATGTGTAATTATGTCAGCTGGTATCACACTGAAGATCCAAAGTATATGTCTTTATTTCATTCTTTTTCATGGCTGAATAGTATTCCATCGTGTCTGTCTATCTATTCATCTATATCACAACTTCTTTTTTTTAATTTTTAACATTTTTTATTGATTTATAATCATTTTACATGTGTGTCAAATTCCAGTGTTCAGCACAATCTTTCAGTCATACATAGACATATACACACTCATTGTCACATTTTTTTTCTCTGTGAGCTGCCATAACATTTTGTGTATATTTCCCTGTGCTATACAGTATAATCTTGTTTATCTATTCTACAATTTTGAAATCCCAGTCTATCCCTTCCCACCCTCCGCCCCCCTGGCAACCAGCAACCACAAGTCTGTATTCTCTGTCTGTGAGTCTATTTCTGTCCTGTATTTACGCTTTGTTTTTGTTTGTTTGTTTGTTTGTTTGGTTTTGTTTGTTTAGATTCCATATAATGAGCGATCTTATATGGTATTTTTCTTTCTCTTTCTGGCTTACTTCACTTAGAATGACATTCTCCAGGAGCATCCATGTTGCTGCAAATGGCATTATGTTGTTGGTTTTTATGGCTGAGTAGTATTCCATTGTATAAATATACCACCTCTTCTTTATCCAGTCACCTGTTGATGGACATTTAGGCTGTTTCCGTGTTTTGGCTATTGTAAATAATGCTGCTGTGAACACTGGGGTGCCATTTGCAGCAACATGGGTGGACCTAGAGATTATCATACTGAGTAAAGTAAGTCAAAAAGAGAAGGACAAATATCATATGATATCACTTATATGTGGAATCTTCAAAAAAAAAAAAAGATACAAATGAATTTATTTACAAAACAGAAACAGACTCACAGACAAAGAAAGCAAACTTATGGTTACCAAAAGGGAAGGATGAATTAGGAGTTTGGGATTAGGAGATGCAAACTACTATATATAAAACAGATAAACAACAAAGACCTACTGTGTAGCACAGGGAGCTGTTCAATGCCTTGTAATAGATCATAGTGGAAAATAATACGAAAGTGAATATATATATTTATATATATAACAGAATCACTTTGCTGTATACCAGAAACTTAACACAACATTGTAAGTCAACCCTATTCAATAAAAAGTAAATAAGCAAAAAACAAAACACTTCTTTATTTAGGGTCACCCTATATGTCTATACATTTGACTAAAATTTCTCTCTTTATCCTACATATTAAACTAATTAAAACAGATTTTTGTAGGTAGAAGTTAAAGTGGTTTGAAACAGGAAAACAAATTGATTGCTAGAAGTTTGTAGAAATAAATTCCATTTTGTCTTTTTCATTTTTTCCTAAGCTTGATTTCATGCAGTCAGTGAACAGGAGCTGCTTTCGTAGCAGGAAGAAACCTTCAGTACGGTTTACTAATTCTCAGGAAGTGCAGCGGACATTCAACAAAAAAGCAGTATCGTGACTTGTTCCCTCAGGAATTATGACCCCACTCAAATAACAGAAGAGAAAGAAATGTCCTAAGAGTGCAGTCTGAGGAAGTGTTCCTTCCTTCCTTCAACAAGTAAAAATAACCTTGTCTTACGTTTGCATTTTTAGAGGACCGTAGCAAGTGACGTTAGAGTTTCAGGCTCAGGTCCAAGCCAAGTGACTTCCTGTCGTTAGCAGAAAGTAGAATGATTTAAAAATAAAAGGAGTGCACTTTCATTGGCTCCTTTATGTGTGGTTGGATCGCCACTCATCCATGAGTCCGTGCAGTAGATATGAGTTCACTCAGACAAGGAAGAGACGTTTCGACCGGTGCTGGAGCAGGAGGTGTTAATTTTCCTAGAAGTAGAGCTTTAGTCACGGCAGTGGACTCACCGTCGGTGTCAGCGTGTTGATCAGCATCAGCAAAGCAGGCATCCCACTACCAGGCCTGGGGATTTGGGCTGGAGCTAGTTAGATGCGAACTTGACTACTAAAAATACGAAATTATAAAATAATTGAGAAGATCCAAGATACCAAAAAAAAAAAAAAAAGAAATACTGATGGAATAAGCCACCAAAAGCTTTACTGAAAGGCGAATTTTGTCTTTCTCTCCTTTACTGAGGCATTCAGAACGTGGGCACTGGTGACGCTTAGGGCCGGATAAACCTGCTGTGCTGGGGCTGCCCAGTCCAGTAGAGGATGGTAAGCAGCGTCCTCAGCTGCTACTCCCGAGATGCCAGTAGCATTTCCATTGCCCCGTTTTGACAACAGAAACTTTCTCTGGGTATTGCCACATGCACCCAAGGTGAGGAAGGAGCAAACTCTTCCTTCGTCGAGACAGAACCACAGCTTTTGAGGTGCATAAAGGAGCAGGGGTGTGTTTTATAGGAGAAATTATCCCCAGAGACATCGTGTGTTCAGATAATCATAATTTTACCTCATC
The DNA here is from genome assembly GCF_009834535.1 of Camelus ferus. Lineage (NCBI taxonomy): Eukaryota > Metazoa > Chordata > Mammalia > Artiodactyla > Camelidae > Camelus > Camelus ferus. Next base: position 10,262,956 of record NC_045732.1, read on the forward strand.
ACCATAGCCTTAAGGTAACTTCTGACCGAAAGGTTTTTCTTTTTCGTCATCAGTTAGATAAGTGATTACAGCCTCTGTCATGTTAACAACAAAGTTAAGTGTCAGAGTGAGGTGTGCAGGCAGGTTTCCTCGCAGAGAAGGCTCTGCTGGTGGGTGAGAGAAGCATCCACTATGGGCAGAGGGAAGCTGGCATCTGAAAGTGCGTTGCTGAGGGAGCTGACTGGCCTTCTGTGTCTCATGGGGCATACGCTGCATTGTGTGGGATGATTTTGTATTAGCAAAGGGAAACCCCCACTCTGAGAGAGCACTGAAGTGAAATCCCTGTTTTGGAAAATACTTCATTTGTTAATGATGTATTAAATCACTGCTTGCTTTGGCAAGACTCACCGAGCAGCTCGGAAGCTGACGGGTGTTGCAAAGCTCAGTGAAGTTTTCAGCAGGCGGCTCTGGTGAACATTCAGTGACCATCAGGGACCATCAGTGATTTCAGAAGGAAATGTACAGGAGGAGGACCCTTCTGTTTGAAATGCTGGAGTCAAAATCCAAAAAGTTCAATACGCCATGGGTAAAACGTGGGTTTAACAATGTTGTTAAGCCCATGGCTTAATGTCGTTGTGTGACCCATTTTGCCACGCAGTTTACAGCTGACATCGTGGGTGTGCAGCTGTCCTGGCTTGTTGGCTGAGAATTTGCTTTTCCTTCTGATGGAGTGATCTGCAAAGGGGTACCTGTCCCATGGTCACAGGAGACCTTCTGAAACTTGTGTAAACTGCCGTAGACAGGGTGGTTCTTGCACTGAGGCCCCGGGCTTGGTGGACACACAATAAAGTGGAAGGACGTACGCAAGGGAGCGACAGCCAGTCCAGTCAAGGGTTCCTCTTGTAGATTAGGCCAGTGAGACTCACAGAGGTGAGAGGACACCCCCAGGATACTTCAGTGAGGTCGAAACATCCTTACAGTCACTCTCCTTAAATCAATTTTGTATCGAAATTGCTTAAACCAGTTGGTAGTTCTGGGCAGGAGAATGTGTCGCCAGAACTTCAGATTGGCTCCTCAATCTGTTTTCAAACCAGAAATAAAATAATTAGCAGTAAGTCCATTGTTCAGGGCACTGAGTTTTAATCAGATGACTGTGCATAACTGTACACACTTCAAATGTCCTTTTCAGCCTTTACTCTCAGTCCCACACTCGTTGCCCTTGGCCATTCTCTCATTGTCTGTGGACACCAGTTCTTTAGATAAACTTAGAGCCTCTTAGAATTGTGAAATCATGTAATTCATGTAATGTAAAGAAAGTTGCTTGAAACTCTGCTGTGACCCATGCCAAAGAAAACATGGGAAATACATTTCTTTCTCAAATTCCTGGTGACAGTTCAACATCTTAGCTCCTGCCGGTGAGTACAGGCCATACCTAGTCACAGAGGAGGAAAGATGAAAAGACTTTGCAGAATGTGAAGTAGAGGTTGAAGGTCTCATGAAGGCACCTTGCCCCCTCCATCTCAGCCGTGCAGGTTGTATTACTAGAGATCTGAGGACCAGGAAGGAGGAGGGGAGGCAGTTATGGAAACTAGAACCTGGGACAGGAAGTTAAGATGGCAGGTGTGTTTGCTGTTGGACATGGGCCAGCCCTTCGGGGAAGGGCTGTGTCCCTCCTGCCGGGGATGAATAGGCGGGAGGTGTTTAATCTGCTCCTCATGAGAACCAGCTCCAGGGAGATACACGCTGGAGTCTGTGGGCCACCGTTCTGGGGGGACCACATGGGTGGGATTTGTGTGGTTTGTCTACTGAGGTTCCCTCCTTGCTGGTCTGTGTCTCGCTGGCTGTTCACTCGTGGCACAGATACTGACAGAGAGCCTGGGAAGGGCATGGCCCTGTTCACCATGCTCCCCAGCAAGTCCGGGGTTCTAGATACTTCATTGTGGGGGCAGAAACGGACAAATGAAGATGTGGTGTATCTGGTAGTGAGGAGAGCTGTAGAAATAGAAGCAGGCTGGTTAGAGGGTCCTGAAGGTTAGGGAAGTGGGGGCTGAGCGATGTGAAGTTTTCCAGGAAGTAGGCAAGTCAGGATGGTGGCGAGAACAAGGTGGGGTGTGGAGGGCCAGACCGGGCGGGGCTGGGGGCTCCTCTGTTCCCACTGAACTAGCTAGAAGTCACTGGGAGGATCTGAGCAGAGAGGGAATAAGATCTGACTTACATTTTAATAGGTTTACTCTGACCTCAGGGCAGGGGGGTAGACTGCGTGAGGTGAGGGTGGAACAGTCCAGGTGAAACATACAGACGGCCCCGACCCACCTCGCCAGGAAACCCTTCCCAGGCCAGTAGGGATTGCTGTTAAATCCAGAAAAATAAAATCCATGCAGATGAAGTTGAAAGCAGGGACTCAAGCTTCTTTTAGCATACCGCGAACACCGAGACACAAAAGCCCACTATTCCTGGGGATGTATGTTTTGGCTGGATCTCCTCTTGCACAAAATACACACACACACACACGTGCACGCAGACACATGCTAGCTGAAACATAACCTCTGTTCCTTTATACTATATAGTTTAAATATAAACTCTCGAAAAGTTTTAATGTCAACCGTGGAATTCAGTGTGTCTACAAGGATCTTGCATTCCACCTTTTGAACCCATTTAATTCTTTATTAACTATTATAATTCTTGAGTGCCTTTTCATCCTTCCACAATACATGTAATGTCTCTCTTTTTACTGGTAGGTCCTGGAGACGAAGGTGCTGGCTGACGATTTATGAAAAGTGACATCTTAGAGTGGACACCACCTCTAACCGGAGCCACTTTTGGGGCGGAACCGTGCTTAGAAGAGTGAAAGGTGGGTGATGTGGGTCTAGAAATATTGTCCTGATTGCACTCGAGGGAGGCCGCTCTCCCAGTCTGTTGTCACCCCCCAGGTCCTCTGTCCTAGCTGACAGTCCCTCTTCCCACACATAATCGGACCCTGGATGACTGCCACGGTGCTGGGTTGTGATTCTGGCCAGAGGGGTTTAGCTTCACAGCTTTCAATCAGAATATGGACAGTAAAGCCTGTTTCTGGCAAAACAGTTGAAGGGAGGTTAAAAAGAATTGTCACCTGTAACTAGGAAGAGCATGACGGTCGTTCTGCTCATGAATGAGGGGAAAGGCGTGGCCTTTACAGCCTGACGTCTGAGACTGGATTTGCCGGCCTTGTGCCCAGGGTGAGACAGTCAACCTCTTGGAAGCTGGGTTGTTCTGTGTCTGAGGCAGATAACATGAGGACCCGTGTCACAGGCCTTTTGAGGTGTACGTGATTGATGCCCAGCATTTAGCATGGCTTACGTGCCGTGTGCCCCCTATCAACAGGGACCACGCGCTATTTTCCCGAGGCAGTGCCAGCCTTTTTAGCTGAGGACCCATTTTGTGAGTTCTTCAGACAAGCCTCCAAAGCAGAGAAGGTTGTGTAGACTCTCGCACGTTGGTATTACTAGGTAACCGCAAGCGTATCTCCACTTCTGAGTCAGTCGGTCCGTTAACCGTGATTGGAAAACAGAAGTTTTTCTAAGAGAAAATGAGTTAACTAGGCCATATGAATACCAACGTGGTCCTGTCTGTCACTGCAGATACACTACAGTGGAGGGTTCTTGTTCAAAGAATGCTGCCAATCCTGGTTAGCACGCGGGGCGGCGGCTCCGACCCCTCACTGCACACCAGACCCATGTAGAGGCTCTGCTGACGGGGAGAGCCGGGCCCCACCCCGAATTCCTGATTCCGTAGGTCAGTCTCCATGGGGCACAATAATTTCCATTTGCGGAAGGTCCCCAGGTGATACTGGTGCTGCATTTTGAGAATCACTGATCTAGAGAGTTGTTTTTAGTCCTGTGAGTGCAGTGTCAGTATTTGTTGTTCAGAACCACATTCAATCAAATACCGAAAAAAAAAAAAAAGAAAAAGAAAAAGAAAGAAAGGTTGTGGCTGTTTAAGCCGTACCCCTGCGTTCATTCTGTTGTCTGCATTTCCTAGCATGCGCAAGGAAAGAAATTGAAAGGTTTGCTTGACACCCAGTGAGTCCACCCCGTCCCGCCAGGGGCATCAGTCGTGAAGGGAACACAGACTTTGACACCAGTAGCCCTCAAGGCCCAGGACGCGGGATCTCTGAATTGTGTCCCCTTCCTTCTCGTGCAGAAGTGGAGGAAGTGTCTGTTTGGAAGGCTGCGGTTTTTCCCTCTCTGCAAACCTATTAGAAATAATGAGGTAACCAGGCCCGTTTCCTTTCAAGGTGATTTATCTGCCTCAGTAAATGAGAGGGAAAAACCCATTGTCTGTTGAAGTATTTGATGTTCCTTATTGGAGAGATGGCTTTAAAATTCCTCGAGGCATTCGCTGAGCCAGGGGAGCTTTACACGCCTCTGCTGTCTGGTAAGAGGCCCTCATCACTAGATGACCTTCTTCATGAGGGCGTTGACTGTGACCAAGTCCTCCGCTGACAGACACAGACGCATTACCTAATTTGCTAACAACAGTTTAGGAATTGGAACATAACAGAGGATGCAGTTAAACCGAGCCCGGGGGCGACTTGATCTTGTATTCTTTATTTTCAGTTTCACACACAGCCTGGGGCCGCATGAGAACAAATTATTAGGGAATCGTCCTAATTTAAACTTCCTGGTGACCTCATCTGGGTTTGATTTTCCGTCCATGTTCTAGCAAATGCTGCTGCTTTAAGCTCTTGTAATTCTACTTGGTGAGACGGCTGTCATTGGACGCCTGTACTGAGAACTTGGGACTGAAGCATGTTTGGGAGAGCAGGGCTGCAGGTCTCTTAAGGATGTGGCATTTCAGCCGTGTGTGTGAGAGGAAAACCTGTTCCTCCTGGGGACCGTGGCTTGCGCACCTGGTTGTACTGATGCTGGGGTCGGGGTCGGGGGTGGGAGGGTGCGTGTCTGTGTTGACTGACTTCAGAGGTGCCTGTGGGCGTTAGGGCAAGTTGAATGGCAGGTCCCAGGCTGGTAAAATTAGGGGCAATTGATAAAACCCTCTCAGGCCGTTTTAATCCTATTAGAAAAGTGCTCTTTGTCTCTTCCCTCACACAACCTTACGAAAGATACACCACTTTTTTAGATGTTTTCATTTGGTAACTACGTTTTTCTCCTGGAATTCCACCCAGTTTGAAGTCTCAATGCCTCCATGAGTGATTTTCCCCTCAACTCACATGCATCAGTCTCTTTTTTGCTGTCTCTCCCCCTCCCCTTTTGTCCTGACCACAACCATTAGTCTTGGATTAAATATTTAAACATTACCTTAAATTCTTTTCATGCTTGCCCTTGACACAATTGTACATGTCTGGGGGAAAACGTCTCTAGTGCAGTTTAAAAGAAGAATCTCCTAAAATGGTTAACACAGAAGGAAAAGTCATAATATATTATGGATTAAAAAGAAACCTGGAAACATTGTAGCACACACGTTGTAAGAAAGTTCAAAATGGTAAAAAGATGGAAACTGAAAAGTCAAGATGCTTCCCTCTCCGTGTCTCTCTCCTGCCTGTCCCCTGAAATGTGGACTGTTGTTGAGAGTATTTTTACTTCAGATGTTTTGCTCACCCTCCTTCCTTGTCTTTAGCGATTCCTTCTGTTTCATAGCTGGAAAATCACACCATTTTATGGTTACGTCCTCATGTATTATTTAACCATGACATTTCTGTTGTTTCCAGTGTTCAGCTCTTAGAACCAGCATAGCATTGGGAATCCCAGAATAGACTTGGATGGGAAATTCTGTAAAATAAGTAAGAAATGGAATAGTGTATTCCAAGAATTTAACAAATTCTGATTACTGATTGCTGTTTATTTTTTTCCCCACAAAACACCTAATAGTTGAAACAATTACAATCTTTTGATTGAAAAATGCTCTTTCCATCTCCTCTGACTGCCTTCATTTAGAATGACGATCTCCAGGTCCATCCGTGTTGCAGCAGATGGCATTATTTTATTCTTTATTGCTCAGTAGTATTCCATTGTATAATATACCACAACTTCTTTATCCAGTCATCTGTCAGTGCACACTTAGGTTTCTTCCATGTCTTAACTATTGTAAATAGTGCTGCTGTGAACATTGGGGTGCATGTATCTTTTTGAATTAGAGTTTTCCCCAGATATATACCTAGCAGTAGGATTGCTGGGTCATATGGCAAGTCTATTCCTAGTCTTTTGAGGAATCTCCATACTATTTTCCACAGTGGCTGCACCAAACTGCATTCCCACCAGCAGTGTAGGAGGGTTCCCTTTTCTCCACAGCCTCTCCAGCATTTGTCATTTATGGATTTCTGAAAGATGGCCATTCTGACTGGTGTGAGGCGATACCTCAGTGTAGTTTGGATTTGCATTTCTCTAGTAATTAGTGATGTTTAGTGTCTTTTCATGTGCCTGTTGACCTTGATATGTCTTCTTTGGAGAAATGTCTGTTTAGGTCTTCTGACCATTTGAGGAGAGGGAGTTGTTCGTTTTTTTGCTATTGAGTTGTATGAGCTGTTTGTGTATTTTGAAAATTAAGCCCTTGTTGGTTGCATTGTTTGCACATGTTTTCTCCCAGACCATAGGTTGTCTTTTCATTTTGTTTTTGGTTTCCTTTGCTGTAAAAGCTTATAAATTTCATCAGGTGCCATTTGTTTATTTTTGCTTTCATTTTTATCGCCTTGGGAGACTGACCTGAGAAAACACTGGTACAATTTATGTCCAAAAATGTTTTCTCTATGTTCTCATCTAGGAGCTTTATGGTATCCTGTCTTCTATTTAAATCTTTAAGCCATATGCAGTTTATTTGTATCGTGTGAGGAAGTGTTCTGACTTCATTGATTTATATGCGGCTGTCCAGCTTTCCCAACACCACTGCTGAAGAGAGTGTCTTTTCTCCATCGTATATTCTTGCCTCCTTTGTATAAGATTAATTGACCATAGGTCTGCAGGTTTATTTCTGGACTCCCTGTTCTGTTCCATTGATCCATATGTCTGTTTTGGTGCCAGTACCACACTGCTTTGATTACTGTAACTCTGTAGGATTGTCTGAAGTCTGGGAGGTTATGTCTCCAGCTTTGTTGTTCTTCCTCAGGATTACTTTAGCAATTCTGGGCCTTTTATGGTTTCACAAAAATTTTGGGATTACTTGTTCTGGTTCTGTGTTAATGTGATGGAGATAATTGAGGGTGATCACATTAAATTTGTAGATTTATTTGGGTAGTATGGCCATTTTAATAATATGCTTCCATTCCATGAACATGAGATATCTTTCCATTTCTTTGAGTCATCTTCAGTTTCCTTTATCACTGTTTTATAGTTCTCAGCATATATTGTCTTTCACCTCCTTGGTTAGGTTTATTCCTAGTATTTTATTATTTTTTTTTTTGATGTGATTTTAAAAGAGATTGTTTTTTAACTTTCATTTTCTAATATTTCACTGTCATTGTAAAGAAATGCAACAGATTTCTGCTTGTTAATCTTGTATCCTGCTACCTTGCTGAATTGGTTTATCAGTTCTAGGAATTTTTGTGTGGAGTCTTTAGAATTTTCTATATATAGTATCATGCCGTCTGTATATAATGACAACTGTACCTCTTATCTTCCAATTTGGATCTCTTCTACTTTATTTTCCTCTTGTCTGATTTCTGTGCCTAGGGCTTCTAATACTATGTTGAATAGAAGTGGTGACAGAGAGCATCCTTGTCTTGTTTCTGAATTTAGCAGGAAGCCTTTCAGCTCTTCACCATTGAGTATTATGTTGGCTGTGGCTTTGTCATACATAGCTTTTATTATGTTGAGACATATTCCCTCTGTACCCATTTTGGTGAGAATTTTGATCATGAATGGATGTTACATTTTATCAAAGGCTTTCTCTGCATCTATTGAAATAACTGTGTGGTTTTTGACTTTTTTTGTTGTTGATGTAGAACATCACATTGATTGATTTGCATATGTTGAACCATCCTTGTGACCCTGGGATGAATCTCACTTGATTATGGTGTATGATCTTTTTTATGTATTGTTGGATTGATTGATAGATATATATAGATATAGATATAGATATAGATATTTTTTTTTTTTGTAGTGTCTTTGGTTTTGGTATCAGAGTGATGGTGGCATAGAATGGCTTTGGGGGTGTTCCCTCCTCTTCATTTTTTGGGAAAAGTTTGAGAAGGATTGGTATAAGTTCTTCTTTTACATGTTTTGTAGAATTCCTCAGTGAAGCCATTTAATTCTGGACTTTTGTTTGCAGGGAGTTTTTATTATTATTATTATTACAGATTCTGTTTCAGCACTAGTGATCAGTCTGTTCAAATTATCTTCTTGATTCAGTCTTGATGGACTGTATGTTTCTCAAAACTTGTCTGCTTCTTCTAGGTTGTCCAATTTGTTGGTATATAATTGTTCACAGTATTCTCTTACGGTTTTTTGTATTTCCATGGTATCAGTTGTTATTTCTCCTCTTTCACTTCTTATTTTGTTTATTTGGGTCCTCTCTTTCCCTCTTGGTGAACCTGGCCAGAGGTTTGTGGATGTTGTTTACCCTTTCAGAGGACCAGCTCTTGGTTCTATTGATTTTTTTTTTCTATTGTTTTTTAATCTCTGTTTTATTTATTTCCTTTCTGATCTTTATTATTTTTTCCTTCTGCTGACTTTAGATTTTGCTGTTATTCTTTTTTCTAATGCTTTTAGGCAATAGGTTAGGTTGTTCATTTGAGACCTGGTTTTTGAGGAAGACCTGTATCACTGTGAATTTCCCTCTTAGGACTGCTTTTCCTACACTGCATCCTGTAGATTTTGTGTGGCTGTGTTTTTATTGTCGTTTGTCTGAAAGTATTTTTTAATTTCCTCTTTGTTTTCATTGATGATCCATTGGTTTCTTAGTAGCATGTTGTTCAGTTTCCATGTAACTTTTTTTTTTTCCCCCACTTAACTTTCTGTGAATGGATTTCTAGTTTCATGCCATTGTGGTCAGAAAAGATGCTTGAAATAATTTTATCCTCTTAAAATTTTTGAAGTTTGTTTTATGACTGAATATGTGGTCAAGCCTAGAGAATGTTTCCTGTGCACTTGAAAACAGTGTGTATTCTGGGTTTTTTAGATGAAATATCCTGAAAATGTTAATTAAATCTAACCATTCTGTTAGATTATTTAGAATCTTTGTTGTCTTATTTTTTGTCTGGAAGATCTGTCCATTGATGTGAGTAGGGTGTTAAAAGTCTCCTGCTATTATCACATTTCTGTCAGTGTCTGCCTTTATGTCTGTTTGTATTTGCTTTATGGATTTACATGCTCCTTTATGGGGTGCATATATGTTAGCAAGTGTAATATCCTCTTCTTACATTGATCTTTTTATCATTTACTTAGTGTCCTTCTTTATCTTTCTTTATGGCCTTTGTTTTAAAGTCTATTTTGTCAGATAAGAATATTGCTACCCCTACTTTCTTGTCATTTCCATCTTCGTGAAGTATTTTTTTCCATTTCTTCACTTTCAATATGTGTGCGTCCTTTGCCCTGAAGTGAGTCTCTTGAAGGCAGCATATTGTGGGCTCTTGTTTTGTTATCCAATCTGCCACTCTGTCTTTTGATTGGAGCATTTAGTCCATTGACATTTAAGGTAATTATTGATAGATAGGTATTTATTGCCATTTTAAACCTTGGTTTCCAGATGATTTTGTATTTCTTCTTTGTTCCTTTCTTTTTCTGTCCATTCTTCCTTTTGTGGTTTGTTGATTTTCTTTTCTACTATGGTTGTATTCTCTTCTTTTTGGTTTTTGTGAATCTGTTGTATGTTGTGATTTGTGGTTACCCTCTTTTTCAGGTGTGTTAACCAATTACTATATCTCTTTGCTTTAGACTGGTGGTCATTATAGACTCAAACACATTCTGAAAAAAAAAAAAACATTTTCTTACTCTTCTCCCCCACATTTTATGATTTTGATATCCTCTTATATCTTGATGTTTATCCTTTTACTTCATTGTAGTCACCACTGCTTTCCCCAAAATTTTTGGTTTTTTTTAATCTGTATACTGGATTACTACTTTCCACTTGTGATTTTCTCTTTTTTATAGATTCTTACATCTTTGCTGTTTAGAGAAGACCTTTCAATATTTCTTTTGGAAGAAGCTTAGTATTGCTGTATTCTTTTAGTTTTTGCTTGTCTGAGAAATTCTTTATTTCTCCTTCGATTGTAAATAATAATCTTGCTGGGTAGAGAATCTTAGGTTGCAGGACTTTCTCTTTCAGGACTTTAATATCTCGTGCTACTCCCTTCTGGCCTGCAGTGTTTCTGTAAAGAAATCAACTGATAGCTTCAAGGAGGTTCCCTTGTAATGAACGCTTTGTTTTTCTCTTGCTGCCTTTAGAATCCTCTCTATCTTTACCTTTTGTCATTTTAATTAAATGTCTTGGTGTAGGTCTGTTTGGGTTCATCTTGTTTGAGACCCTCCATGCTTCCTTTATCTGGATACCTCTTTCCTTCTTCAGGTTTGGGAACTTTTCAGGCATAATTTCCTCCAATACATTTTCAGTCCTCTTACCTCTTTCTTCTCCTTCTGGGACCCCTATTATGCATAGACTGGGGCACTTTATATTATCCTGTAGATCTCGTATAGTGCTTTCTTTATTTTCATCGGTCTTTCTGTCTGTTGTTCTGATTGGGTGATTTCCGTTATTTTATCTTGCAGATCACTTTTTTGTTCTTCTGCATAATTCAGTTTGCTGTTTATTGCCTTTAACTGAGTCTTTATCTGGGCAAATGAGTTTTCTAATTTTAATTGGCTCCTCTTTATAGTTTCTATTTCCTTTTGATAGTAATCTTCATTTCTACAATAAGCTTTCTGAATTCCTTCAGTATTTTCATTATCTCCTTTTTGAATTTGGGAAATGGTAAACTGGAGATGGCTTTCATTGTTTGTTCTTTCAGGAGAATTCTCTTGGTCTTTTATCTAGGAGTCTTTCCTCTACTTCTTCATTTTACTTATAGTTCTCAGACTTTATGAGTTTAGGAGAAACAGTTATCTACTCTCGTCTTGAAGGGCTATTTTTATGTGAATGTCCCCCTGCATAGGCTCCGTGAGTCTAGTATTTTTGGTGTAAGGGCTGTTTGTAGCGCGGGAGCCTGCCACACCTCTCCTCTTTGTGTGCTGGCTGTTATCCCCTTGGTAGGAGGTGTGGTTGGTGTTGCGGTGACCAGAGCCCACACTGGACGTTGAGTGGAGCCACCTCTGTGCTCTGTGGTTGTCATAGCCCTGTCGGGCGCTGGGTCTGCTCTCCTGTTGTTGGAGTAGAGGCCCCCAGATCCGTTTCTGAACCGTGGTGGGAACTGGACAGGACTGGGGTGCTCGCACTTGGAGAGGAGCCCCTGAGTATTCCCCTGTCTCCTGGAAAGTGTGCTCTGTGGTGTTGCCTGTCACCTGTTGTATGGGCTCACAGAGTGCACCGTTTCTGTTGCTGCCCTTGGCTTCACGTCAGCCCTGGGAATTCAGGCAGCTGGCCTGGGTGTCCCTCAGCCTCTGTGCTCGCAGAGCTGCTAGTGCAGATCCGCTGGTGTGGGACCCCGCGGTCGGGTGTCAGCACTGCCGTGGTCGTGCGCTCGCGCCTGCCATGGGGGCTGTGGGGTCAGCCGCCGCCCCAGCCGTGCCTCTGCGCACGTGCACTCTCACAGCCTGCCCCTCACCTGCCTCAGCCACGGACACACCAGTAATCCACTCGGATGTCCCGCAGGCACTGAGTTTACAAATTCGCCAGCAGCACACAAGCCTACAAATCACATGAGCCACGGGGACACGCAGATTTCAGCTCCACTTCCACAGTCATGCAGCCCCTGGGGATCGGCTTGTATTCGGCCTCCACATGTGGGCAGCCTGCCTGAGCGTCAGCACTCCCAGAACCTGCAGAGCGGAGCCACGCCTGCTGTGAGCTCCCAGAGAGCGGGGCCGCTGTGGCCGCTCCACCTCTCCCTTCGAGCACTCGGGTTAGCAGTGGAGCTTCAGTGGCACATCTGGCCTCCTGCCTGCACACGCCCTCGGTCTTCCCCCAGGTCTGTCCTCTAAAACCCACGTTTCAGCTCCCAGCCTCTGCACGCACAGCAGGCGTGCTGCTCAGGCTAGGGAGTGCAGCGAGGTGGCCAGGCCCACCTGTGCTGGTCTGGCCCTGTTCTGCCTGCTGCGCACTGGCGGCTGCATTCTCCTCTGAGCCTCTGAGGCTCCCTTTCTGTCCTGGCTGATCTACCCACCAGTGAAGGAGTCCCCAGGATGCGGGAACCTTCCCTCTTTCGCAGCCCCCTCCTAGGGGCGCAGGTCCCATCCCAGTTCCTTTTCCCTCCTTTCATCCTCCTGCCTGGTTACCTGGTGAACTTTCTTGCATTTTTGGTTTTATGACATCGTCTGCCAGTGTTCAGCGGGTACTCTGTAAGAACTGTTCCACAAGTAGATGCATTTTTGATGTATCTGTGGGAGGAGATGAGCTCCATGTCCTCCTATTCTGCCGTCTTGATCTGGCAACTCCGAATGCTACTTAAAATCACCTGTTTGTAGAAATAGAGAATTCCCACTTGACTATTAGGGCTGTGTCTTTATTGTGAAGCCCTATTTTGCGTGTAATTTTCTGCTAAAAAAAAATTGCAGTCCAGTTGATATACTTGTGGGTGTGCAAATATTCCCCACAGTACACCGCAGGAGACGGTAACTAACAGCTGAAGGGCTTGTGTCAGGAAGTCACAGTTCAGGGATGGTTTTCAACAGGAAGGTCCCCGATCAAGAGTCCCCAGTCCAGGGGTGGTTACTTAGCACCTAAGCTTCGCTGTTGAAAGCTGTAGCAGTTAACTTGTTAAATAACATCAACGCTGTTAGAAACAACAATAGAAAATACACATGGCATGGAATGAACGGCGCTGGTCCAGAGAGCACGGGCAGGCCCACCTGCCCCTGGCCAGCACGGCGCCCGAGGCCTGCGTTCAGTGCTTGGGTGGGAAGACGGGTGTTTCTGTGACATCTGCTTCCCGGCGGAATTCTGCCCCGAGGCCGTGACGTGTGGGTGGAGGTGCACGTTTGAAGCAAAGGTGTGCTCCTCAGAGAACCTAAGAGCAGAAAGCGGGGCTTCCCCTGGGCTGCTGGGCCAGGCCGTCTGACGGGTTTGTGCTGGCTCGCGGGCACGTGTGTATGTGTCTGGCAGACGTGAACCTACAGCTTGCTGCTGCTGTACCGCCTCATGAGGTAGTGAAGTTCCCAGGGACGGGGCCAAATCTGCCCCCTCCCTCTGAGGGCAAGGGGCTGGTCATTGCTGAACAGCTGAATCGATTAGGGCAGTGAATAAAAGGTGAAAGGATCTAAAACAGTGCAGGGCACATGGTTATTCCATCAGTTCCACAGTTAGATAGGTCTGTTGATTAGTTTAGGAGCGTCTGTATTTGAAATGAGGGGATGCTGACTGCCTCAACTCTCTCTCTTTCTCCCCTTCTCTTTTTCTAAACATGGGCAGATTCTGGCACATCTAACTTCATGAGTTTAGAAAACCTGTTCAACCTCCAAGTTCCTGTCCAGTGGCACTCTGTGGTGTACAAAGGTGTTTCCCACTCTCTCTAAAACCTAATTCTCAGTCCAGACATGGCATCACTCTGGGTTAAGAAATTACTTTGGGTTAAGAAATTTCCATTAAAATAAAAACTACATCTCTGCAATTCATAGTCTCCCTCTTTTAAATAAATACTTTAAATGCAATTATATATTTTAATATACCATACATGTGATTTACATGTATTGATGTGGGAATAAAGTTAAAAAGAAATGTATTTGTTTCAAATATGCCCATCAAGGAACAGAAAGCTTACTTCATTCAAATACGGTCAATTAGAGGTGATGATAATTTTACCTAAAACAAATCTTTCAGAAAAGACTTTCTTTTAGTGTTGCTTTTGTTTCCTGTTTCAAAAAAAATGTAATGTAAGATGAAGAAAACTACTTTACATTTTTGTAAAATAAAAAGTGTTCACAGGAATTGTTAAAAGTTAAGGAGGGACTTTTCTTAAGCAGGCAAAGGAAGTGTAAAGACTCTCGTGATTATGTAGACATGGACCATCAAGGTATGGTCCTCTTGTTCCAAGAACCAAGACTAATCTCACAACAACCCATCTTGATCAAGGTGCAGGCGTCTTATGGACACAGCGCAGGGAAATCTGAGCTCAAGCTGCCCAGTCAGAAGCTGACTGTGTGATTCAAAGGAATAATCCTCTTTACAAGGAGCACACTATGCTAAAGCAGTTCATGTGCCTTAAAAACCCGGTGGAACCCCCTGAAGGGCGCTCCTGAGAAACGTCTGTTTTGGGTCGTCCAGCCACTCTCAGTTACAGTCGACTCGGCCCTGTATCACCCACAGCTGTGTTTCCCCTTTAAAACACGAGCCCACGGAGAAGGCAGACGATGTAGCTGCAATCTGTGTGCTTGTTTCTGGCTCTGTTTCTTCAAAGTTACGTACACCGTTTAAAAGGTACCTTGAGGTGTGGTGCAGGCCGGAAAGTCTTCTCTTTTGGAATCCCAGCAACATGCCTCACATTGTCACGTTTGTTAGCTTGTCCGACCCCAGACATGCTAGGTCATTTGCTGTAGTTGGGAACTGAGAACAGGATTAATCTATTAATTGCTTAAAGCACGGGTTCTCGGTTGGGGGTGACTTACACCCCTCCCTGGTGGTCAGTGGTTGGGAGGAGAGGGGGTTCTACTGGCATCTGGTGGTGGAGACCAGGGGGCTTCTAAGCGTCCTACAGTGCACAGCCCACAGCAAAGCACTGCCCACACCCACACGTGAATAGTGCCGAGGCTGGGAACCCCTAGAGTAAGGGAAGGCCGGTGTTTTACCTTCTGGAGCTTCGGCTTTTTGTTGGCCAGGCTCCACTGCACTTGGGACGTGATCCCTCTGCTTTTCAGGACAGAGCCGTGTAAGTCCAGACCTGCCTGCTGCTGTTCAGCTTAACCGAAGCCTGCGGTGCCCAGCCTGCTTCACTGTCACTTGTGTCTGACATCACCCAGCGCAGCCCCATAAATCTGCACCGGGAAGCCCACCTGAGTGGCGCCCCTCTGTACGTGGGGCCGCCTGACCAGACAGACCCTGTGTGGTGCAGCTGTGTTTCCACTCAGGGCTTTGTTGTAACAGCCCTGGCCATTTGTAAAGCCTTTCTGAAAGATGGGAAAGTACTTAGGTACATAGAAATGCAGCTGGATCTAGTATTACCATATAATTTTTATAGAAAGGGACATTGTTGCTGCAAAGTGCTTGGCAGAGCAGATTTTAGGGCTTTCTCTTTTGTAAGGCGGATGATTTACAGTCCTTTACGAAGTATCACAGGTCTGAGGAACTAGGGTGAAAAAGGAAAAGGAATTTTTTGCTATGTTCTGCAGATATCTATGGTGTTTTTTATACTAACACAGCACAGATTTTTTTAGTTACTTATTGCTGGGTACCAAGTTAGGACGAATTTCTACCGATGACGGAGACTCACAGGTGATTAACTCAGCCTCCTACGGATTTGGGATAGGAACCTAGCTCTTTCGACAGAAAATCCCACGCTTTCTCAGAATACTGATCCAGTAGGCAGAATCCCTACCTGCTTCAGTAACGCCCTATGAAATCTGTCATCTTGAACTGGGGCAAGACCTGTGAATTTCTGTGCCCAACGTCCTGACCCATGGAACCCGTGAGATAATAAATATACATTCTTATAGGCCACGAAATGGTGATTACTGTCTGTGAGCCTTAGTTTCCGCACCTCTGAATTGCTGCTCACTTCCAAGGGCTGCTGCGAGCATTAAATGAGGAAGCCCAGAAAGAGGCTGGAGAGTGGATACTCAGTAAACACTGGTTCCTTGCCTGCACCCCCTCCCTTCCCTTTAACTCTGGGTCCCTTGTCAGGAGGAACAGAGCTACTGGTAACAGTGTAGCAGGTACGGTTCCAGCCCAGAACCTCAGATTGCAGCAGTGTATTAGAGTGTGATAAAATTGTCCCTGGGTGCTGAAGCACTTCACTGCCCAGATGGATTATTCCTGTGCTTATTAAATATATTAACTGATCATGTCCCTGGACTATGTTTATCATGGGATCTAAGAAACAAGCAGGAATCCAGCGGCTGGCATGGGATCCTGGAGCCCCAGGCTGGGGAGGGAACCGAGAAGTGAGGAGGTCGTGTGTGTGTGCGTATATGTGTGTGTGTGTGTGTGTGTGTGAGATGGCACATGGCGGGGCGTTCCCTCGGTCCGCGGGGGCCTGGAGGAGGGGGCCAGGGAGAGATGGGAGTGCAGCGGTAGAGGGAGGATGAGGAGGAGGGAGTTTAGGCTGGAGGATCATCCAGTGCAGAGCCTCGACGGGCACGCAGTCCCTCGTACACCATGCTCTGGAGTTTGCGCTTTCCTCCTGTAGCAATTCCTCCTGTAGGTGTTGAAGCTGTGAAGGTTATTTGCAAGCTGTAGGCAGGCTTAACTGTTGACCTGGTCCCTCTGGTTGCATCTGGACTCATGAATGGTGAAGTGAACAATTGGAAGTTGGAAAGCTGGGTGCTCAGGGTAGGATAGGCAATGGAAGCTCGAGGGAAGGTAGAGACAGCAGGCCCAGGGAGACGAGGCTGCCTGTGCATGAGGGAAAGTCTCAGGGGCTTGGTGCTGGATTCGATGAGGGGTCAGAGAGGCCCTGAGGTCTTGGCTGGGGAAGTTGAGGTGATGGTGGCGCCCTGTGCTGAGGCTGGGAACCTCGAAGACACTCAGACATACAAGCGAGGGGGAAGATGGGTTCAATGTGGGCAGTGTTCAACTTCCATCCCTGTGTGTCAGGGGTCTCCAGACGGAATTACCAAACAGGATGGAAGAATCTGGTGCTCACGAGGAAGGTCGGGTTGGGAATATACATGTGAAAATGTTCTGTTACGAAACGTCACACACATACTGATTAAAGAGGTGGGCGGTGTGTGAAATGGTGGAGCTCAACCTGGGGTGACTTTACTCCCAGAGGACACTTGGCGATGTCTGGAGACCTCTAAAGTCTTACAGTCAGAGGAAGGGGTGCCACCAGCCTCCGGCGGGTAGAGACCAGGGATGCTGCTAAACCTGCAGCACGGCGCCACAAGAGAGAGGGGTCTGCCCACCAGGTCAGTGGGCCAAGGCGAAGCTGAGAAGCCATGAGGCAGAGCCCAGGAGTGGAGGGATGGAGGTCTGAGGGCCACATGCTGCTGTGCTCCGACGTTGAGAGGAAACCAGTAGGAAATGAGCCTGCAAAAGAGGCTGTGAAAGAAAACCAGGCAGAGGCTCAGAAAACCAAGACCTTGTGATGTCATAGAAGCCAAGGGCAGAGACCTAGACATTAGGGTCAGATGCCCCAGAGAGCTCAAGTACAGAAAGACCATGAAGGAGTCCCTGGGTCACACAGTCGGAAGGTTGGGGGGACCTTCGTGGGAAGTACTGTGTTGGCGTGGTGGTGGCATGGCCCTGCGATGGTGGGTTTAGAGTTGAGCGGCGTCTAGGGGAAGAAGACAAGGAAGATGGAGACTCATCTCTTGGGAAACGTGCCCCTGAAGGGGAGGAGAGACGTTGTTTGTGGGATCTAAGAGAGGGCCGGACTGAGGGAAGATTTTTTAATGGATATGCTTTACGTATGGATACACAGAGAAGGGGACCAGAGAGAGGGAGAGATTGAAGGTACAGGAAGAGCCACAGAGTCCCTCAGCGGGGCTGGAGGGGATGTGTCCCGGGCTGGGGTGGAAGGACTAACCTTAGCGTGAAGAGAAGTGCGGCTTCTTCTCCATGGAGGCAAGCGGGGTGTTAAAGAAGTTACCAACAGCGTGAATTACTCTGACTAGAAGGAGCGCGGGGTGCTCTGGGAACCTCAGTTCACAACTCCACCCCTTCACATCTGCTCATCCTGCGCCCGGAGACGTCACCCTCTCCACCTCCCTTTCTTTCGTCAGCAGGTGGAGGGATACAAATGACTCCTGTGGCTGGAGTGATGATTGAATATGTGACCATCTTAAAAGGGCTGAGACTGGCTCCTGGCCTTTGGCAAGAACTCGGTACATGTTTGATAATTCTTTTTATCAGCTGAGCTTAGACAGATGTAGTGGTGGAAGGTTTAAAGGGAGTAGAGCAGTTTTAAGTAGCCTGTGGGGTGAGTGGAGCAGACCCGTAAACAAGAGAAAGGGAAGTCCCTGACGGGTGGCTCGGGGTCCAGTTCACTGTGTGCCCAGCGCGGACTGGCCGCCAGCCGCCAGACCCTTCGCGGCAGGGGCACTCATGAGGGACGTCTTGCTCCCTGTCTTTGGCTTCCTTCCTGCATTCCTTTTCATCTTCTCCTGGTTCTGGAGTCAAGCAGGTGGACCCTAGTCCTCACCTTTCAATTCTAAAAAGTAGTTATGGTTAAAGATTTGAGACTCGGCTTTGCCACTTTGTGTAAATGGCGTACTATCTGGGCCCATTCCTCTGTTAACAAGTACGTTTGTAGCATCTTTTATGTCCCAGGGAAAGGGAGGAGAGCAGCGAAGTACAGGCAGTTCTCCTGGTATCGCTCGTCGACCACCTCATGGTGGTGAGGCTGCAGGAGGATGGATGCTAAGGGTTGTCGTGGTGGGCGGTTTGCATCTGATCTCAGAGAAGTGGTTCTGGCTCTGCGGCCTGTGCAGAGATTTGAGGAGACTCCAGCCAGATGGTGTACCTGTAAGTGCTCGGCATAGGCTGCAGCTTCATAGCAACGCCTGCTCTCGGGATTCCCAGATATGGAATGGCGTCCAGCTGGGCTCCCCGCCGCGTCATGCTCAGGCCCCCTTTGGATGACCTCACTCTGGTGGCCACACCAGGTCCTCCCAGACCTGAGTGTCTCAAGGGATCATCCTGATTTTTGGTCCCTGACTGCCCCGTGCTGCCCCTCCCACCGCCTCCACACACACATCTTTGCCAGGCAAACACTCCCAAGTATGCTGCCCCTGCCCTGTGGCGAATCAGCTCCTCTCAGCCAGTCCCACTGGGGCCAGCCTCTGCTTGACCTATTAGACTTGGATAAAGACAGATCCTGGAGGGTCCGGATTTAGGATTTAGGACTTTAGACTGGAGGAGAGGCAGGAGTCTATAAAGTGTGCATTTTTAGGGGCCTTTCAGAGACAAGACAACACTGACGCTTTGTAGAGCGTAGACTTCTGGCCCATGTTGTCTCCTGACCTTGGCAATCAGGGCATCACTCTCTAACATTATGCTGCCTGAATAGATTCATTCTATGAACCACTGACTGATGGGCTTCGAGTGCAGACGTTTGTGCCTGAGAGGAAGAAAAATGCTAGAGATAGGAGGTCACACTCAAAAAAAGAAATAAAAGAAGGATGTGAAATTGCCTAGTTTGTCTGCAGCATGAGCATACCTGTTAAACTTTTGTATCCAGTGACCTAACAGTCCGTAAGCACTGTTTCCCTGGCAGTGCACATATTTCTTACAATGGGAATAACAATTACCAGCCCGCATGGTGAACTCCACGTCCAGCATGAACATATTTTTTCTTCAGCAGCACGTGATGGGATTTTGCTGGCACATGGCGATGATATATGCACGCTGATGTCATGGTCTGGAAGCTGAATCCAGACGCAATACATAAAGTCATCCTGTCTGTTCATGGGTGGGGGGGAAGGTTTTTAACAGTTATCTGTTGTTATTATGTTTATGGCTGCTGGAGGAGGCCAGGTCCCCAGATTTTACTGGCAATCATTACGCACAAAATCAAGCTTGGTACTAAGACCGTCTCAGCTGTCTATTGAGTTTACACATTAGCTCCCAATTATGATCCAAGTCTTTCCCCTCGGCCGGATTGCTCTCAGCAGATGTTGGGTTCACTCCCCACGAGGAAGCGTTCTTTCAGCTGTGTGTGCTTTCCATGGGAGGGAACAGTTAAGTTGCCCCAGGGTCCAGTTTAATAAAAACCTGCTCATAACAAATCAGGGAATGTGGGATAGACACACATCGAGCCCTGTTTAGGTTGGACGCGGCCCTGACCGCCGTGCTCTGCGCATCCTGACTCCAGCCTGGACACCTCTTTCCCCACCTCTTCAGGAAAGGCCACATGCAAGTCTGCTTTGTTTGTTTAGCAAATTGTGAACACACTTGTTGAAGCACACATGGAGAGACAAAGTTCTGTAGAAATTTCCTTAGCTGTTCAGGACTGAGTATTTGGTGAAAAGATAAGATGAGATCAGGACAGAGGCAGTAAAGGAACCAATGAGCCTAGTGGACTTTTTCATGATTATTTTAAAGTGTGGTTTACTGTGCTCCTAGACACAGAGTAATTTTCCTCACCGCGTATGTTTGTGACAGTTTTCATTGAATCTTTTGCTGGTTAAATAATTGTCTTTCAAATTAAACATTTTTCCACCATTAGAAATTTTTTCTTGACATATTTTGCTCTGTCCAAAGGTGTCATGACACCTTTGACTTTTCTGCTGTCTCAGACCTTAGGTAACAAACCTGCAGCTGCTTTTTTTTTTTTTTTTTTTAAAAACAAACTGTTGATCAGCAAAAATAAAGGGGATACAGAAACACTCATTTTTATGCTGTTCCCTTTTGGGCTTCATGCAAAGACAATTCTGTGTAAATTTACTCTTGACTCTGATTTGCAAATCTGAAAATCAGTCCATCCTTGTTACAAAAATTTTTTTATAATTGTGATTATATTGATGTTCATGTTGTGTAAAAT
Organism: Camelus ferus; assembly: GCF_009834535.1. Lineage (NCBI taxonomy): Eukaryota > Metazoa > Chordata > Mammalia > Artiodactyla > Camelidae > Camelus > Camelus ferus. The sequence continues at coordinate 10,283,645 of NC_045732.1, forward strand.
AACTCATTTAATAAAGTAACATGAATTTTACAACATCAAAAAAATACTCATTTTGCTCTGTGAGCAAAGCATACAGACATAGATACCACAGTATTGATGTGTATGTAGATAGATGTTTATATAACTACATATCTCACATACATACACACATCATAATGTTCCGTGGTTATTGAGATGAACCTGCAGGGTCGTGAGGATGACCTTTCAGGACTCTTGTGGTTGGGAGCCGTCTGCCATGTTGTGAGGAAGCCCAGGGCAGGTGTGGAGGCCTGTCTGGAGAACAGTCAGCGCCTTTAGGTTTTCCGCTGACTGAGCCCTCAGGTCTTAGCCAGCACGTAAGTTGTCACTGTGAGTCATTGTGAAAGAGACACCCTCAGTTGACACCACTCGCGCTGACACCATGTGAAGCAGAGACCGTCCCGCACCAAGCCCTGCCCAAATGGCTCAATCAGAAGGACCAACCCACCCTCACCGTCCGGGTAGACAGAGTTCTCATGCAGGAATCAGAGAGACATGCAACACTGGGGCCCGGGGGGCTGGACTCAGGCAGGCAGCTTTGTAGAGGTACAGAGATCACAGAGAAGCCACCATCGCTGTCCTCAGCCTCCCACAGCACCCTGTGCACGGGAGGGGTTCTCAGAAGGCCACCTAAAAGCCACGGGGGCAAGTCCTGTCTGCCCCCAGCCAGCACCCCAAGCTGCTGCAGAGGGAGCCAGGAACCACGTCGGCTTTCCCTTCCACCTTTCACGTTTTGCCAAAGTACCTTCATTATCAGGATCTAAACAGGAAAAGGAAGTCTAAGCAAAGTGCTTTTCAGGCTTTATGCTCTGCGGTACAGGGGGCTGCTTAGAAGGCTGAGTGTGATGCTGAGTGCTACACTGTAACCGGTATAGCTGGACTATTAAGCTATCCTTCCGTTCTGAGGAAGCAGAGCAACAGGAACAGCACAAGACTTCTCTTGACTTGTTAATGTTAACTGCATATGTATGGCTACCGTGGAAGGCGATACTCTTCCCAAATGCCCCAAATGTATTTCCAGTCCTGAATGCTCTTCCAGAACCTCCCCCTCCCCCATCAGGAGGGGGCATCCTCGTCTACTTTGGCTAATAAGGGATAGTGGAAATGACCCCGCATGACCTCTGAGTCTGCGACATAAGACATGATTCAGCTCCAGCTTGGTTCTCTGTTGTGAGGTAGAGCAAATGCTCTGCAGAGAAAAGCAATGCCCCGATAGTCTCGTGCCCGTGAGGACTGGCCCGAGTAGCGCACAGCCCTGGAGGCACATCTTGCTTCCACCCTCACCGTGTGTGCAGGCGGCTGTTTCAGCTTCTGAGACAACATTAGTGCTGCCTCTGCCTTTCCGTCTCTTCCATTGTGAAAGGACCCCGCTGGGAACGAAGCCTCGGTTCCCAGGGGCAGCTTGCCACCCGCGCTGGTTCCCCAGCTGCCTGCCACGCTGCGGGTTTCACAAGAGCAGCACATGTGGCCTTTGAGCATCTTTCGGTTCTGGGCAAGGGGATGGTGTTCAACTGGGCTGATGGTAGCCCTTCTCCCGTGTTCGGCTCAGTCCCATTTCAGTGCTGCTGGCTGCAGCTTTTTTTTTTTTTTCCCTCCTTAATGCTACTACTTTAATTTTTTTTTTTTTTTTTTTTTTTTTTTTTTTTTGGTCTGAGCCTGAATACCACACATTAAAAAGCATGATCAGGAACTTAATACGAACATGAAGAGTTAATCTCTCTGTTTATCCTTAAAATAGAGCTTTGCCCTCAAGTAGTCACATTCAATTAAATATCATCTCTGTTATTTCTGGTGCAGTGAGGATTAAAGGCCATCGGGATGACTTCACAGAGAGGCCAGAAATGCCCTTGCTTCATTTTCTCAGAATAGAGAGCATTCGTCAGGGGAAAAAAAATATTAAACTCTCATAAAGTTATGAAAAATATACAAAGAAAAAATTAAAGGATTATATTTTAAAGCCTTGGGACATAGAATATTATTTCTCATGAAAGACTTTCCATGGTATTATTTCCTGGAATGCTAGGGATCTGTTTTAACTACCTAATGACTAAACCACAAACATGCAGATGATAAAAGCTTCAGAGAAAATATGTTGGTCTTTTTCCTTAATGGGGTGTAGTTGTAGCTTCTAGCACTATTAGTGTGGAGTGTTACATCAGAACAATTAGTCCTCAAGTAAAAGCGCCATTCACAATTTGTCAAATACTGTGTCATCTCCACGGCACTTAATGCAAACTCTGTGAAATGGGTACGAGCTCGTCACCTGAAAGGCAAGTAAAGCTCAGATGTTAGACAAAGGAAGTTCCTGTAAGAACCAGAAGTGGATTCCAGAGCTTCTTCTCATGTAATTTCCCTCCTCTTTCAAAACCCAAAATTATGTGGTGGTTCCATGCCACTGAGGATGTAAGTAATACTGGAGTCCTCAAGCTGTCACTGACCTTCTAACACTGCAGACTCGTCATATCCATGTTCCGGTTGACTGGGCGTGGTTGCTCCCAGGGGTTCTACACTGTGATTGGCACCAAATGATAGTCTGACCACTTGGTTTTGTGGTGTGTGGGGCATTTTCACGTACAAAGCATTCCCCAGACGTTGAATAATCTCTTAGCATCTCCTTTGTGAGGAGTGTTGGCTGCCTGGAGGAGCAGGGATATTCTAAGTTCAAGGGTGGGTCCCGTGCTTTATCCGTTCTTCTGTCAGTGGACATTTAGGTTGCTTCCATGACTTGGCTGTTGGAAATAGTGCTGCTATGGACAAGGGGGTGCATGTCTCTTGTAGAATCAGTGTTTCAGTTTCCTTCAGGTAGATACTCAGAAGTGAATATTGCTGAATCATATGGCATTTCTACTTTTGATTTTTTTGAGGAGCCTCTGTACTATTTTCCATGTGGCTACACCAGTTTACATTCCCACCACCAGTGCACAAGGGTTCCCTTTTCTCCACATTCTAGCCAACACTTATTTGTTATCTTTTTGATAATAGCGATGCTGAAGGGTGAGGTGATATCTCATTTGTGGTTTTGATTTGCATTTCCCTGGTGATTAGTGATGTTGAGCACCTTTTCATATAGCTGTTGGCCGTTTATATGCCTTCTTTGGAAAAATGTCTATTTAGGTCCTCTCCTCATTTTAAAAATCAGGTTGTTTGCGGTTTTTTGATGTTGAATTGTATGAGTTCTTTGTATATTTTGGACATTAAGCCGTTATTGGATAGTGTTACATTTACAAGTAACGTCTCCCCTTTAGTAGGCTGCCTTTTTGTTTTGTTGATAGTTTCCTTCACTGTGCAAAAGCCTTTTAGTCTGATGTAGTCCCATTTGTTTATTTTTGCTTTTGTTTCCCTTGCCTGAGGAAACATACCTAAAAAAATAATGCATAGTGTGTATTTTCTTCCAGTAGTTTTGTGGTTTCAGGCCTTACATTTAAGTCTTTAATTCATTTTGAGTTTATTTTTGTATATGGTGTGAAAAAATAGTCTAGTTTTATTCTTTTGCGTGTAACTGTCCAGTTTTCTCAACACCTTTTATTGAAAAGGCTGTCTTTTCTCTGTGGTAAATTCTTGCCTCCTTTGTCCTGATTAGTTGACCATGTAAGTGTGGGTTTACTTCTGGGCTATTTAATTCTATTCCATTGATCTATGTGTCTGTTTTTGTGCCAATACCATATTGTTTTGATGACTGTGGCTTTGTAGCATAGTTTGAAATTAGGGACCATGATACTTCCAGCTCTGTTCTTTCTGAAGATTTTTTTTGGCTATTTGGGGTCTTTTGTGGTATTGTAGAAATTTTAGCATTATTTGCCCTAGTTCTGTGAAATAATACCATTGGTATTTTGGTAGGGAGTGCATTGAATCTGTAGGTTGCCTTGGGCAGTAAGTTCATTTTAACCATACTAATTTTTCTGATCCATGAGCATGGTATAGCTTTCCATTTGTTTGTGTCATCTTCAATTTCTTTCATCAGTGTCTTACAGTTTTTGGAGTACAATTCCTGTACCTCCTTGGTTAGATTTATTCCTGCGTATTTTATTCTTTATGATACAATTGTAAGTAGGACTGTTCTCTCAATTTCTCTTTCTGATAGTTCATTGTTAGTGTATAGAGAAACAACGGGTTTCTGTATATTAATTTTGTATACTGCAACTTCATTTTTATGACAACATGGATGGATCTAGAGGGTACAATGCAAAGTGAAATAAGTCAGAGAAAGACGAATACCCCATGATCTTATTTATATATATGGAATCTGAAAAACAAAGAAAACAAAATGAGAACAGACCTGTTGGTACAGAGAACAAATGAGTGGTTGCCAGTGGGGAGGAGATGGAAGGGGTGGATGAAATAGGCGAAGGGAATTAAGAGGTAGAGACCTCCAATTATCTAATATATAAGCCATGGGGACATAATATACGGCATAAAGAATATCATCAAAATATTATAAAAACTTTTCACAGGGGCAGGTGGTTACCAGACTTGTGATCATTTCATATTGTGTTGTGAATGTCAGGTCACTATACAGTACACCTGAAACTAGCTGTAATAGTGTATATTACAGCTGGGAAAAAAAAAGAGTGAGCCAAAGAGATGGGGATGGAGGAATGGATACAACTAAAGTCCTCTGCTTGGTAAGAAGGAGCAAATGAGTGACAAAATTCTGACTCTTGGGGAACAAAAAAAACTTTTGTTGAAAATATCAAGCCTTTGACATGCAGTGTGATACATACAATTAGTGCCAAAACAAGAAAAGTGTTCTTTTACTTTAAATTTGCATCGAGCAGTTTGGTAATGAGTCCCTCTATATCTTGAGAAGCAAATGCAATTAATTAATTATAAATTGCATATTTGGTTTCTGTTTACTATGGTGGGGGAGAAACAAATGCATGCTAGGGAGGGGATTGGAATTCTGGTACCTTCCTGACGGGTGTTACAGGGCTTTGCAGAGGCAAAGGGTGTTTCCACTTCCAGTGTTTCAATATGTGGTGACTTGTCTGCTTTTTTATTTTTCTTGCATTGTAAGGGCTTCTTTATTTGTTTGCGTTGGCAGTTAGAGTCCTTCCTTAAGAAATGACCACTTTCAAGGAGGAGGGTGTAGCTCAGTGGTGGCAGAGTGCCTGCTTAGCATGCACAAGGTCCAGGGTTCCATCCCCAGTACCTCCACTATAAATAAACAGATAAACCTAATTACCACCACCACCCCCAACCCCCCGCCAAAACAAACAAGCAAAAAAACTTAAAAAAAAAAAAAAAAGAGACCACGTTCACAAACCATTCTGAATTCATGTTATAGAAAGTAACAGGATATTGGACAGTTTTACATTTACAGAGAATTCTGGCACGTGTGATGCTGTTTTACTGGAAGAAGAGATGCAGGCATAGGTTGCCGTGTACGTGTAGGTATAGCACTCACATTTGATTGCTTTACTTTTCAGGAAGGAAGAAAATGTCCGCGTACTTACCTTAACTCTCAAAATTCATTACCTGTTTTTGGCCTCCAGCAAGTCTATCCTGGACTAAAAGGGGGAGACATCGGTGCACTAGTTACGAGCACAAACTCTGGGGCAAGATGTCTTCACATCTCATTTGCTGTGTAACCTCAGACAAGTTTCTTAATCTCTCTGTGCCTCAGTTTTCTCATTTTCAAAATGGGGATAATGACAGTACACCCACATGTGGGGTTGTTGTGAGAATTAAGCCCATGAAATGAAAGCTCAGTGGGACAGGTCGTGGCATCTGTTAAGTGCTGAAGAAGTGTTTGCTGCTACTGTTATTATGGTTCTAGAAAACAGTGTTCTAAGATGTTTGTTCATGTTCCTGAGTTCACAGTAGCCGACTTGTGGTTTAAATGCAGGTCTAGTTCCAGGTTCCTCTAGTAAGGACAGCTTTGCTGGTGGCAACTTGAGTGTGACGCCTTGGATTCTTGTCTCGGCTTCCTGGAGCTCCAAGTCCACAGACGGGGGCACGTTCCTCTTAAATCTGTTGTCCTCCTTTGTGGATCATAGTGGCCTCTTAATGGAATTCCTGTGCTTCTCACAGTAAGGGCAAGAATCAAATACTGTATAAGCAGTTAAAAATTACAGAGGGCTGAGAAAGGTTGGGTGGTATTATGACTTCCTGGTTTTAAGTAAAAATTCCTCATTAGATGCAAATATATGGTGGAAGCGTCATCCCACGTGTGGGTCCTTAAGTCAAGGAAAGTGACATGTGCAGAGATCCCTCAGAGCGGGTCTGAAAGGTACTGGATGTGTTGTGTTCCCTTATTCCTGCCATTGCAGTTTCACAGGAATTTATGTTTTTGGATTGACTTGGGTATTCTGCTTGCGTCTTTATTTGCTTGGGTTTTTCACTTGAGTTATAGATAACACGAAGAGACGTCTAGATGTATAGAAAGAGTTTTGAGGAGAAGCAGAACAGTAAAGAAAAAATAGAGGGCCAACATCAAATGTTCCCCAAGCAGGTAGAAAATATAAACTAAGCCCAAAATGTTGGGTGCACAATTTGATAGATTCCTGGCACACATGGGCTTCTGTCTGTAAGAAATCAGACATGAAGCATTGTTGGACATCAAGTAGCTTATAAAAGAAAATATTTGATGAGTTAAGCAAAGGCATGAACGATAGCCATACGATTTAAATTTCCTGAAAATTCTCTAGAGTTGGAAGTGAAAGGAATTTTGACTTTGGCACAGTCCATCTCAGAGTTTTGGCTGAACCAAACATATTTCAAAACTAATTTGAACTCTCAGTTGAGCCTAAAACATATTTTTTTTCCACAAGCCTCAAAAACCATGTCCTATTTTATCCAGAAACTTTAGTTCTTTATCCCAAGGGAAAACGTAAATTTGGACACTTCTGAAATGAATAAGAGTTTTTAAGTTATGATGAATGGTCTGTAAAATGTAGTTAAAAACTGTGGTAGGCCGTCTTTAAGACGCTCACACTCCTGTGTTGTCCTCTCCCTCATTGGACATGGTTGGTCTATGTGACCAAAAGAAGTTACAGTATGACTCTTTTTTCATGTTTCCATGTTCTGTATCAGAGGGGAGCTTGATTCCCTATAATGGGGACACATTTTCAGATCAGTTGTCAACGTATCAGTTTCCTACTTTACATTTTAAACATTGGTGACTGCAGGCAGATGAGGCAGAGAGAAGCCAGCTTTTTGATCAAAGAAAAAATTATATATACATACACACACATATATATTTTAGTTATTTACATCCCAAGATACACACACACACACACACACACACACACACACACACATATCTCCGATTGGCAACTTTATTCTTACATGGACTCTGCACATGGAATTTCATTATTTACTAATTCAATCTATCTGCATCTTTTGCTTCTGTTTTATAAACATTACAGAACATTGCTTCTCAAACTAGATATTCTGTTTTGTATCCTTTCTGTTTATGAGGCTGGGAATGATGTTGAAAGACACATCTGTAGCAAAATAATATTTCATCAGGAGAAACAATCAAGCGAAAAATCTGTAAGTTTCCAACTACAGTATCACCTAAATGTCTCATAATAACGCCATCATCCCCTCATTGGAAACGACTTTGTACAGAAGTAGTTCATTCGCTGGAACCCGCATAAACACAGCATAAACGTCCTAATCCACTTCTGTGGGGTCCTGATATTTTTCGCTGTGCATTTGAATATTTTGAAGTTCCTGGATGGCAGCAAGATGAAAAAGTCACTTTTTCCCTTAAGTGACTACTTTGTAGAAATGAATATACCCGTTGTTGTCTGGACTTCAAACACATGGCAAAATTCTCATGGACCTTTGAAGTCAGGCAGGCTAGTTTTTGGCACCAATTATGTTGTGGCCACTGGAAAAGCTTTCGTGGTCCCATAGACACAACCGTAATATTTGAAATCGTGGTTTTCACCAGACCTGGTTTCCTGGGAAATATGCACACCCTGACCACTTCAAGCAAGGATGGTGAATACCTGCGTGTCTTTCAGGTTTTACCCACGTTCTCCCAGGTGTGTTAGTTTTTGTTAGCCTTTGGCACGTGTAGCCTGTGCTGTCTTTTCCCGCACTTGACCGAGCTTTCTGCTGATGCTAATTCATGACTGCAACCTGTGTTTCTCACTCCCGCTATGGCAAATTACAGCCAATCACAAGTGGCTCATCATAAAAATTACGTTAGAGAAAATCTCAGTTTGCTTAAGACAGTAAGAGGTTATATCCATTTTGGGGGGGATGGCAGAAAGAATTCAACACAGGACTAAGTCTCAGTATTGCTAGGATGCAGAAGTTTAACTGCTTTGCTTTATTTGCTTCTTAGGTGAATAATTGAAACTCTCCTACTGAATTTTATTATCTCTAAGGTAGAAGACATGCAGACTCCACATGATACCAGATTCTCAACACTAACAATATCCTTCTCAGCAGGTGAAAGCTACTCTCAGCTTTACATACTCGGATACGTTACTTCCGCCATCAAGCAGATAGCTCATATCCCACCAGGATAAAATATGTATACGAGGCAATTTAACTAATAGCAAGGGGCATTACTTTTACCTACAGGTCCCAGTGAAGATTTTAAAACTTAACCCTGCTGAAGGTGAAATGCAGCAGTGCCGTAATATGGAAAAAACACATCACTTTGGTCTTTATAGACAACATTGTGCTAATTTGTCGATTTTTTGGCCACAAAGTCAAACTTTGTGAAGCCGCTCTTCCTAATACCTCTTGTTTTTCCAGGCAGAGAAACTACATGTGAAAACACAGAAAAGGTCTGGCAAAACAGATACTGAGATTTCTTTCAGTGGTTCTTTCGCCATCGCTGTATTGGATAAATATCTTAAAGGGTTTTTCTGTTTGTCTTCTTTTTTTTTTTTTTTTTTTTTACCAGACATGCAGTGTCCATTTTGAATGTATATTTACTCTCGCAAATCACTCTCTTTTTTTCACATTGTTGGAAATAGTTTTGTGCTGCCTTCCTGATGCCTGGCTCATTACAAACACATGAAAGGCTCTGATTGTTTCTCCATTGACTGTACTCAGCTTCATCCTGAGACTAGAGCAGAACAGAACATCATAGAGTCTCTTTCAGTCTGGTAAAATGAACGGGACATTGCAAATTAGACATATCTGGGTGGGGGTGTTTGACTCGGGTTTGGGGGCATCACTATGGCTCCCAGGACAGAGCTCCTGCACCGCAGCCATCAGATTGCCTCGTGGACCGCCTTCTGCTCGGGCTGTAACTTGGTTTCTTACACGAGGTCTGAGTCTACATACTAGGATGATGGAATGCCATCACAGAGGGTCAGGTCTTGTATTTTTGCGCGTAGGAAATGCAGGACTTCGAATATGTCCTGTCTAGCACATGTGTTCATCAGTGTGCAATCCGGGGGATTACGCGTAATAGCGAAGCATTATGACAGTTGTGGCATCTTTTAAAAAGTCACTTATTATGATCTTCAGTGCACTCTTTTGGCACGAAACTTTGTCAGCAGAGTTAATTATATTAAACTGACATTTAATATCAACCATCATAAAGTGTTAACGACACATTTTCCATCATCAATGTTCCTGTGGAAAACCTGTTTCAAAAAGAACCCATGTGCGATTCCACTCGTCACCAGGATTCACCACCCAACACTTGGTTTCCGCAGGTTCCATGGCAACACCAGTCTTAGAAGGTTAAAAAAAAAAGTCAGCTGATAAAGAGAAAGAGTTTGTTTAACTTGAGCTTGTGAAAAAGGTTGCTTCCTGCAGAACGGAGCATTCTGTTCTGCACAATGTGTGAGTCCAGACCAAAGGGAAAATCAGAAGTGCATACAGATGTCTTGCACTCAGAGATTTTCATTTCTGTTCGTTGTTTCTGCAGCAGAAGCAGAAAGGCAGGACTGGGGGAGGATGGGAGTGCCAGACTCCACGGCGTTTGGCCTCCCAGGGTCACGGTGACGGGGACCGTTGTGATGGGCTCAACGTGGGGAGGGTCACAGCATGGTTTTGTCTGCACAGTTTTGCAGTTTCAGGAAGCCTCCCGGGAGTCACCAGTTACACTGTAGACCTCACTTTTCTAGATTAAAGATACAAGGTGGCCATGTGATGGGAAGCTTATAATGAACAAGAAAGCTGGTGAACGGAGGAAAGGCCTAGCAGGACTGCGTGAAATAAATACCGGCCATCTCTGTCTTCCTGTCTTTCTCTTTCTGCAGTACTGCCTTGTTTTCACCGCAAAGAAAAAAGGCTATTATGACTCCCATTTACTGGGCAATTTAGTGTTTTGTTTTTTTTAAACTCTTGGAGTTTAGGCTGATTTAAGAAGATTTTTTTTTTAAAGAGAGTAAATATCTTGTTGATTTTTTTTTTAATTGGGATATATTGCACGCACTATCAGTCACTCTTTTAAAGTCTACAGTGCAATGTTTTCTAGTCTTAAAGTTGTGCAACCATCACCACTAATTCCACAACATTTTCATGTTCCTAAAAAGGAAACCTGTACCTTTGTGCTGTTTCCCTCACAGCCCCAGTCCCCACCCCACCCCCCACCACCAGGCAGCCACTAATCTACATGACTCTCTGCATGTTTGTGTGTTCTAGACATTTCATGTCTGTGGGATCATACAGCAGGTGGCCTTCTGCAGCTCGATTTTAGAGAAAAGCAAGTCTGTATCTAAAGTGAGATAAGATGGTGATATTGGGAAACTTTGGGCAAAGGCAAGAAATGAAATTTCTGCCATCAGCTTTGAAAGACGGCTGGCTTCCTTTTGGCTTCCACTGAGGGAATTTTCGGGGACACTTGGGTCACATCCGCTCACTGTCCTCCCTTAGGGTTTTGTTATTCCCACGATGAGTGAAAGAACACAGGAGGCAGCAGTGAGTAAAGACGCTTGTTAACAGTGTTAATGTCGTTGTTTAATTGTTGGACCTGCTAGTTTCTGAGGTCAGGCTGGCTGTGTGCAAACACAGACACACAGCCCAGCGAGCTGAGTGGTGGACATGTACTGAGGGTGTGCCTGTGGCTTGACCTCCGTGTGCTCATTACTTAGCCCAGAGACGGACGGAGCAAAGGACCAAGTGAGACGGACAGACCAAAGGGACTGAAGAGAGAGTTGAGAAACAGAACCACACAAATGGAGTCCACTGATGTTTGATAAGGAAGCAAAGGCAACTCAGTGGAAAATGTGTAATCTTTAGGTAATGGAACAATTGGACATCATTATACCAAAAAAAAAAAAAAAAAAAAAAGGCACTTAGCCTCAGACTTTCAAAGAAGTGATGCCTTTCAAAACCATCTCAAAATGGAGCATTAGACCTAAATGTAAGATGTAAAACTGTAGAAGTTCAGAAAATAACATCGGAGAAAATCTAGGTGACCTCAGGTTTGGCAGTGAGTTTTTAGGTATGCCTCAGAAAGGGTGACTTGTGAAGGAAAAAAATTAAGTAAGCCTTCATTAAAATCAGAAACTACACTATTAAAGAATGAAAATACAAGATAGAGACTGGAAGGAAATGTTTCCAAACACATAGCTGATAAGAGACTTGTGTCCAAAATATGCAGAGAACTCTTAAAACTCAACAGTAACCACACAAACAACGCAGTTAAAAATTGGGAAGTAACAGACTTGTCGCCAAAAAAGATATGCCAGATAAGCATTAAAAAAGGTGTTAAACATCTTTTTTTTTTTTTTAAAGGGAATTAAAAGTTAATACTATGAGTTGTATCCATACCGTTAGAATAGCAAAAATCAAACAGAAAACAACAGACAAACCAAAAACCCACCAGCAGTTGCTGGAGAAGATGTGGAGTGACGGGAACTTCCCTGCAGTGCTGGTGGGAGTGTGAAATGGTCCACGCTGAAACCCGGCTGGCACAGTAGTTCACGGTGGACTGCGTGACACTAGGCATTTGATGAAACGCACAGAACTCGAAAGCACAAGTGAGCTTGAATATATACGGTTCTTTTCAAGTTACAGAGGAAGTTAGACGGTTCAGAAGAGGACGCCAACTGTGGCAAGACAGTCTAAGTGTATTCCAAGGACTGCGTGTGAAAGAAGTGACCTGTGGTGGGTGGGGGTCTGTGATGCCCTGAGTGATGCTGGGAATGAGTGGAGACTAAGATGAGGGGCCAAAGAAAGTGCGTGAGCACTAGCGATAAAGCTCCGTCTCTCTCCGTGTGGATGCGCGTCACGTGTCGTGGCAGGGCTGGGCACGTGGACTGGGCCGGAGCCTAGTGGACGGGGCGGAGCCAGATTTCTCCCTGTTGGGGTGGAAGCTTGCAGGCTGCCCGGGAGGAGGCTATGTGGATCACTGTGTTGGAGGTGCAGACATCAGCCGAAACTCACATGTAGCTTAATAGAAAGACAGATGTTCACAGGTAGGGGTATTTCTAGACATCAGTCTATACGTGGGTTGCTATACTTTGCAAACATTTGTACAAAATTTAAAACCAGTCTGAACTAACCCATGGCGATAGCAGTGAAAACAGAGGTGATCTTCGGTGCGCTCAGGATGTCAGGAGAAGGACATTTGCTGAGGTGAAGAGAACGCTCTGCATTGTAAGCCAGGTAATGTTTGTGCAGGCGTGCACACAGGTAAAGGCCAAAGAGCTGTGCACGGAAGAGCTGTGCAGTTCACACTAAGTTAACTTATGCCTCGATTTTTAAACAGTGGAGTAGATCGTTCCAAATGGTACTGAGAGGATTTGATTGCATGACATTTGGAGCATCCATTCTGCTGGGAGCAGAAGTTTCGGTGACAAAGCGCAGAGCTCCTAACAGATCTCAGAATTCAGGCGCGCTGCATCCTTGCTTGCTAATGACGTGAGGCAGGGATGGAGACGCACCTTCAGCCTTCTCCTGGTCCCTCCTGACGCTCCCCAGAACATTTGTATTTTGAGAAATGTTTGCCTCTACTGTGCGGTGTTTCAGTCAGCCATCCACGTGTTAAAGACAAACAGGAGTGTATCCTTCGCTGGTGGGCTTTGGGGCTTCATTTGCTTGTAGTCACATGCTGAGGTTGGACTGTACAGTCCCTGCCGTCCTCCCACTCGGCGTTAACAATGGGTGACGACGCAATCCAAACAGAATTGTGCCTTTCCATTATTTTCACCAAACCACAGTCAGTTAACATTCTTCCCCACTGACTTTGATAACTTACTATTGCCTTGGCTGCGTTCACATTCTCAGGAAGGTCTGTGACTAGTAACTGTGACCATGAAACCCAGGTACTTAGAAGGATGGGACGACGTTGAATTGATTTCAGGTTACACACCTGCCTTTTCTTCACTAACGGTGTGAGGGGCGGTCTGCAGTAACTTTGACCTTGGCTTATCCATAGACATCTGTGTTCTCAGTGTTCCTTCCCCGGGCTCAGTGCCTTGGCCTGAAACTGAAATGCTCTTGTAACAAAACAACAAAACAGGAAGGCCCTCACAGAATTAAAAGTACTAACTTCCTTAAAAAGTTCCACTCTAAAATTCCTCCAACAGAGATCACTAAGCCAAGGCCAGAGAGAATGGACTATAACGGGGGAACGGGATGTTCGAGTGGAAGGCTTGCTGGACCGTCCACAAGCTTCTGAAACCTAGGAATGGGGACGCCTGGCCATGTGAGTGAGTGTGGGCAAAACTGGGACTGTCACCGCAGGCCATGGACTTGGTCTTTTTCTTTTCTCATAATAATCCAACCCTTAATTTAAAGCTGCTTCTTAACCCATGAATGGTCTAAACGGTGTATTTTTTTAACTAGACGGATTTTTACAATATGCAAAGTTCAGGTTTTAATACTCTTCTTCTGTTGTTGAGCCAGGCGTTGTGGTCTCTGTGGAGACAGTTCTGAATTAATGATTTTGGAGTGATGGGCGTCTCTCATCACTCACATTCCCGCAGAGGGGAGTGTACGAGGAAGCCCTCCGTGTGTGTTTCCCAGAATGCCGTGTGCTGCCCGGCCCTGGCTCGGACTCATGCAAGATTAATGTCCAGAAGGAGGTACCAGCTGGCACTTGGTTATTATTTCTGCCTTTTAGCTGTCAGACCTGTCCTCTAAATCTCGTATCAGTATAAGACAGAAAAAGACTGTAAGAATTCATAGAGTGACCCAGCAAGCTGGCCAAGTAAGTTCTAGGAAAAGCCAAGCATTGTATAGAAGCTTAACAGGGGATGAGGAAAATTACAGCCTCAGCGTCAGCGAATTCTGTCCACGAGGACTCTGGAGTGTCTTTCACAGCCTTCTCCTTCTATCCAGTTTCATCTCTACCACCTCCCGACCAGAGGTGCAGTGCGGTAGACACCCAAACAGTTTCTCTGCTCCCACTCCTCTTAATCGGTGCACAATGGCCCTGGTGACTTTTACCTAAAGACTATTTTTTAGGGGACTTTTAGTTTTACAACAGAACTGAGGGAGAGATACAGGGATTTCCCACCTGCCCCACCCCTACAGCCTCTCCCCCTGTTGCCAACACTAGTCATTAAAATGGTACTTTTTTTATTTTTAAGCAAGGATGAACCTACATGGGCACATCACAGTCACCCAAAGCCCATAGCTTACCTTAGAGTTTGCACTTGGTGGTGTACATCCTCTGGGAACCGACAAATGTACAATGATACGCTGACATGTATCCTTTAGTAGAATATCGTAATATCACACAGGGTGCTTGACTGCCCTAAAAATGCTCTGTGCCCTACCGATTTATCCTGCCCTCCCCCGTAACCCCTGGCCACCACTGATCTTTTTACCACCTCTGTAGTTGTGCCTTTTCCGAAGTGTCTTGTAGTTGGTGTCACACAGTGCGCAGCCTTCTCAGAGGGGCTTCGTTCACTTAGCAACGTGCATCTCCGTGTCCTCCACGTCCCCAGTGATCTTTACAGACACCAGTCAGATTGTGTGCCACCCTTCCAAGTAAAATTATATGACTGTCTTCGAAAACTTCTTAGTATGTCCCCAGAGTCTTGCAGCTGGTTTTCTGGACAATCTTGCTGCGTCAGACAAGACCCTAACATTACTGCTCACCACGGTGGATCCCGCATTGCAGAGAAGTGGGGTTAAAGATAATTACTTGGAATGCCCTTGTAATGTTCTAAGCAAACACGAAGAGCTCATTTTTAAAACCAGAACTTATTATGCATGTTTATGTATACGGACAACGTATGTGTTGTAGATGTATAAAATTTGAATAAAATCCCTGTGGACCCTCCAAATGCTGTGAAGCTACGTTGACCTCTGTATCCTCTTGTACTGTAGCATCTTTTCTCTTCCCAGTCACAGCCGTGAGATTGAATTTTTGTGCTTTGTATTATCTTTTTAGTAGAAATTTATTGCATGTGTATTTGTCCCTAAGTAGATTGTTTGGTGAGTTTTCCAAATCAATTTCATACATTAGTATTATCTTTGTTGTGGTTTCGTCATGTCCAATGAGATGCATGTGTTTTCAGGTTTAACAGATAAAACTCAGGTAACCACCACCGTCATGAGGTAGAGCAGATTTCCGTCACCCCAAAATGTAATGTTGTCTCTCTTGGGGCTGAATTGCCACCATCCTCCCCCTCATACATGTCCGGGGCACTCGACTGATAATTCTCACTATCATTCATCCCAGAAAATGTAAATTAAAACCCCAGGAGATGTTAGTACATCCTGGTCCAGAGGATCAACATGGAAAAGACTGACCATAGCAAGTGTTGCTGAAGATGTGGAGCAGCTGGATCACTCTTTCCCGGCTGCTGGGGACTTAGAATGTCACTTCACGAAACAATGCGACATTTTTTCAGAAAGATAACGCACACCACCCACCGTACAACCCTTCAGGTAGCGAAGACGTGATAACATGTATGTCATTGCAGAGATGGATGCCCCAGTGCCAGCAGCTTTATTCCTAATAGACCCACACTGGAAGTGACAGCAGTGTCTGTCCACAGGGGAAAAGATAAATTGTGGTTTGTTGATAGTTACTTAGCAGCAGAAATGAAGGGACCATTACTACATGCGACAGAGTGGGTGAATGTCAAAATTAGTATGTTGGTGGAGAGAAACCAGATTTTAAAAAAGAACACTCACTGCCTGATTCCATCTGTGTTAAATTCTGCAACAGGCAAGACCAGTTTTAATTGCTTCTGTGCTTTATTTAAAAAAAGATGTTCAGTATGCAGTGCTTAGTGACTTGAGTTTTTCATTTAGGATCAGGTTCCTGAGACACCGCTGCACTGTTGCTGTCGTTCACTGTCGTTCCCGTATCCTGCTTGTGTGTCACATTTCACGGGTCACCTGGTGAGATCTGGTCCACTGACTGCACTTTGCCACCCTCTGCTTTAAGCTCTTATCCAAGTGCTTAGGACCCCAGACTCCGGATACCTGGACATAATCAACCTCTAGCGCGGGAGTCAACCAACTGCAGTCTGCGGGCCAAATCTGGCCCTCCACTTATTTTGTTAAATTAAGTTTTATTGGGACACAGTCAGGTTCACTTGCCGTGGATTGTTTCTGGCTGCAAAGCAGTGTTGAGCAGTTGCAACAGACACCACGTGCTGTGCAGAGTTTAGACTCTTCACTGCCCAGCACCTGACAGGAATATTCTGCAGAAGGCCCTCTGCACCAGAGTGTGAACAAAGCTTCACCTAGAAGTGCGTGCTGAGCAAATGCAAGGCAGAGATGCCCTTCAGGGCTAGCTGGGGTGAGTTACTTACATTATGCAGCCTACAGCTATGGAAAATATCCAAGGCTGAGGCTCCTGGCCGCACTGGAAAACACCCCACTGCATTTAAAATTACTAGATCTCTGTAGCCTGTGCACCCCAGTGTCCATGGCTTTGTGATTCTCACACCTGAACGGGCCAGGCAACAGTCTCGGCATAAGCAGAGGCATGTGACGGTTTTACCTGTTGGTTTGGGGTGCCCAAGACTTGGAGGAAGTCAGAAGACCCCAGAAAGACCCTCATCAGTCAGTCTTGAGATGGGCATCTTAGCAGAGGCTGTGTTCAGGGCCGGAAGATGCACCCCTAACATGGTATGCTCCTACTCCAGCTGTTCCAGTTCTCTGCAGAAAAGTAACCTGTCCAGAACATGGTTTTCTTCTTCTTCTTCTTCTTCTTCTTCCTCCTCTTCCTCCCCTCCCCTTCCCCCCCTCCCCTCCCCCTCCCCCCTTGTCCTTCCTCTTCCTCTTCCCCTTCTCCCTCCCCCTCTTCTTTCTTCTTTCTTCTTCTTGTCACAGACTCTTCTTGGCAACACTGCGTGTTTCCGTGTTCCGGACTGTCTTCCTGGAATGGGAAACTGCACATTTGTGATGGGGGAACAGGGTTTTACTTTCAGCTCAGCAAACAGACCTCTTTTATTTTCCTAAACCTTTTAAAGACGCTCTGAGCTGAAGTTATCCTTAAAATGCCCTTTTTTCCCCTCCTGACTTAATAGCAAAACCACTTTCTACCCATTGGCTTTCTCTTGACCCGATAAGCCCCATTCCTAAGAAAGCAGGCAGTTGACATGTTGCCAGAAATGTTCCAAAATGAGTAGCAACAGCCCCACCAGGTATTGTCACACTCACCAATCTGTGGCCCAGTCTCTCCTGGAAAATAATGAAGAGAAGGGTCACTCCATTCAGAAATTCTTTCCTTAAACATAACCAGAAAAGGGAGCATCTGAAACACACATTATTTGGGGAGAGAGAAAAAAAAAAAGGACCCAGTGTCTTGTGTCAAAACTCTTATTCTCATTCTACCAAGCCTACAGTGCACAGAAATGTGTGTCTGGATTGAACTTTCTGCCCACTGATTGCCGTTTCCCCAGCGTCATCTGCAGGGTCTTAAAATCAGGCAAAAAATCTCTATTGAAACCACTAACCATGTCTCCTGGACTGAGAGAGGACCCAGATGAAGAGGTGAAACTGTTCCAGGCCTCCGTGCCAATAAGACACTGAAGGAAGTGTCCAAGTTTCTCTAGTCTCCTGATAACACGGGGTGGCCGGCTCCGCTGCGGCCGTAAACCTGGAATGGGAGCCCCCTCCAACCCAGCAGGAGAGCTGGTGGCTGGCTGTCCCGTGGATCACAGTACCAGAAACACGGGTGGTTGTTGACAGCCTCGAGTTACCAGCCACAGCTTGAATGAGTTTGTAAGACGAGAATCGTCCTTTTCCTTTTGGATGGGGCTTTTTCGGCTGGCACGTCAGCATTTCCGTCCTCTTATCTGATGTGAAACTCATAAATGTACCTGTGAGGCAGGGAGGAAATGTGTCCCCGCTCGCAGCTGGGGAAAACGGACGGAGAGGAAAGGAGCACTTCACCCCGTGTCCAGAGCTTCAGAAAAAAGATCAGCGGCCTCCCAGCTCAGGATATGACCGGCCAGGCAAACCCAGGCCCTTGCTTTGGCAGGAAGTTCTCCGCTTCTTGTGCATGTGAAAGAAAGATTGGGGAATGCTGCTGGGCTGCTGGAAGAAAGCGGAATCCAGAATGGTCTCTCCCTTGCTTCAGGCCGAAACGCAGGATATCTGCACTGTTACTTCTCTCAAGAGCCTTGGGGAGGAAGGCTGTAATCTTGATGTAACAAGGGTGATTTATTTACACCATGGATTCAGGAGTCAGGGGGACATACAATTAGAAGATAATTTGTGTCCAGTGTATGTTATCTGCCTAAGGATTGTTATTGATCCTGTCTGTCAGGATTTTTTCCCCCACCATTAGAGGAATTGTTCCTAGAAATCTGGACTGCTGGGGTCCGCACAGCTCTGTTTAAATCATGAACGCATAAGCCTGGCTTGTGGAGTTGCGGTTCTTGCTTTAATATTTATTTTATGAACTTGGACGTTTTTCCTGTAAGTAGAGTCTTTGCTCTTAGCCTTTCCTGCTTACAGGGCTGTGAGTCAATCCTGCCTCCCACCCTGACCTGATCTCCACCCACCCCAGCACCCAGACACACCCTGGGCAGACCCAGCTGCTTGGTTTATCTGCACCTGAGTACAGCACACCCATTCAGGAGCGTGCGGTGGACAGTAAAAGACTTGGCCAAAATCTTTTTTCTCCCCGCTTGGCTCCCCGGGAAGGCAGTTCAGTCTATCACCAGGAAGTGGTTAACATGACTGTTCTGAACAAGAAACCATCAGAGAAGTGTTACTAATGTGGATCGTGAGATGTACCTTCTTCCGGGAATTTATTCACGATACCCCCTTGGTGTGACAGGGATCTCTTTCCAGCCTCTCAAGTCTGGCTGGGATTTTGCCTTCACCTCTCTTGAGCAAAGGGAGTTATTACAGAGAACAGTAGGAGAACTTTAATCTATCAGTTTTGCACTTACTGCCTACAAATGTCTCCCCATCTTTTTCACTGCAATTTATCACAGCTTACGACTGCCTTAACTTGGGGGGTGTATCTTATATGCTACCGTTACCTCTGGCAAGCTCAGGATTTCCTCCTGGGCATGCAAATAAAATCCTGCATATATGTTCATTTTGGTCATCAGACTCCATCTCACACTCTGCATATAACCTGAAATTGTCTCTCTCTCTCTCTTTTTTTTGGTTATACAGGCTGTCCCTGGTCTAGTTCGGGGCTCTGAAATAAAATGAAATCAAATAGCAAGGAATCTCTTCTACCACCTTCTCAGGTGTGTCCTCAGTTATCAACAGATTTACTTGTGTTGGATATTCTTGTCACTTCAGGGTCCAAAACTGGACCAGGGCATAACTTAAAAACAGGACAGTGTGGGTCACAGTGAAGGATGGTTGAGTAATTTAGATGTGAGGATCCACTACTGAAACAGACAGTTGTAAATTCCGGTGACTCTCTCCACCTTCTCAGAGTATCCACCTCAACAAAGTTCTGACCATCAGTGAGCTGAAAGGAATTTCAGAGTCCAAAAATATTTACCTCCATCCAAATAGGGTTAAGAGCTAGATGCAAACAAGAATTAGGCTCCCTGAGCATTTGGGCAAGTGTCTGTATACACATTAAAATTGTAGAGACCCAATCAAAGTGGTGTGTGGACTAAAGTAAAAGTTACGTCGTGATAACACGTGATGAAACTGCGTTAGCTGCACACAGCCGCACGAACGAGGGCCTGCTTACTGGGGAGGCTGGTGGACGGCAGGTCTGCAGGATGCTCCTCTGACAGGAAGTGGATGAACAAGACTTGAGCGCTCTCTGCGTTATTTCTTACTTGCACAAGGATCTACCGTTTCCTCAATATAAAAAATACAATTGAAGGCATTCCATGGAGGGAAGGCACAAAGATCGCAGAAGATGTACGTGAAGGGCTTTGGAGATTTTCCACACAGGTTAGGTAGGCACGGGAGCTGGATGTGGTGTTTGGGATCCAAGGAGTAACTAGTTGAGGGCTTAGGAAGGTTCAAGAATCCTGCATATTCCTGAGGAGAGAGAGCAGACAGCAGGACATGGTTGTGGCAGCTGGAAGGAATGTGTCCAGGGCCTCCCACCAGTGACGCGGATACACGGACACAGTGTTGGCGCCCGGATGGAATAGGAGCCACCAGTGCTTGTCCTGGGTGTCAGCACCAGCACGAAAATGGAATCCCGGGTCCCAGGTCGCCTTCTTTTACAGCTGTGGAAGCTGAAGTGTGGCTTCTGAGCCGAGCAAAACTGAAGTTAAAAAGGCAGCGATGTGCTGCCTGTTTGGAAAAACCAGCCCTAGGGTGGAGGATGGTAATCCAGCGTGATTTTAAATCATGAAAAGCAGGGTTGGGGGAAAGGAGACAGGCATCGTAGACGGGCTGACATTTATGTTCAGTGACGTCTCACAGCCAGGGGTACTGCTCTGCTCCCGCCGTGGAGGCTCACACCTTTGGTCTCCTTTCCTAAGGAGCTTTCCTTGGTAGAGGAGCCCGCGTCCTGGGGCGCTCAGGTCTGCCCCCTGCACTGATGTTGTAGCTTGTTCTCTTCCCGCACGTGGGCTCCGAGAACAGGTCCCCATTCTGACAGGGCCCTTAGTCTCAGTGTTGCCTGCATCCGTCCCTCGTGTTTGTTGTCCGGGAACATACCCTCTCTCTAACGTGGTTGCTTTCACCACGTGCATGCCCGCCTTTCTCCAAGGAGGAGACCAACAGCCGATTCTCTTTCCATGAATCAAAGCTCAAAGGGGCTCCTGACGTCGGACCCCACGGGATGCCCACCCGCTGCAGCTGCCCATGAAGAGGACATCTGATGAGTCACTGAAGACCACTTGCTAGTTGCTTTAAGGTGAATGTTCAAGGATTCAGTAGTGAAGTTGCCATTTCCCTGTGGTCGTTTTCTGCACGTTTCCAGCTTCAGTACTGCTCAGCTCACCTAGGCAGTATCATGTCTGTATAAATGAAGGTTCAAGCAGGGAGCTCCTAGGACAGGTAGATAGATGATGTTTGGGTGGACAGATGGATGTTGGTATAGATATGTAGGTATGCTATAATTATGTGTAATATAAACCTCCAGACAGATGGATAGATGAGGATGTAGTCTGTTGTATGTAGCTATAGATTGTATGAATATTAAGCATATGTAGATTGCTATCGTATTAATGTAGATACTAATTATCTATAGATTATAGGTAATGAAATGGTAGGTAGACAGAGATAGGTACATTTGTCTGTATTTGTCATCTAGCTAGCTAGCTACGCATAGGACAGAGAAATAGAAAGGTGGATATTGACCTATATCTATCCGTTTTTCTGTCTCTCTGCATCTATCTGTATCTGCCATCATTTGTCTGTGGAGAAATGGGCAAGTCTAAAATCTGCAGGGCATATCGGCAGGAAGGGCAGACTGGAATTCACCACACAGTCCGGGGCTGCTGAATTTTCCCTTCTCTCGTGGAAGCGTCAGCCCTTCTCTTCCCACTCCTCCCCCACACCAGTTTTATCGAGGTATAACTGAGAAATAACAATTGTATATATTTGAGGTACACAGTGGAGACGACTTGATACCTGTATACTTTGTGAAATGATTACCATCAAGTTAACACACCCATCATCATACATGGTTACCTTTTTGTGTGTAGTGAGAACGTTCAAGATCTGCTCTGTCAGCAGATTGCAAATACGCAATGCAGTAGTATTAGCTACAGTCACCATGCTGTACACTAGACCCCCAGAATCTCCTTGTGTTATAAGTGAAAGTTGGCTCCCTTTGACCTGTGTCTCCCCATCCCCCCACCCCCCAGCCCCCGGCAGCCACCATTCTAGTCTCTGCTGCCATGAGCTTGATTTTCGTCAATTCTACGTATAAGCGACGTCATGCAACGTTTGTCCTTCTGTGTCTGGCTCGTGTCACTTTGTATAGTGTCCTCCAGGTCCATCCGCGTTCTTGCAGACGGCAAGATTGCCTGCCTTTATGTGGCTGTGTAGTGCTTAAGTGCATAGATGCCATTCCTTCATGCGTTCATCCATCCAGGGACATCTGGGCTGTGTCCTTATCTTGGCTCCTGTGACTAACACTGCGTGAATGTGGATAGTGGATTTGGGAGTGGGGCAGCCCTGCAGCCGGAAATCAGGCTGGTCCAGCTCCCTGGCATGGTCTCTCCCTCACTTGAAGTCCACTGACTGCGGGCTTTAAGGACATATTCGTGACAACGCCTGTAGGCGTGTTTGAGTAAGTAGACGCTGTAGCCTCGCCAAGCTGCCCCACCAAGAAGACCATCACAGAATCAAAGCAAGGAGGGGAGACACTGTACACTCCTTACAGTCATTGGTTACTTAATAACTCCTCGCCTTCCTTCTGCAAGTGTGTTCAGAAGGGTTTATGTGGATATGGTTTCATGGGCCGATTTGGGGGCCCTCTCTGCACTGATTCTGCTTCCTTAAGTCTGTTTTGGGGGAGGAGACAAACATTGCCATCTTTAACTAGCAATTAGGGAGTCTGGAGCTGATGAAAATGCACTGTTGTCTGCAAGAAAACTGCCGTGGAGAGAGGCAAAATAATCAAGTGCTTACACAATACAGATTTATTTTGTCACACTTCTGCAGACCAGAAAATCCATATCCAGGCCCAGCGTGGATTATGGGTGTCTGATGAGGGCTGTCTTCCTGGCGTGCAGACGGCCACCTTCCCACCATGTCCTCACCTGGAGAGGGAGATGCTGGTGTCTCTTGTTCTTCTTGTAAACTTCTCCCCTTTTAGTACCCCACCCATATGACCTCACTTAACATTTATCACCTCCTCACAGGTCTTGTGTCCAAATACAGTCACCCTGGGGGTTCAAGCTTCTACATAGAGTACGGGGGTCCCAGTTCAGGCCGTAGCAGCGTTGACATCTGCTCAGATTAGTCAGTATAGCAGTAATTCAACCAAAAGGCTTCCAGACAGTAGATTTGGAAACTGCAGAGCTTAGCAAAGAAATGAATCTATGATGTGAATACACAGTATCAGAAAAAATTCCAAATGAGGACTCCAAAGGCCAAATCTACCAGACCTTCCACCCAACCTTGTGCCGTGTGAACCTTGCCGAGCTACATAGTCTCTCTGAGCATATTTTGTTCTGAATATGGAGGTAAAAACACCTGCCCTCCTTTCCATAGGGGCTGACTTCTGGGGCCCGGTGGCACAGTGACTGTCAGGAACTCTGAGGTGCTTTGCGGGCATCAGTGACTTTTCCCACTGGTTTCAGTAAAAGAACAATTTGAGTGAGTGCTGGGGAATGCTTGTCCACGTTGGAAACGGTTAAGGACATGGGGCCAGCATCTTCCGGGTCTACAGAAGCACTGCTGGTTTCCTTGCTCCACTGTTCTGCCAAGGGAAGAGAAAGAACGAGAAAAAGATAGCTACTTAGTTTAAAGAAGGTCTTTTCCTTACAGAGAGATCCTCGGACAGCTCTGGGCAGGCACCACCGATGGTCGAAGTCAGTGGTTAACCAGAAGGAAAAAAGAAAGCCAGACTGAAGTTAAGGAGTAACTGAGAAAAAGTTAGGTTTACTGGGTTAACTGTTTACCCAGGACTTAGGTACTTAAACGCATTGGTTTCTTACTTTGCTTAAAGCCAGCGAATAGAGTGTTTCAGTACATTTCATCCTGACATTGTAATTTTTAAGTTTTTCTTTAATAGAAAGTGCATTACTACTTGTATCTGTCGCTAAATGTGCAGAAAAATGAGAGAGTGAATAACCCCCTGGCTGGCCCTGCTTTTCATCCAGTAGCAGCTTTGGAAAGAGCAGGAAAAGAGTTCTGGGGGGTCACCAGCTTCGTGGAGGATGGCTTTCATGTTCTAAACTTAGGACGTGAGTTCACGTCCCAGAATGTATTTCACTCAAAGTTGGATGTGTGAACCATCTTCTCCACCATTTTACTCTGAGTGATGCTTTTTGAAATGGGTACACGCAGTGTCTTACAGATTACAGATTTAGAGGGGAAAAGAGCCTTAAGTGTCACCGTCACCTTGGCGAGGAGGGATGGTGACACCGTGTGACATAGAACAAGGCCGAGCCGTTTTATTACTGTCTCTGGCTTCAAGAGCTTCACCTTCTCCAGAGTGTGTCAAAACGTCCAGCCTTTCACCAGCTTAACCAGAGCAACCCTAGATCAGGTCAGGAGGCAACATTCGCTACCAGACACATTTTGCAAACACGATAAAACCCAGAATTTCCATGAGTCTCTAAAACACAGTCAGGGTTGCTAATAGCCTATGTCAGCAAGAGCAGAGAAAATCTTGGAACTGTAATGAAAAGGCTGGTTTTCTCCCCCAAAGAATTCTGTGGAAAAAAAAAAACATCTTACAAGGGAATTGGGTTGTGTTGTATATTTTTGTAGTGGCTGTGTTGATCACTGATCCATTTGGGATCTTCTCCAAGCTCTCCCTTATTCTCACAGCTTAAAACACATTAGCCCAGTCCTCCCTAACGCGAGGACTGTGGTAAAACGAGTGACTCATTTCAGGGCTATACAGTTAAGCTGGCCCACTTGCTACTATGCGAAAAGGAATTGTGAACCCCACTAGCAGAACCATCCAGTAAGCTTCATGAAAGACATTATTTATCCAAGTAAAATACAGCTCTCTAAATAAGATCTGGTATATTGCCATTCTGTCTTATTCTGAGGGGAAAATCACTTCGATCAACATTTATCAAGTTTCCAATGATGCGATCATTTAATTCAGATTTCTTCTGAATAGTCCAGAGGAGTAAACCGTTCATGGCACGGTCATTTAGGTATTCTCTTTCAAATGATAGATAAATCTTGCCCGTGGGCATACACTAGGCTGTGAAAATGCCACGCTTTCTGCATTTGCCAGCTGCAGCACAGTGATTGCCTTACGAGATGCAGACTACACATTGGACAGGAGTGTGGTGGGAAGGTTACTGGAAGATCCAATAATGTGTCAGGTTAAAATAAGGATACTTGTAGAGATGATGGAAAGAAAATGGGATGGTGGCCTGGAGTAAAAGGCTCGATGTCCCCTGTGTGTTCTTGACTATCAGAGAGAACCCTGCAGCCATCCTCCCGACTGCTTAGGGGCCCTTGAGCACCCCTGGGTTGGTGTCTCCACCATGGTCTGAAGCCCGGAGGGTGCATCGTTACTCACTGCCTTGAGGAGAGATGGTCCCACTCGAGGGAGCTGAAGTAGACCTTCAGCTCCTGAGCCACTGAGCTCCACTTTGAAAATACAGCCTCCTTTTTATCACCTCCATCCTTCACATCTTCCCTCAGTTGGTGACTGAAAACAGCATTCAGGTACGCTCCACAGGGCGGTCAGTGGTTTAAGATGAAGTCAGAGCATCAATCACCCTTCCATCCAAAGCCTGCCAGTGGCGTCCCCTGTCTCCCAGAACTAAAGGCATCTTTGCAGTGGCCCTCGAGGCTCTAGGTGATGGATCCGTGCCTCCCACTCAGCCCCGACCTCATCTCCTAGGATGTGCGTCCTGACTCACTCAGCTCAGCTACATGCTCTCCTTCCCCCTCAGTCGGGCAGCTCACTTCCTGCCTCTGAGACGCTCCTGCTGCGTCCCTCTGCCCAGAGCGCTCTCTTCGAAGTTCCTGCGGGACTCACCCCTTAACTTCCCGCAGGCCCAGGCTCAAATGTCATTTTATCAGCAAGAGATTTCCCTGGCTACCCTCTGTAAAACGACCATCTCTCCTCCATCGAGCTCCATGTCCCAATGCACTCTGTAATTTATCTCGTAGTCCTTGTCACCGTGTGTGTGTGTGTGTGTGTGTAAAGCTGCTGAAAGCCCCTGAGCTTAAAGGGGACCACTCAGAACACAGTCCACGGAATACTTTTTAGTGAATGAATACATGGCAGGGTTAACGTGGAGACTGCAGATCTCAAGGAGTTTGTAAGGGTCTGAATAAACAGGTGCCTCCGCCCTGGTAGATGCTGGATGCAGTGGAGGGGGTGGAGTTTTTCTGACCAAAGACCCACTGGAATTTCTAGGAGATATTTGCATTTCCCTCACTTCACATATGGTACATTAAATAAGCAAAATAATTTTTAGATTGAGTTCTTAACCTCTATTTCAGATATCCCCAGGTGTTCAGGAAATTAATGGATATCACACTTAGGGACAAACATTCTGTGAAAGGAAAGACTGAATTAATGAAAGAAGAGAGTGCTACATTTAAAACATCAGGGCCCCCCAAAAACAACTTGCACTGATGGTTCTAAGATACACACACAGATGCACACAGCATTATGGGCTTAATTGTGTCTCCCTAAAATTGCTGCTTAAGCCCAAACCTCCAGTGTCTCAGAAAGCGACTGTATTTGGAGAGAGGGTCTTTGAAGACGTAATTGGGTAAAGCGACATCATTAGGCTGGTCCCTAATCCAGTAGGACTAGTGTCCTTATAAACAGCAGTGAGGACACAGAGAAAGACAGCAGGGGCGTGTGTGCACAGAGCATGGAAGGTCACAGCCAGGAAACCTCCCCTCACCAACACAGCAGGGCACTAAGTATGGGTGGCCTTGTTGCCACGCCATTACACGTCTGATCTCATAAGAAGTCAGTGAGGCTGGCATTTTCATTGGCCCTTTTTATATGAGGAACCCGAGTGTAGGTCCCCCAGGGTCCCAGAGATGGTGAGACGCAAAGCTGGGAAGGAAACTGGCTTTACTTTAACTCCACAGCCTTGACCCTGACGCCACGCCATTGCCTTCTGATGATATTTGAGGAAAAAAGCAAAAACAAACAAAAGTCGCAGGTCAGGGACCCAGACAGACACGTGTTCGAATCTTGGCTGTGCTTCTTCTAAGGCAGAGTTTGACCCCCACACGGTCACCTCGTCTGACGTGCCTGCACACGGGAAGCCCTCTGTACCATCTGCCTCTTTTAATATCAACTTACTTTTGTTAAAATACTATGAGATGATGTCTCTGTCTGCCAAGAGCTTTGCAGAATATACTTACCCAGAATCACATGGAACCCGAAACTACTGGCCGAGCGGAATTTTCCAGTGATGCTGTTGCATTTTGCATCATTACTTACATGCTTTAAACTAGTTAAACTTGAATTGTTTTAGAATATGAGCCTTTAGGTCAGCTGGTGAAGCTTTCCATAAATGTCATCATACACTGTGAAGCGGGGAAGATACTTATATTAAAATGAATATCGGCCTACCTATTTGAGACTTACAACGGCTGTTATGAATTTATTCCTGTCAGAATTACCCAACTTTGCAAATTCAGCACCTCATCTCCTGTATACTATCAAAGGACCATTTTCTTTCCTGAGAAAGCTATAAGATATATTAGAAAAGATGAGAGAGCTGTTACGGTCAGGTACAGTGTAATTCTACCGGGTAACATTGCCTTTGAAACACTGCTATATTATGTGATCAGGGTAATCATTTCTGTAAAAGAAGATAGTTCGCTTTTATGTTTCCAATCATTGCTATGCTTCTCAATAGCCTCAGGCTTCCTCTTTTTTCCTCAGGAAAGGGCGGAAAAGTGTATCTCTCTCCATTGTTTTGCTGAAATGCATAATATATGAAAATGTAGATGTGAATGGGATTCTGGAGGGAAAAAAATGAACTAGGTTTTTGGCTCCTTTCCAAAAACTGCCTTCATATTGGTTTTTGTTAAAATGGAACATTTCATAACATGCTAGGTAAGGGAAACATTAGAGTTTTAAGAATTATCATTATGGTCTAGGCATAACATATATAAACAGTGGACAGCTTTAAATGTGACATTCACTGATACTCCACGTACGGATGTACTTACTGTCACCAGCATGCTGGTCAAAACAGAGACATTTCCGAGACCCAGAAGTTTCCCATCTGCTCCTTCTTAACCAGGTATCATCCTGTTAGCTGGAAGCTGCCTCACTCTCACATGTGCTACCGTGGGTTGGTTCAGCCTTCCCTAAACTGCAGAGGAGTGGGGTCAGACGGGGCACAGGGTTTAGCTTCTGGCTTTGTCTGCTCACCACTCCATCTGTGAGAGTCATTCCTGGTGTTGTGTGCAGCCATAGTTCATCCTGTTTATGTTATTTCTTGGTAATATTTTTTGTGAAAATGCACCATAATTTTTTTTTCATCCACTGTATTTGTGATGGATATTTGGGTTGTTCCAGTTTGGGGCTATCGTGAGAAGAGGCACAATGAACACACTTGTACTTCTGTTGGACCTGCATATTCCATTGTCTTGGTTTACACCTAGGAATGAACTGTGTGGGTGTTTCTGGGGGTACACAGGCACTTGGCTTTAGTGGACACTACCAAACAGCTCTCCAAAGTGACTGGGCCAGTTCACACTCTCCCAAGTAGGTTCACGGTCATGTCACTTACTTGAGGTTGTCAATCTTTTTTTTTTTTTTTTTTTTTAACAATTTCATTCATTCTAGTAGCTGGGTAGTGGTATACATTCTTGCATTCTGCCTTTCATTTGTATTTTCCTGGTGAGTGATCATGTTAAGTAGCTTTTCCTGTGCTTTTTGACCATTTGGAAATCCTCATTTGCAGTGTCGGTTCAAGTCTTTTGAAAATGTTTAATTCAGTTGTCTTTTTGTATGGATTTGTAGGAGTTCTTTATATAGTCTGGATACTGGTCCTTTTGGGACTATCATGTCCTTTCCTCCGTGTTATCCTTTAACTCTCCTACTGATGTCTGCTGATGAACTAAGGCTCTTAATTTTAATGTAAAACAATTTATCAGTTTTCTGTTTTGTGCCTAGTGATTTTTGTATGCTGTTTAGAAGCTGTTTTACACCTCGAGTTCATAAACATAGTCTTCTTTTTTTTTTTCTACAACTTGTACTATATATGTTTTACAAATGGTCTGTGATTTATTTTATATGCATTTATTTGAGGTAGAGGTAAAGATTCCTTTTTCAAAAATATTAACATCCAGTTGAACTAAAATAACTGACTTAATCGACGATCTTTTCCTCTAATGAATTGCTATGGCACTTTTTCATAAATACGTTGACTGTATCAGTGGGTCATCCAGATTCTGGATGGTTTTCCACGGATCTTTGTTGTTCCTTTGTGCTTCTCTCTTGGCTTCTGTGGCTTCACTGTATGTCTTGATAGCCGGTAAATTATGCCCGTGACGTTTGCTCTTCTCTAAGATTACCTTGGCTAATCTAGGCCCTTTGACTGTCTCTCAGTTGCCACAAAAACCTTGGGGTAATATTGATAGCGATTGTGTTGAACCTATAAATCAAGCTGGGAAGAACGGGTGCGTTAAAAATATTGAGTCCTGCAAGTCAATAAACATGATAAATTTCTCTATTTAGGTCCTCTTTAAATTCCCTCAGCATTTTGTGTTGTTTCCTGTGTGAAAGATCTCCCATAATTAGATTTATTTCTTGGTATTTGGCACCTTTGGTGGTGCTGTAAATTATATGTGTGTGTATTTATTTGTTTGTTTCCTTGCATTTCAGTTTCACAGTCATCGTTTGTGTCATTTTCAGGTTCTCCTAAATCATGAAAAAAGGTTATGTGACCTTCACCTTTGATCAAGCTAGTAATAATTGAAGTAATTTTTCAACTCTTCCTTCACTGCACATTTATCAAGACAGACAGCATTCTACGTCCATCTTCCTAGCATATCCCTTGTTTTTAAGCCTATTACAGTTACAGCTATTTCTCAGTGACTTTTTATGGCAGCCCCCAGTGAATCTTCTGTTGTATTTCATACCACTTCATCCACACACTGTTTAGCACAGCTCTGATCATAGCATTCTCTTATCAGTTCTTCTTAGCGTTCTCGTATTTTTAATTGTGTCATTACTCCCATTTTTCCAGCTTTATCTCTGTCTCTTCCTCTTTATGTGCTTCAGACGCTAAAGCAAACCATCCACCGTTACACAGCTTAGATGTGTAAAAGATGTGACCTTTGCTCAGGACACTTGATGCTTATGGAATCTCCATCCATATCTGTTAGTTCTGTATCCCTCCCTCAAGAAATGTGTAGATCACAATTTGATTTAAAATAAGATGTTTTATGAGCCGTCAATTAAAGATAATTAAGTGCTTCATAGAAAGCAGGAAACGCTTTCTGGAATCACACAGCACACGTTTTTCACTGTTCCCCAGAGACTACTCATTTAAGGAGCCATTTTCCCCAAAACGTCTTCTGACACCGTCCAGCCCACCTTTGAATGCCTCATAGCATTCTGCACAGTCTTTGGCTCATGGTCGATACTTAATACATATACGCTGACTTAAATTTTTTTTAATTTATTTTTTTATTGAAGTACAGTCAGTTACAATCTGTCAGTTTCTGGTGTACTGCACAGTGTCCCAGTCGTGCATATACATACATATATTGGTTTTCATACTAAATTTAATGTTGATAAATGCAGATGGAATACGACCATGCACCGGGCTACCTTTTCTGTCTGGGTTTGGCCAGCCATGGGTCCCTGAGCAAACCTTTTGAAGCCCTGAAACAAAAAACAGGCAGAACTCCATTCTGCTCTGGCTAGAGCATCATTGAAGAATTCTGAGCCTTCACTTTGTTTTTTTAAAGCATATAATTTATGTGCATGATAAAACAGCCCTTTGTCTTCCCAAGTCCACATTCTTAATGCAGCCGTCAAAGTGCATTCTCAGTAAATTGCTTTGATGAACATGCCAGACCAGTTAGTTTCTTCTAAGGGGAAGAGAAGAAAGAAGGGGTAAAAAAAAAAAAAACTTTGCACAAGGGAAAAAAAGAAAGTAAATAGAACAGGTCTAGACTTTACTGCATATTTTTACATCCAAGGTGGCAAATAATTTGGCTTAACCTCTCATGAGCCAGGATTCTACCTCAAAATTTGCAATTCAAAAGGTCTGCTTTCGCCCCACATAAGCACCCATTAACAGGTCTCAAGCATGCACGGACTTGACATAGTTTTAAATGTACAGCTGGGAAAGCAGTGCTCAGGTTGACAACCCTGAGGTCTGGCACTTGGAGGTTCCATGCAAATCTCTTTCGTAGCGATCCCCGCAGCAAGAATCTCACCCGTGGGACTTCGAGGACTGGGTCCTGGATAGTTTTGAGGCGCCTTTTCTGTATGCAGGACCTGGTGTAGCTAAGAGGACCCAGTAAAACTCCCTGCATGTATTTTCCTAGAGTATTTCAAAGAAAATTGTTAGTTTCCTGCCCCCCCCCCCCCAGGGGCGGTGGTGGTCTCTGCGGCAGTGTTGGAAAACAGAGTAGCAGAGAGATGCATTTGCCGTCTCTGTACCCGCTGGAGCTTTGGGTGAGCTGAGACTTAGCCTCCACCTTTTTGCCCTCATGAAATTCAGTTCTGGGGATGAAGACATATTGCAGAGGTGACGCTAGGCTGTTCTTGACAGTGCCCTGCCTTCCAGTTGCTCCTTGGATGAAGGGGGGTCAGCTGGGCCAGTCCCTTCTGCATACCAAATTAGTCTTCAGAGAAGTGAGGCTGGGGCAGTCTAGGGCCCTGGCTCTGAGCCCCCAGCCCCATACAGACTGACTCAACTCTGTCTGTCCCTTGCGTCGTTTCCAACTTGTTACTTAAAGCCTCTTTGGTCACTGGCAACCCATCCTCCCTGGGGGACTAGAGCTGTGGTTCACTCCTCACGGCCCCCAGTGCCTGGCGCAGGGAGTCCTTGCCCCTGGGCACGTTCATATGGGTTCCTTCTTTTCTCTTCCCTGAGGTTAGACTTTGCTTGCCGTGGGCCCTTATTCAAGGAAATGAAGGAAATTTGAGACCTTTTGCATCAATGTTCATTTCACTAGCAACCTGTGAAGGGATGGCAGCTCCTGGTTCGTTATTTCTGAATATGCGTGTGTTACTGGGACGCGACGTGACTCTCCCTTGACCTGCAGTCTGAGTGGCTCTTGTTACGGTGATGTTAAGTCTAGACACAGTGCTGCCACAGAGCGTCGTCCTCAGTCCCTCCACCAGTTACTCGGGGACCCGGAGGGGTGCGGCCCCAGCTGGTGAAGGAGTCTGTGGCCCGCCCTCCACCCCGACACACCTGGCCTGAGTCCGGGCCACCTCCCTCCCTCCTTTGACATCACTGTCAAGTGGGGCTAGTATTTACCTTCTCCCGAGTTACGCTCTTACGTGCTTTGCATACTCACGTTGGTATTTGCGACGTTCCTCAAGTTCCAGAGATTCCTGTGCGAGCCTGAAGTGTGGCAAAGGACGATGGGCTTGGAGAGCTGTGTAAATGTGCAGCGTGGGGCACTTCAAAGCTGGGTCATAAGAGCACTCGTCTCAGGCGATTCCAAAGCTTCCCTGTGCTTCCTTTTACAGCCATTTGCCGGGGGTTTGGTTGACGTATTGTGACTCAGTTAAGTTCCAGGAGTCTCTGATTGTTACAATTAAAAGGACTAAATGAGATTATTTTTAATATGGCTCCCATGTATTGATGCTGGATTTACTTGTGACCAGTGAAAAATCCTAAGCCTGATCTGCACTGGAATATAAAGCATTCATTCTTATCAGATAATACATACCTCTCCGTCTAAACCCTGTGGTTTCACGAAATAAGCTGAATTTTTCTCCTTGGACAGAATATCTGAAAACAACATGGGACCTTAGCAAATCCAGTATGGCCAACATTTGGCTCAGCTCTCGTACTGAGACCTAAAGGTTCTCTGTTTGCATTGTTCCATTTAAACGTATTATTTCCCAGGTATGTAAACGTAAGCAGTATGATTATGTAAGTCGACACAGGTTCACAAACATTCCCTTATCTTGGGTATTTTTCCACCTCGCAAGAGGATTCATGAAAGTTTGGTTATGGGCTTAAGTAAAGAGTCATAATAAACAATCTATTATTTTGTAGGTTTGTATCAAATGTCCCAAATCGTTTTAGTTACTCATAGAACAAACACTGAGCACTGACGTATTTGTCCCATGGAGGAAATGCTCTGTGAGACTCTGACGAGGGAATTGCTGGGAAGTTTCTGGGCATTCCTGGGGACTGCGTGCACCCTGATTTCATTTCTGTGTGGTTTTGTTTGTTGCTCCAAAACATTACAATCAGGAGCCAAGTATTCAAGAAAGAAGATTTGGACAATGTTTATATTCTTGTGTGGATCATGTTAGACACCAAAAGATGCCTATGAAAGTGGATTGCAGGCGATCTTGTATGTAATTTATACATACATGTAGTTTATATAATTTTATTTACATGTATGTACTTTATTTACAAGTAACACATACAATCACAGCATGTTGTACATGTGATGCTACATGATCTCATCTCTCTGTATAATATTAGCTTTATAGCAAAACAGACAAAATGGAAGACCAGTGGTTATGAAAAGCCCACAGTGTTTCTACCTGCAACACCTCACTGAAAGCTCAGTAAGCCCCAGGTTTGTTCCCGTCAGCAGCCCACGTGCAAGGCCAGACTTTCCATCCTTCTGGAATCCCTGCTGCAGGCCCGGCGTTCCAGTTCTAGGCCGCATCACTTGCCCTGAACGCAAGGAGGAAACATTTTACCGAGTTCCGCTTAGCTTGTCAGACCCTCTCACTTCCTATATGAGTTAACGTGGACTCAGAAAGAAGAGAGATGAATACAAAGCAGGTTCTCAGGGTGCCAGACCAACATCAGGTCTGGTTTAAAGCCAGAGAAAGAAGCTTTCTAACAGTGACTCTTCACGTTCTGACCCCTAAGTATGAGTGTCCAAAGAGGCAAAGGACAGCTTCAGAGACTTCAATCAGTTCAGTCCCTGAAAGGGTTGAAATGGCCCTTGACAAGTGATTATTCCAGGTCTTTTAAAGACTGGGGCTAAATTACCATTTGACATTTTAAATTATTCTTCAGGAAGGTAGTTGTAAATAATTGCCTAGCCGTTTGTTATTTTTCTTACATAGTCACTTCATCTTGAAACTGCAGAATGCTATCAGTGAGGAAAACTGTTTCAGGTAGAATAAAATCTGACTAATGGCCAAGATAGGAATAAATAATCATCTATCCATGATTTCGTTCTGTTCCTACGTCCCGTAATATTCTGCATTTTAGGAGGTTATTCACTGTATTCTGCATCAGTCCAAAGGAAAAATGCAGGGGCTATTCCGAGTGATGACATTATTGTCTCAGTCTGTTCAGGCTGCTGTACAGAGTGCCATGGACTGGGTGGTTTACCAACAACAGACGTTTGTCTCTCACAGTTCTGGAAGCTGGAAGCCTGAGGTCAAGGCGCCAGTGGATTCAGTGTCTGCTGAAGGCCTGCTTCCTGGTCCATAGACAGCCGTCGTCCTGCCGTGTATCCATGCAGTGGAAGGTATGAGGGGGCTCTCCGGGGTCTCTTTTCTAGGGGCACTAATCCCATTCATGAGGGCTGCACCGTCATGGTCTCATCCCCTCCCACAGGACCCGCTTCCTAATACCATCACATTGGGGGTTAGGATTCCAACATGGGAGTGGAGGTGGGGTGGGGACACAGCCAGTAACTATTCTGTGTGGTGCGCGGAAAAGATGCTCCTGTACGTGTCGTATGACCGCTCTGACAAGCGCAGCCAGCCTGTGCGGGAGACAGCGGGGGTGCCCGATGTAAACACAGATACTAGCAAAGAAGTGTGTGAACGCCCGGACTTAAGGAACTAGATGTTGAGAGTTGTTGGCTTCTCAAAATAACACATGTGTGGGCAGCTGTACAAAAAGGGGTTAAAAAAATGTGTGGTTGATGGATTATCTGGGAAAATGTTGCTTAAGTTGCTTCCTCAACGTGAAAAAGGAACGGCTGTTTTAGGAGGTAAGTGTTCATTAACTCGCTTACCTGTTTTGCAATGAGTATTTTAAAATGTGTGGTTGATTGCCTGCAAAATGTTGTTTAAGTTGCCTCTTCAACATGAAAAAGGAACGGCTGTTGCAAAAGGTAAGTGTTCATTAACTCACTTATCCCTTTTACAATGAGTATTGATTTGTTTGGTGTCTGTCCTGTGCAAGGATTGGGTTAAGCATTAGAGAGAAAAATAGCAAACAAAACGAATTTCCAAGCAAACTGCATAGTTCCTCCCTCCCTTTACCAACTCTTGGTAAAGACAAATGTTAAGCAAACGGTTTTCAGAATGTGAGTTATGTATGTGTTACCCGACATGAAGGAGTCACCCGTGTGACTTCTATGTGGGAAAGTAGGTCATTTTCTGTGACAGTGACACTTGAATTGAAGTCAGAAAAAGTTAAGTGAAATTTTTACGTCAAGACCAAGTCATCCAGGCGAGTTCTTAACCAGACGCATGTGGACACTGATGCTCTGAGGTGGCCGAATTCAGTGGTGCTAAACTCGGGACCGAGGTCTCAGTTTTTCCTGCTCCACATCTAGCTAAGTTTCTTCCCATCACATCGTGTTTTCACTTCCAGTCTGCTTAGTTTAGGAACAGTAGCTTAGAAATGTTGTATTTGATTGCAGTGTCTTTGACTTACGCTTTGGAATTCTCGTTTGGTTTTCTTCTGTGTAGATTTAACTTATGTAAGTGTGTTTACTTCTTGATTAAGGTAAATTATTATTTAATCAAAGTGCGTCAACCAAATCCTAAAAAAAAAAACACAAAACCCCCCTATGCCATTTTATATTACTTACTGCTATTCTTTTAAAATAGCGAAGGAAAACTTGTACCATCCAAGAAACATTGCAGCTCAGGACGAATTTGACCTCCCCAGACATATTTTAAGACACTCACATATGTGTGATAATTTTTTCTCTTTCCCGACAAGAACAAAAACAGATTTATCTAGAGATTTATTAGCAAAACATGCTTTTGTGGCAAAATTAGCATGAATCTAACCTCTGAGATTTACACAAACAAAACAAGAAATTAAAAAAAAAAAAAGAAACTTTCCAGTTAACCTCTCGTTCGCAAGATAGAGCATATTTCAAAAATCCTCTGTGCGCGAGGGACTTCGGCGTCTGTTTAGACGTTGGATGATTTGGGGTTCTTCCGTGAAAGGATTTTTAGGTCTCCTTTGGAAATGAAAACAGACGTAAACTGTGAAAACGGAAATGCTTAAAAACAAAGCTTGTAATTCTGCTTTTGCTCCTTACAGCCGTGTAAATGGTAAGCTTAGTTGGGGTTGAAAAGTGAAAGGAAAAAACACAGATATGTTACTGGCTTGTACACCGTGCAGCCACAGTGAATTGTGTAAGCCTAGGGAGTGAAAAGGAAGCAAGATTGTCACGTTTCTGCTTCCAGACTGAGATTTCATTGTATGTAATTTTTTTTTGTTGTTTTGTTTTGTTTTTGCTCCACTGGGATTTTATCGCCAACTAATGCTGAAACGATTGTGCGTGTGGAATGGGCACACGTCTCATCAGTATTTATTCTTAGCAAGATTATGCCTTTTCCCAAACGTAGTACAATAATGCCAGAAATGTAGGAGTCTTAGGTTATTCTAGGTCAAATCGCATTTACCGTGAGTCCTTGTAGGAACTGTCTATCTAAACGGCTTTTCCAGAAAAAAGTTCAGTCCTCCTGGAACTTCACACAGGGGTGAGTTAGAAGATAAAATGTGTTGAAAGGTCCAGGAGACCTATGTAGATGGTGATGCCAGTGTAATTCCGCTGGATGGGAAACTGGGAAAGAAAGCATGCTTGGGGAAGAGTGAAGCACGTGCCCCGTAGTCGTACACGTCCTCTGTCCGGAGCAGCTTTGCCTACTCTCCAGCTCAGTCCTGGGGGGAGGTCAGCCTCACCTTGACGCCTGGATCCTGGTGAGGCCTGGGGGCATTTTAGAAGCCCAGTGCTATACTGTAGTTGAGATTTGGAACTGCTCTTGCTAAAGGTGCCCTGAGGGTCTGCAGTGGTCCATCAAACTGGCTCTCGTCCCCGGTCTCAGATGCGAGCCGGGTTCCCTGCTCAACAGGGAACCAGCAGTAATGCTTCAGAGCACAGCCCTTCCTCTGTCCCTGTCCTGAACCATCAGACCCTCCCGTCCTTTCCCCATCAGTGTGCCTGGGCCTCCCCCCATACCCAACCATCTCCTTAGGGACATATCACTAATACCCACTGATTCCTAGAATTTTCAGGCCAGGAAGAGCCAGATGCTTCCTCATGTGGGTTTCCAGGAGGTGGGAGGAGGAAGGGGTTCAGGGATCATCTCGCCTGGAATCACGTTGCTTATAAGAACGGTGGGCTTGTGAAAGGGGACGTGTGGCCACAGACAGTTTCTGGAGCCCCCGGATCTACAGGAGGAGCACTTTCTAACACAGTCCTTTGGGGCAAAGAAAAGCAGAGCTGGCAGACACGTGGAACCTGTCTGCTCTCACCCCACTTCCCTGCCAGAACCAGGGACGAAGTCCAGTCTGCCGAAAACTTCATTGAGCTGGTGTTGGCACAGGTTGAGATTGAAACGTGCTTCATTTTACATAATCAGACCTCAAGTATTTAAACAATAGTCCTCCTGGAACTTCACACAGGGGTGAGTTTGAGGACAAAAATGCATTGAAAGGGTCCAGGACACCTCCTACGTAGATGGCCATGTCATTGGCAGATTTGAGTGCATTTCCTGTTAAATCATGTGTCTTGCCTGATCTTGGTCACATCTCCCCACCAGGGCTCCACCCAGAGCAGAGGTTAATTACTTCCAGGAGGCTATTTTACCAAATGATTCCTGATGGGGAAGGGGACATTTGAGACACTGACTGGACAACTTAATTTGTGGGCAGATACTCATTCTGGTGGGAGCAGCAGGCCTGTGTTAGACATTTCATGCTGCACACAGCTCAGGAGTGGCACATAGCTAGGAACCTTATGTGGTTCTGGTTATGTGGTTTCTGGGAGAGGAAATATCGTGTATTTTACTGGAAGAGCACCTGAGGAGGGAGTCAACTTTGGGTAAGGAAAAACACACTGAGCTTCTGGAAGCTTCTAGAAGCTTCTAGAATCTGAAAAGCATGATTTCCAGAGTTGTTGGTGCTTCCGTGTCATAATGACTTGTACAATTCATGTTACCCTCCCCAGAGGGCAAGGAGACAGACAGAAATCAAGCAAAGAAAACCCGCTTTTCTCAAGTTTGTTTTACTGGGGTTTTGTTTTGTTTTGTTCTGTTTTTTAAAGGAAAGTTTGAAAATAGTAGTGTGGATTAGCCAAGGTTAGACATGCTGCTGTTTTCACTGGAGC